>NW_026863278.1:0-354583 GCF_026571515.1 Ruditapes philippinarum
AAAGTTTGTCCGGACTACTTCTCTTAAACCACTAATGCAATTTCAATGAAACTTCACAGGATTGATCTGTAGCTCAAGTCGTTGCACATATTGCATGGGTTTTCCGGTTGAATGATTTTTGGCAGAGTTATGGCCCTTTGATAAAAAGGTGTTTTTTCTGAGTGTTGCCAGATACACAAAAGCTTGTCCGGACTACTCATAAACTGCTGGTGCAATTTTATCCAAACTTTACAGGAATGATCAGTACCAAGTCTAGCTGTGCACTGTCTGTCTGTCACAAAACTTGTCCCAACACGAAATTGGCCATCATGAGGCGACACATGTGATCACTGATCGCTCTTGTTTCACATTGAATTACCATGTGTATATATTAATTTGTATATCCTTTAACCCTTTACCTCATGAAAATTTTGTGAAATATATGGCCGTTTTCATTGAAAAGCCTCGTGTTACAAGTTCAGACTGCTATGAAACTATGAAAAATGCTTAAATACTGATGAAGCTTGGCACAAATGTTGACTGGACCATATCGAATGTAACAACATGATCAATGTTAAATTTCCTGTTACCATGGCATTTTGCATTGTTTTTTTTTTTCATCAAAACTGATTTCAAAGTGCTGCAACTTCTCATTGTATTGAAAAAGAGTGTAAAGGGCTTTTCAGTATTGGCTACACGTTACCTTACGATCGGCTTGAGGCCATTTTAGCCTGTCACATGTTCAAAATTTTCTTGGTGATGAGGGGGACTGACGCCCCTTTCAAACATCCCAAACAGAAGGGGGCACATCCCCCTTCTGGCAACCCCTTGTTGCACATTTTTGATGGGGGGTGGGGGTGGCTCCGAAATAGTAATCACATTTTTTTTAGGAACATTTCTCAAAGGAAAATAATTTTTGGGGCCTAAATAGGGTAGTTTTTCACTGTTGGAGGCCTCGACATGGGGTTGGGGTTTGAAAAGCCGTCAAAACACTCTATATGAGGTAAAGGGTTAAAATGTTTTAGTATTATGGTTCCACAGAGTTTTAAAATGTTCAGTTTCTGCAGATATCTAAATAGAGATATTGTGAATGAACTTTTGTTTTGCTTTTTCTTCAGTCCTTGTAAATAAATTTGTGTGTACATCAGCAGCAAGTTTTAGAATACATTTAAAAATGTGGAGAAGAAAGTATTTACTTCATAATAAAATTTGAATATTAGTACATATTTGATAATACAATAGTTTTGTGAGCCCTCAATAAAGCTTTTGATCATGGTTTATGATGATTTTTTTAATCTCCTGTTCAAGTGTTAAATGCAATAATCAAAGAAGAAATTGACCAAATAATATTGAAACTAATGATTGGGTTAGGTTACAAAGGCCCTTTCGCTGTTCTTTTCAAAGTAATTTTCATGCTTTATAATTTGGCAATATTTAGATACTTCCCTTGTTAGCAATTATATCATATTCTTTTTAAGTGGCTTTTCATTCTGTAAAACAATCTTCAGTTTGGATGTTTTACGATGATCTTATATTCACTGCAAAGGTGAATATTGCACACTACAAGCTTTTGCATATGAATAATCTTTATGCATGGATTTATACCACAAAACCAAACTAATTACACGCTTATAGGGGCACCGTTGAGTGGTTGATATTCCTGAATTTACTTGGCGCTCATAAGTTCGAATCTGGTCAGATGTTCGGATTCTTTTATATAAGAAATCTATCCACTTACTTAATTGAGCGTCGATGGTTTCTACTCGGGTGCCTGTTGACACGAATTAAAATCAGGTGCCTGGTTTTAGTCATAGACTTCAAACCACCTGCCTTTCTCCTTTGTTGGATCGAGTCACGTTAGTGTTCTACTTGGGTGCCTGATATGTGAGTGAAATATCTTGAAAATCTTTCTACATTAGTAAAGATAGAAAGTCGCCTATGGATTTTACTGCGCTTGTGCGACGCCTCCCCCCCCCCCCCGCACACACAAAAAAAAAAGATCTGAGTAGTTACATTACCTGTGTTCATTAAAGAGTATACACGGTGTGTAAACGAAATCACTGTATCATTATTAATCGCTAGTCTATACAAGTCTTGTGTATTGTTTATTGCGAGCACAAACACCTGTTATTTCCGATCATAGATCTGTTATTTGCATCATTTCTAGCGAGGACCGGAAGTAGACGCGTTTATTAGCTGTGGTATAGGGTACATGTATATGTTTTATTGTTTAATTGATATAAAATGGAGTTTTCTGCAGTTTAGACGGATAGTGGAGACCACTCTTGCATCATACCATCCCCTATTATAAAGTGGCTTTGCCATCATTAGCAATAATGTATCAAGTGGAAAGCGCTACAAAAGTACGAGGATTTTAATACAGGTCCCATGACTGGCCATGGTTTCCAAAAAAAAACATCTAATGACCCGAAAACGTGTATCGTATCAAACTTAACAATTCCATAAAGAAAAAATTCTTGTGAATGATAGTGACGAAATTATTCGGAATATTAGCAGTTTGAGCGTAAATTGACAGAATTGGTTATTGAATGGACGTCCATTGCCGATTTTTTAAGACGTTGGCTACAGATCACTTGCCTCTCACCACTGTGGGATTGAGCCGCCTCGGCGACTTACGATTTATCAAGTGAGAAAACTTAGCTAGCTTACGGAACGTCGGTAGTTCTACTCGGGTGCTCGTCTGTGCCTGAAATAATGTACAAACAAACAAGAAGTCCTCACTTCGTGTTGTGTGTTCACGATTTGTTTTCTCAAAACGACCGAAATAAATACAGCGAAATATATGAAACAATTTTATTTTTTTTATTCCCCATTCACTTGTGATGTCAAAATTTACAATTAGATTATAAATCACCAGTTTGTAGCTAAATGTAATAATTTTTTAATTGAAAATGTAATATATACTGCATATCATAAATAAGAAGTGCATTTTCCAAACATTATGAATGAATTTATGAATATGAATATTTCATGTTCTATGCTTTAGCCTTTCTAAATTATGAAGCATTTTAGACCTGCATCGTGACAAGTGAAATTGGGTAGGAACTTACGGTATAGATGGATACCGAAAATAAGCAATATTCGCGAAAATAAGATTGAGGCAACGAAAATAAGATTTATTTTTGTATGTAGTGTCATAAAACGTATTTTTGTTGTTATTAAAGGATTTATATGACTACCATAATAAAGAATGAAATGTTTTGTAATGAAATACTAGACGTCTGTGTGGTAAATAAGGTAAATATCAAAATAGTTACAATACGATATACATGAAGGTTTTAATTTGATTAAAATGGTATTAATTTTACTTTTTAAATTGTTTTGAAAATAAGATTGTAAGAATTAAATTCTTATAAGACAAGAAATGTTTGTGGTAAAAGAGTCTCAAAATAAAAGACTTACATAGCACGCGGTAGCATAACAACTTAGTATTGTATAATCTTTAGTGATCAAAGGCATGGTTTTAACAATAAGATCGCCCCCATTGCTTGGAATCGGATTTGACTACACACCGAACCATGAGGATCTGTCTTGATTTTCGATAAAAATGTTTACACTTGAAAAACAACGATGTTCTGTTTGGACAATCGTGACTTTTCATTTTGTCCTTAACCTGATGCACGATGGTGCGATAGTGAAAACGCGATGGTACAATGATACAGTGAAAGACGATGCCATGGTTGAGGAGAAAACACTATGGCATACTAAGATGGTGAAGTCGCGAAGGCACGATGGGAAAATGCAAGATTACAGTTTTAGTCTCTTTTAAAATTATGAAAAGTTTAGGCCTGTATCCAGATAAGTCAACTATGTTATTAAGACAACATTAGTTGAATTTTCCCGGTAAAAAAACATATCCATGGGATTATTATGTTTCAACAATTGAGAAAAATATGTTGTAATTGCATCATTGCGAGGACTTTAACTTGACTACACACAGATACATGAGGACCTGGCTTAATTTTCGATGAATTACAGCCGGAAAGTAAAATTGTGTAATTGCGTTATTATGAATTAATTGCGAAAATAAAATATTAAATTACGAAATGAAAGTTCACCAGTACGCCATCTTGTGACTTGCCTGTTTCTATACAACTATCCGCTTAAAAAACATCCTAATATTTAATGATAAACAAAAAATTGGTGCTTGCATAGGTCTTCATGAAGCGAAAAGATTCCCATTTATAACATTCTTATTACACGAGCTCTAGTTATATAAATTATTATGCTGATTTTCTTGGTTTAATTTTTCTCTCTGACTATGAATCTACTGAAGCAAGATTTTTGCAGTCCTGATGTTGGTCTTCTGGCAATTCAAATATATTAACTATCTGCAAATCTGTCAAAAATCGTTTAACACTTCAGATCTGCATCTAGACATGTCAAAGATCTCACTAGTGGCACGGTATGCAGTAACATAAAACATAGGCAAATTATCTCTCAAAAGCAACAACACGGTTTTGCCTTGTTATTACCACATTGTGAGGACTTGACTTTGACTTCTCATGAATCATGCCAGATCTGTCTTTATAATGAAAAAGTTATCTCCGTGTGTTTTATTCTTAATATAACATCAACCGTATAAATATATGTATATTTTTTACATTTTAAATTTTCTATTCAAATAAATCAGATTATAAAATCTACTATGAGAAAATGTACCCGTTTAATTTTCTCTTACTAAGTGTGTAACACACAGAACATTTTTTCAAGTATTGAGTATACGAGAATATACATATATATATATATATCATCTGGTATCGGGTGGTTGTGCTTAAAAGTCGGACTTTGGCCTTGTCTCATCTTTAGTTCACAGATTGAAGCTACTGTTGTATTTTTGGTAAAGACCTAATTGTGCGTGTATCGTATGTGTCATAC
This sequence comes from Ruditapes philippinarum, assembly GCF_026571515.1. NCBI lineage: Eukaryota > Metazoa > Mollusca > Bivalvia > Venerida > Veneridae > Ruditapes > Ruditapes philippinarum. Next base: position 4,879 of record NW_026863278.1, read on the forward strand.
GATATATACGGGCATAAATTATAAACAAGTTTTTCTTGGTAATTTGTCCCAGAGGTCTACTACTAGACGAACTGTTCATATTTGATATCTGGTTTTATGATGAATATAGATAATATGAATAGTAATCTAATACATTGTAATAACTTGTTTCATGATTTATCATATAAAAAAAACAAAATGGTATTAATTAGCAACTTTTGTTTCAAAAAATGCCTTTATCCTACTTTTTCCGGCCTAACAAAATGGTCAGATTTTTCATATGTTATTTTATTCCAATCTTATAGTAAGTCAGCTGTGTTTTTTTATATAAGAGAGAAATATTACTTTTCTAAGGCAGGTTATATAAGTCTTGTGTTCTTTATACAAGGTGTTTTATTCCAAATACATATGTATAGTGACATTCTTTCATAAATATTTTGGGTTGATAAGGCATTATTTACAGTAACTAAATGCCGAACTTCTATGTAATATTTTTCTTTTCGTATAAGAAATCGTGTCAAAAGTTTACAATCAAAAAGAAAGAAATAAAATATTCAAAAATTTTCTTTAGTATTTGTCGAGATATCTATGAACTGTTAGTATGGTTTTACATTCCTTGGTTTTATCTTGTTTAGTCTCCAGATACAAATCCTAAAATTATTCAAATGTAAAATGATACTGTTAATAACTTACCTGAAAGATATTATAATTTCGTACATGAAATCAAATAAGATATCAACTATTATACTGGCATAGCAAACATTTGTTTAATATATTCATGAGTTATGAATTATCTATCTCATTAGGTTGTAAAGATGGAGAAAAAACAAAACATAGTTATTTACGGATAAATAATAGACATAACTTTTTTTCAGTTTAAAGTCCTTACATTGTCAGCTTGTTTCCTTCGGGTGTGTAAAATATGCAAATGAAGGTCCTCATTTTGTTAGTTTTTTTCCAGTGCTGTGTAAAATATGCAAATTAGGGTCCTCATTTTGTTGTCCTCTCAAGTATAGGATTCCTTGAGAAGTCCTCTCAACGTTTTTTTATGGTTTCTAATGCGTGCAAGTGAATTTCGAATAGACCTACGTATATATTAGTTACAATCAAAAATAGTATAAGGTTCCTGCCATCATAGTCCTATTATTTAATATGGTCCTCAAAAAACACGTGAAATTCAAGGACCTCACAACTGTACAAATACACACATGCGTGTGTGTGTGTGTGTGTGCGTGTGTGTGTGTGTGTGTGTGTGTGTGTGTGTGTGTGTGTGCGCGCGCGCGTGTGTTTGTGCTTGTCTGGAGCATAACTCAGTCACTATAAGTAGGATTGACTTCAAACTTGGTATCCATGCTTCTTTCAATAACCAAAAGTGCAGTGTACAAGAACTGGTACTCTGTTTTTCTTATTTTTTGAGGTATTGCCCTTTGTTAATTTTCATATTTTAATTTTTGCCAGGCCACTTTTCTTCAACTGTAAAAGTTATTTACTTGAAACTTCATAGAATGATAGATCTCATGAAGCGCGGTGCACAAGAATGTGTACTCTGCATTTTTTTTTTTTGAGTTATTGCCCTTTTTTAATTTTCATACTTTATTTTTGTCCAGGCCATTTCCCTATCAAGGCTTTGGACATGAAACTTCATAGGATAATAGGTCTCATCGAGATAAAGTGCAGTTAACAAAAACCGGTACTCCATGGTTTTTGAGTTATTGCCCTTTGTTAATTTTCGTACTTTAATTTTGTTGGGGTCATTTCTCTTCAACTATAAAAGCTATGGACTTGATCATCTTCATAGGATGATATATCTCATTAAGAAGAAGTGCAGTGCACAAGAACTGGTACTCTGCACTTCTAATTTTTTTAGTTATTACCCTTAAACAGTGTTTATAAATAACCTAAGAAGAAAATGCTTAAGTGACAACTATACTGTTCACAAGGCGACACATCTGACTTGCGGAGTTCTAGTCTATATATGTATATAATAATCTTAAAAGATCTTCTTTGAATTGATAAAGGCGAGAGGTTCGATATTTGGCAAGAAATATTGTGTAGTAGACCTCTAACAAGATTGTTCAAATTATAACCCTTGGGTTAAAATTGGCCCCTCCCTGGGGGGTCATTGATTTTCATTATGTACTGTACATATAGTAAAAACTTGAAAAAGCTTCTTGTGTGAACGGAAACAACTAAGAGTGGGTAAGGCTATTTTTGGATACTTTAAAACCTTATTTTTTCAGCTGAATTTTTAACAAGTTAAATTCATCATCAATAAATGTTTAAAAAATGCTTTTAAATGGTGGGGCCAGTCTGCATTTACTTATGTATAAATAAAAATAAACATATAAAGAGAGTAACCAACAACTGTCTTTTGATAAAATTGAAATCAAAAGACAGTAGTATGTTTTTCTATTTCATTATAATCTTGTAATACATAAAAACTGTCAAAATTACAGAACTATCTACTTTTAAATAGCGAATTTCTTAGAAAGAGGCATATTTGTTCAAAGAAATAATTGTGGAAAACAAATTCCTCCGCCCCTGAAACTTAGAATTTGTAAATGGCGGCCATTTTTTCTTTTGACTCGAGATTATTTCCTGTGATAAAAGATATGTACTTAAACATTGATCAAAAAAAAATCCTAAGAATCACATAAACTAGACTGCACGTGTCAAATTCAAAAACTCACAATAATTTCAATCAAAGAAAAGTCAAATCTGAAATCAAACACAAGCTACACAAACATGTGTCTAATTTTTTAACAAAACGATTTGTTCACTTACTTAATAATAATCAGGCGAAATAAAGTAAACATTTAAAACAAGTTCTCAAAGAAAATCGTCTAGCCTGTTTGTTATGTTTATATATGTATAATATGACGTGTACGTCGATGATGTCATTTGCAATATAAATTATGACGTCACTACATTTAGATGACGATTAACTATTGGCTATCTAATTAATTCGTAATTGAATCGATATAAATAATAAATAAAAAAAATCGCACCTTGGTTCAAGACTTGTAAGGATATGAGATAAAATAGTAAAATTCACATGCTGATAGAAATGAGAATATAAGCAGTTGAAAAAAGTCCGTTAAAATGGACGCCTAACATTTGGGTCGCTACCTTAAAGGTCAAGGTCACAGCATGACCTTGCAGCAAAATCGTGTCCGGCCCATAACTTCGTTATTTGATGTCGGAGTTTAAAACTATTTCACAGAAATGATCACCATATTGAGACAATGTGTCATGCACAACATTTGGGTTGTTTTTGAACTTTGTGACATACCCTGGAGCATCACCCGGTTCATCCGGCTCTTGTTTCATTTTATTTAGAAAATAGACCATGTGTGTTAAAAAGTATTGTTACCTATGTGGCAGTACAATATATATCTGGTACACTTACATTAACAGTAAGAATAAAAGTAAGATTAACTCCCAGAGGCTTATGGGAAATTATCATTACGAGAAAAGTAAGGGGTTATATAAAAACATGCACACATGTTTTGTTTTAAGATAATAATTCAATACTGAAGTTGACCAAAAATCATCTGTTGGTAAATTTCGTTCATCAATCAATATTAACAAGTATATACTTTGCTATTTTTACAGAAAATAAACCTCCACCTAAAAAGAGGACATTAAAACAGACCAAAACAACAAATCGGGTTGACTCAGCGGCCCAATCTGCTCGTGACATATCCCGCATGCTCCCACACAAATCACTCAATCAGGACACCATCCATCCTACAGATGGACATGGTCTCAATGTAACAGCAAATAAATTTCCTGTACATTTAGATACATGTACACCATCACATGTCAACAACAGAACATCTCAATCACCTACACACCTAAGCACTTTCTCAAACAGCCAAACCCACGTATCACCAGCTGCCAACACCATCCATCCTACAGATGGACATGGTCTCAATGTAACAGCAAATAAAATTCCTGTACATTTAGATACATGTACACCATCACACGTCAACAACAAAACATCGCAATCACCTACACACCTAAGCACTTTCTCAAACAGCCAAACCCAAGTATTACCAGCTGCCAACACCATCTATCCTACAGATGGATATGGTCTCACTGTAACATCAATAAATTTCCTGTACATTTAGATACATGTACACCATCACATGTTAACAACAGGACATCTCAATCACCTACACACCTAAAAACCTTCTCAAATAGCAACACCCAAGCACCAACACCTGCCAACACCATCATTAACAACAACACAACTCAAATACCACAAATACCCCTTCATGTCAACACTATAATCAACAATCCATTTCAAGCACCACCTCATGTAAACAACCTTATAATGGTGATTCTCGGGAATCATACCAAAATTGCAACAGTAATGTTGACAACACTACTAGCCTCTCATTTACAGCTGATCTTACAAATACAGCTTTGGGTTGTTTAAACCCTACAGAACATTCAACTTCACAATCCACATTAGCTCCTGTAAAAAATTGTGTTAACTGTGAAGTACTAACTCAGCAGATTGAGTTAATGCAAATACAGAACAGAAAATTGAAGTCAGATATGCTCATCTTGCAGCAGACTTTTGTTTGTTTTTTTGTTTGTTTGGATTTTTACGGCACGTCAACACATAACTGGCCATATCGTGCCGAATGCTATAATAGGCTTAAAATGTTATGTAAATGACAATAGAAATGAACCAATTAGATCATAGAATACAAGTTTATCTCTTTCAAATAATCAATTATGTTTTTTGATGGAATTGTATTAAAAAGTTCTTTGAGGAAATTTACAGAATAAAAACTATTACGGGCCTGTGAAAAATCATGACATTCAAGAAGAAAATGCTTGACAGTATTCTCATTACAACCTACACAGAAAGGGGGATTGTCATTTGTAAGGAGATAAGAGTGGGTAATTTTAGTGTGTCCAATTCGGCATCGAAGAAGAACTGTTTGATCACGGCGGTTTGACAGAGATAGAGATGGTGACACATCAAGAGATGGGTTTATATCGTGAAGTTTATTAAAAACGGCATTGTCCCAATTTGCTTTCCATTCTGATGATACGAGTTTATTTATAGCCGGTCTAAAATCACAAGCAGGTAACAATAAGTCAGTTTTTTGAAAATTTAATGATTGTTTAGCTAAAGCATCGACTTTTTCATTTCCTCGTATTCCTACATGACTTGGAATCCAATATAATTTAACATATTTTGTTTTTAGTATATCATGAAATCGTAAAAGAAGTTTCTTTACCATGATATTGTCAGATTTTTTATTTTTAATGGATATTAATATTTATATAGTATTTGCATGTATAAATTGTAAATTTGAGCCAATAACCATATTTCACTGAGGCATAAAATTGATAGATGTAAACATTGGTATATACATTTAAATTTGCAGATCAGCAATCGATGGACATACCCCAGAGAGAAAATGTCATGCCTACATACACTCCAAAACGAGGCATGAAAGTCCAAAAAGCATCATTTGCAAGTTATATATATTATGTTAATCTGGCAAAGAGAAGTACATGTACTTTTGTTATGTCTATGAATAACAACCCTTAGTATAATGACTTCACTGTTTTTTTTTTGTGTTTTTTATCTGGCAAAGAGAAGTACATGTACTTTTGTTATGTCCATGAATAACAACCCTTAGTGTAATGACTTCACTGCTTTTTTGTGTTTTTTGGGGGAAGACGTACACTGGACGCTGGTAGGGAGGGGGGAAATATACAAAGGAAGTCAATTTGGGGAAAGTTAAAATGTAAACGGAAAATCCTGTTATACATACTGTATAAAAAACTACATAGTAAAGAGTCACAAAAAATCTGTTTTTCCTTAAATACTTTATCATCTTGCAAAGTATAATTATTTGCAGTACAACATCTTAATATGTATGGTGGTGAATGATTTTTACACTTCCCTTTTTGTATGAAATTCAATACAGTATAGGTATAACACTATATCAGTGACACACTTTTGCTCCATACAAGTCATTTTCATAATACGAAATAGTACACATCTTACTTTACTAAAATATAACCAAGAAAATGATGATGTTTTGATAGCATTTGATTTATGGAAATAGTAAGGTTCATTATGGAATATAGTCAAAAAAATGGCAGCGAACCATATGCAGACACTATATGCAATTGCGTGCAATGTTTTTGATATATGTGCCCCCACTTCGTGCCCCCACTTCAGTGGCGGGCATTTAGATTTACCCTTGTCTGTCCTTCCATTTGTCTTTCCTCTTTTGTGTCGCACGTAACTTGACGTAAGTGACGTAACTGTATTTGACCTAGTGTCATGAAACTTTACAGGACTGTTGATCAGCATGTGTAGTTGTGCACCTGGGTATTTTCGTCTGGATTTATTTGGTATGGTATTTTTAAAATAAATGCCCTTGACTTAGTAAAATTTTGAAATCTTCAACTTGTGTTGCATTTAACTAAAAAAGGATTTGACCTTAGAGTCATGAAATTTTACAGGAAAGTTGACCAGCATGTTAAGTTGTGCAACTGGGTATTTTTGTGTGGATCTATATAGTATTTTTAGAGTAATTGCACTTGACTTAGTTAAATTTTGCAATTTTCAACTTGTGTTGCATGTAACTAACAAGAGCCACCGCCGGGCGGGGGCAACGCTCGACTTTTTACTTTCTCTAAAAGCAAACAAAGAAATGTTTTAGCAAAATATTAACGTTTCCTTTTTTATAAAATTAATCATTCTGTTTTGTCACATTAGTTTCGTCTATATATTTATAAATATAAATATACTAATTTATATATATATATAAATAGAGACACCAAATTCGAAGTCACATGGTGGTGTCACGTGGTGAAGTCTCATGGTGGTGTCACGTGGTGAAGTCTCATGGTGGTGTCACGTTGTGGGGTCACGTGGTAGAGTCACGTGGTGGAGTCACATGGTGGTGTCACGTGGAAGTCACGTGGTGGTGTCACGTGGTGGAGTCACGTGGTGGAATCCCGTGGTGGAGTCACATTGTGGAGTCACGTGGTGGAGTCACGTGGTGAAGTCATGTAGTGGAGTCAGTGGTGAAGTCACGAGGTTGAATCACATTGTAGTCACGTGGTGTAGTCACGTGGTGGAATCCCGTGGTGGAGTCACATTGTGGAGTCACGTGGTGTAGTCACGTGGTGGAGTCACGTGGTGAAGTCATGTAGTGGAGTCAGTGGTGAAGTCACGAGGTTGAATCACATGGTAGTCACGTGGTGTAGTCACGTGTTGGAGTCACGTGGAAGTCACGTGGTGGTGTCACGTGGTGGTGTCGCGTGGTGGAGTCACGTGGTGGAGACACGTGGTGGAGTCACGTGGTGATGTCACCTAGAAGTCACGTGGTGGAGTCATGGGGTGAAGTCACGTGGTGGAGTCACGTGGTGAGGTCATGATTAACAACAAGGTCTTGTCTTTAAGTATGTTCTGTTATAATATGAAGTTGATCCCTTCAATAATAGCAAAGAAACAGCCAGTTACAGCCAAAACAAAGTCAAGGTCATTTATGAGTGAAGGTCAAGGTCTGTCAGGTTATTTTTAAGGGTTATCCTTGAAGATTATTATGTTCAAGTTTGAAGACAATCCATTCAAAAATAACAAAGTTACAGCCAGTAATAGCCAAACACATGAAAATTTCAATAATTTGACCTTCAAAGTCAAGGTCATTTATGAGTGAAGGTCAAGGTCTGTCAGGTTATTTTTTAGGGATATCCTTGAAGATTATTATGGTTAAGTTTGAAGACAATCCATTCAAAAGTAACAAAGTTACAGCCAATAACAACATGAACAAGCAAAATTTTGACTTTTAACCTTGAAGGTCAAGGTCATTTATGGATGAAGGTCAAGGTTAGTGTGGTCTACTGAAAGGTCTTGTCTCAAGGGTTGTTGTGGCCAAGTATGAAGACAATACACCAAGAAATAAAAAAAGTTATGATCCAGGTACAAGTTTGCGGACGGCAACGGCAAAGGCAACGGCTACGGCAACGGCAACGCCGCCGCGACTATAACAATACCTCTACTTTTTTTTTCAAAAAAAAAAGTCGAGCTTAAAAAAAAACATGACCTAGTCATAAAACTTTACAGGAATGTTGATCAGCATGTGTAGTTGTGCACCTAGGTATTTTTGTTTGGATCTTAAAAGTATTTTCAGAGTTATTGCCTTTGACTAAGTAAAATTTTACAATTTTCAACTTGTGTCGCATGTAACTCAAAAAAGATTTGACATAGAGTCAAAAACCCTTACAGGAAAGTTGCTCAGCATATTTTGTTGTGCACCTGGGGATTCGCTTGTGGATTTATCCAGGATTTGTATAGTTATTTCTCTTGACTTAGTAATGTTATTATGTTGTTTTTGTTCCTTGTGTGCTTGAGTTAGAATCAACCAACTTTACAGGAGTAATGATCAACATCAATTAATTACAGGAATAATGATTCACATCACTGTGAACCAATGTACCTGGGACTTTGCACGTGTATTTTTATCAGTTTGTTAGAGTTATTGCCCTTGACTTACAGTAGTATAAATTTGCAATTTTCAACTTTCAACTTGTTCATGCATAGCTCAAAAAGTATTTCACTTGTAGGCTTGAACGTTTACAAGAATGTTGGTCAGCATGTGTACTTATTCACCTTTGGGTTTGCTTGTGGATTTATTCAGTATTTGTAAAGTTCAAAAAAATATTTGACCTAGAGTCATAAGATTGACAGAACAGTGGCGCGGTGCGGGCACCTGTGCCCTATGGACACATTTCTAGTTTTGGGCTACAACTGGTAGGTTTTATTTGCTGAAATGGAAAAAGTTAATATTTTATACCTTTTAAGTATTTAATCCTTAGCAGTTTAAAGGGGAAAGCAGTTTAAAGGGGAAAAAAATTGGAAAAAATCTTGGCTATTTACCAAGGGGAAAAGCCGACAATCGGTGTCAATTTGTATGTTAATAAAATAACAACCCTTTTTCATATTGGGCTATTTTAGCCTATTCATAGTTGACATTGACCAAGTGTTTGAAGAAAGCAGTAGTCCGATAGCCCCGATACTTACTTTCTTCTTGGGCTACCAACTTTTCACAGTTACAAGCCCGAACTTTTGACTGTATTTTCAGAGGCAATATAAAAACAATTGTTGGGAAAAATTAATCGTGCTAGTGAAATGTCTTTTGGGCTAGTGAAAATTCCAATCTGGTAGTCGGAACAGCCTAGTGGATTCAAATCCGAATTTCTTACACTGTTGACCCACACTATGTCAAAGATCAGGGTGCAGTTTGTGGCAGTCAATTAGATGCATGTCTTGTTTTTTGCTTGCCTTATAATTCAATAATTTCATTCATTGCTGTAATGGTTTGGATAAAGTTTGGCATGCAACATCCATATCTCAGAAACTAGTTAAAATATGACATTGAAACTTCATACATCTCTGTAATGCAGTTCATAATGATAAGCAAAACAAAGCCCCTTAACTGTGAAAAACATTACGGATATAGTTAAGCTGCTTTGTGATGTTATCAAAATGTCTGTGTCAACGAGGGAAGAATTATATTGCGTAGTAATAATTCTCCCCTCATTGACACAGACATTTTAATAACATCACAGAGCAGCGCGCTTAATGTACCTGTGATTGATCAGGGTTACAATTCTGCATTTTGAATCTTTGAAATATTTCTTTAAGACTTTTCTAATTTATCATGATTATGAGTATTTTTTTTTTGTAAAATTAATCTATTGTCTATATATTTACTTTATAGGAAATTAAGCCAGTTAGTGTTGGATTGCCCCCTGGTTATTCTAAGTTTGGGGGAGCCAACTCAAAAGTTGTTGTACCAGATTCCTGGGTTTCCAAAATGAAGATTGTTACAAAAAAGAAGAAGGCACCATGTTCCGTAAAAAAGTACATTAATGGATTCTTTAACCCGTGGGAACTACAGGCCCTGAATACAACTATAATTGAGAGGCTTCCTGGTCCAACCAAGGACATTTTTGAGGCCCTGGAGATACAACAACAGATAACTTGTATTCTTATTACTAGCAGTTTGACAAAATATTTGTATATCAAATGAGGCTGTGCTGATTGTTATGCTTCCGTTATCTACTAATGCTGGAAGGCTAAAGCGATTAACATGTACTTGTGTCTGTCCGTAATGTTTTCCACTTTGCTCCTAAGCTATCGAAGATATTGCTTTGAAAATTGGAAAACTAATTCACAATCATTAGTTGAATTTGTAATGCAAGTTGCAAAACTCTGGATTGCTTTTTCCTGGAGTTGTGGGCTTTTTTATACTCAGAAAATCCAATTTTGTGGTTACGTTTTTGGTTTATGTTGACTTTTCTCCTAAACTATCGAAGCTTTTGCTTTTAAACGTAGAACATTTGTTTTCTTTAGTTGTTCCCTTTTCAATTTTTTAGTACACTGCATCCCCTCATTCAGCATTGTGGTGTCACTCAACCAGCATTCATTGATGGTTGGGGGGAGGGGTTGCTCTTGTAAAAGGTTCCACTGGGAACATTTGTGTTTGTTGAGTGCAGCCTCCATACAAGAAGAGAAATATACAAAAATAAATTTCACAAAATAAGGAATTTGAGTTACAGTTATACATGTAGGTCTTAAAATGAATTGTGCCTTCACATTAAAAAGTCTCATGACAATTGTATATGTTGGTTCATGTTTAGAAAAACTGCTTTATTTATTATTGTAAAACAATGCTGGCTCAGTACCTCAGTTTACAATATAACTTTGTAATTGTAGGTATCACCTAGAAATATTTCCCTATATAGAACTTGGATAACTGTTTAAATTCCGGCTACAAACAAATAATGAGAAATTCATATGTTCAGGAGGAGATTCGTTCAAAAGAATAAGAGGGTGATTTAGACAACCTCAGATTAAGGATTTCTCCTAGCATTAGTACAACAACCGTGCGTATTAAACCACCAACTTGTGGTAATGAGAAAGTGCGTCACCACTTGATTACTGGCAGACAAGTAGGCAAAAAAGTTTAAAATGATATATTTTAAAAATGTTGTAAAAAAAAAACATAGAGGATATTTGTTTGTTTATGTGACAGATGAAATTTTATTTCATTGAGTGAGCTGTAAAGAAAAAACATAGAGGATATTTGTTTGTTTATGTGACAGATGAAATTTTATTTCATTGAGTGAGCTTTAAAAACAGTATTCCCACGAGTGGAGTAGCCACGAGTGAGAATACTGTTTTTAAAGTTCATGAAATGTAATAAAATTTTATCTTAATTTTCACTGTGAAATTATCAAATATAATTTTCAGTGGTAAATCAGTAATTCACTGAAAAGCATAAAATAAAATCGGTTTGCCTGTTTGATAAAATGCTTAGTTGTAAAGGTTATTGAGGTGTTCTGTTGTTAACAGTTTTATTCGCGTATTATGTTAAGGAATATTCTAATTCATTCAAAAGCATATTCTTGTGTCCCCAATGAATTACCTGCCATTGAGGAGGAGCATGACATGGAGGAACAATATATAGCAGATGACATAGGAATGGTTGACATGTCAGATGGGGATGTTATTAAGAACATAGCAGCTACTGAACACAGGGATCCACAAGATAAGAAGGTCATTATCAACCCATTTACCTATATTAATTATATAGAACCGTTGGGTCTGTCACAATCATATACATTAATGAACATGAAATATAAATTAATACCTAAGTACAAATGTAGAGACAGATTTTCTAACTGCCTAAAAATTGTTCATCATTATCAATCAATTTGCTTCGATTACTATTCCAGCAGCAAATAAAAATAACTGACTACTTCCCCTACGTTGTTGAAGATGGAGAATATGTTAAACTTGTTCTCATTGGAAGATTTCCTAATGGATTTCCTAATAAAATAACTGAATATTATAAAATTATGAAATACATTACAGACTGAAATGAAACAGTGTGTTATCTGCAAAAAGTACTATAAGACAGAAGAACATGAATGCATATGCCAACACGAATGGATAGAAGATGGTTGTTTGGTCTGGCTACAAAAGATGAATCACAAAATACATATAGTAGAAAGAAAGAAAGTGGATAAAGAAGAAATAGAGAGAAAAGAACAAGAAATATTACAAGCAGAAATAAATAGAAGGGTCATTGTATGCAGAAAAGAGACAAGAATTTAAGAGACTAGGAAAAGGTATAGAATACCACTGTGAAATGTGCAACATAAAATGCTACTCAAAAGACTTTTACGATAGTCATCTTAAAGGAAAAAAACATGCTAATATTGAACAAAAAAAACAACATAATCTTCTTCTATTCCACCTGTAAAGGAAGTGTCTGAGGATACATCCAATGAATTAATTTCAGAAGATGTAACCCAGGCACTTCCTAAAGGAAAGAAGACCTGTCATGTGTGCCAGAAAGTTGTAAATTGTTCAAATTATGCAAGACATGTAAAGACACATGTCAAATCTGATAAGGTGTATTGTTATCCTTGCAATCAATACTTCACCAATAACCAAGGGTTTGTGAATCATTGCAAAAGCAAGAAACACAAACGCTTGGTTACTGATGAAAGGGATGACAATGCTCCTGATTCACTACTAACATCAACACCACGCATTGATGTTAGTAGTGAATCCACAGAATGTAACACTGTATCAAGAGGACAGTTCTTTTTGGTGACTTAATTCTCATTGCAAATATACAATTGCAATGAGTATTAGAAAATTCTACTGTGCTGTTTACAACTTACATTTCTATAGAAAAATAGACATGTAAAGGCATGAAAGATGCAAACGGCACAGTATTTTGCAAAAGGCCTATGGTAAAAGCCCTTTGGTTGTGGAAAAAGAACTTGGTGAGGAAGGCCCATTTATCGAAGTTAATGCCTTGGGAAATGAGGTCTCCCACCAAGGCTATTCCCACTGCCATGGGCTTTTTAAAGTCAAAGCCAAACTGAGCTTTGAAGAATTCAGAGATCAGTTCTATGCTAAAGTCACCAAGAGGGTCCAGATTTGTGACATACAACGTATGCGAAACTTAAAGAATTGCATACGGTATACATGTCACAATGGAAGACCCTCGTGCTGTAATCAATGGCTTTGACTATAGCCTGGCAAGCTGGATAGTCAAGGCCCATGATTACAGCCAATTCCATACTAAAGTCAACTGGGCAAACCCTTCTCCAGCACAGGTTTCTTTGAGTGACAGAAAGTCTTTCGAGGTTTATGTCCTCAATGAAACAAGTGTTAAAGAAAGGTTTGACCAGTTGATGGAAATGGAAAACTGTGAACTTAAACCTTGGCAAACCGAATTGTTACAATTACTGAAATGTCAAGTCGGAAATGACCGCCTGGTTACATGACCAGGTGGGCAATTCCGGCAAGACATTTCTTTCAAAATACATGCATAGGCATGAGCATGTAACCATTTTCACTAATACAGTGGAAAGGGATGTTGCTCATGCCTATAAGAAGGAACCCATAGTGATATTTGATATCGCTAGGAGTGCAGAGGAAAAGAAAGGACTTATCCTTCAGCTTGATAGAGCATCTGAAGAATGGCTGTCTATTTTCTAACAAATATGACAGCCAGATCAAGCAGTTCTCACCCTGCAATCCTAGTGTTATCAAATAGTTAACCTATTAAATTAAATGTACTTCTTTGGACAGGTGGAATGTGTTTAACCTGTCTACAGACTTGAAGGAAAGAGCATACCTTGAAAAATTACAATGTTTCAAGACATTGACAACTTGTACAGACAATCATAATTGCAATAACAAATTACTAACATAATAAACCAACTTAACTGGTTCTGGATTCTAAGCCTAAAATCCTTTGTTGGTTTGTTAAGTGTTACTAATTTGTTATTGCATAAATATTCAGGCATACATGACAGGAAAAAAAAAAGAATACAAAGAATAAATTTCTTTGATGTATTTTATTTAATAACATTGTTTAAAGTGAACAGATAATGAACATTGTTAACATTTACTTAACAAATAAACAGTTCTAAATTGTGTTTAAATGCATATTAAAAACACAATAACAAATAAACTAACAATGTTTAAAGTGAATGAACATTTAATGTTAACATGTACTTAACAATTTAACATTTTTATATTGTGTTGAAATGCATATTAAAAAGCCTTAGAGCTTGTATGTAACATATAAAAAATGATAACTAAAGATAAACATTAAATATCTCTTGTGTTTTTTTTCTATATAATTTCAGTCCTGTTGAAGCTTTTGCTTGAATAATACTTCTAGTTAAAAAAATATCCAAAAGGAAAGCGAGCTACATTAGACCAAGTTAATCGTCTCATTTGTTCTAACATTGCCAAATCACAATCGGGTTCATCATGACCTTGTTCATAACAAAAATCATGCATTCGACATATAGAATCAAGTATATTTACTGGTTGAGGAGACATGTTGTTCCCAATTCCACAGAAATTATATCCTGGTAATAGCCATGCATATTGCTTATCATCTTCATCTTCAACAATGACTGGAAATTGATTTGTCAGGTTGATCTATTTAATATAAGTTAAATAGTACGCTTGAGTGACATGTTCACTTACAGTCATTACATGATCTTTTATAGTATACATTAGAGATTCTACATCGTCTCCATCCGATTCTCCTCCCATTTCATCTTCTGGATTCCGAATTAGTTTCCTATCATCCTGACTATTATAAGGAGCATAGGCATATGTTTTGGTTTCATTAAACTGTTTGTTATATAACTTAAATGAATAATAACTGCATACTGATAATGAACTAACTCTTGTCATAGGTCCATATGACATATTCTTTAAGGTTTTTGAAGCATTCTTGTTCATATCAGCTGATATTGTTGACAGAAGGTTATTGTATTGGTTCTGCTCTCGTTGAATCTTTATTACACTACTTTTAACTAATTCAAACATATTCTTTAAATTGGTAGCATCTGTAACTTCTCCTAATGCATGTGCTTTAACTGTATTAGTTAACAGTAACAACCTCTGGCTAATACTGTCAATAATATGAGCCTGATTCTCATTATGTTGCAATTGATTTTTTACAAACGCTTTCAGGGAATCTGCTTGCGAAATTGAAAACGTACTTGCGTTAGCTATTTTTTCTATTTTCCTCAACTCCATATCAAATCCAAAATTCCTTGTTTCCTGAGAAGATTTTAAATCTTCCAAAGCAGTTTTTAAATTGTTAATATCTGTAGTTATTTGTTCCAACCTTTGTTGTTCTAAATTACTGATTAATGTCTCAGTGTATAATTTACTTTGTTCTCCGGCCTTAATTATACGACTTTTTAATGATTCAAAAGATGAATCTGTGTATAATTTATTTCGTGCTGCCGACTCATCTATAAGTTTTTTTTACTGCTTCAGAGGATGTAACATCTGTGTTTGCAAATTTCTGTTTTAAGTCATTTATTTCTTGAGAAAGACTGTTAATTTTACCTTGTAAAACAATAGCTTCATCACCTTGAATTGGCCTATTAGTGTCTGAGCTAATAGGCCACCAAGTTAGTTTTTTGAACTTCCTTGCTCTGGAATAATGTTGTTCACTGTCCATGGATTAGTTGCTTTTGTAGGGTCATAAACTGTCCTAGCGTGTGCATCTGACATGTCGTCAACTACTTCATATGTGTCTACGCCAAAAAGATCACAGTTATAACCGTACGTACATATTCTGATAGCCTTGAACCTGCATAAGTGTTCGGACTTCCAACATCCTCAATATCACTAAATGGAGTGCCATTGAGATCATAGGACTTATGTGTGATTGTACTTTTGGCTCTTTCAATATCTTTGGCTATATTTAGACTTCTCCAATATAAGTCACCATATTTCACTGACTGATAGTCGAAAAATACTCGTACTTGCAACATCATGTCATGAAATAGGTTGAATACAATAATAGTGCAATACCAATGACTGATACAATAAAACCATTGGCGTAAGACTCATTAGGGTTATACATATCATTGGACACGTAATCATTCACATTGTACTCAAATGTCTCATAATGACTAACGTCTGCTGCTGTAAATGCATCTGGGTCGTAGTATGAGTCGTTCCTTTGATTGAACTTCAAGACTCTCTTATTATTATCTGACACCCATTTGTAAAATTGAGACCAAATGGGGTTCATCTCATGTACCATTCTTCTCCATTGGTAATACTCTATCTTTAGGTCCTGATCGGGGGTGGGACTCTCTGTTTCGCTAGCGTCTTCGTTAGCAATGGAACGAAGGAACTTCAATATTTTGGGATAGTTTTCTCTGGTGGACTAAACTATGCAATAATCTTGTCCTACAGATTCACCTGCTTTCAAATTCAGCCAAGCATTACTTTTCAAACTTAACCCTGATATACAACCCTGTCCAGCACTTGCGTTTAATCCTATTGACATTACAGAAGGAACATTGGTTTCAACTTCTGCAAGAGTTGTAGTGTTCAAGATATGAACTCTTTGTCTGCAGTTTCCGGCTTGAATGGTTCTCATTAAAGTGACATCTTTAATCAAGGGTACTTTAACAATGGAGTCAAATCCTGATATATCTGGAAAGTTCTTGTTTGTTGTTTTAGCTGTTCCATATAAGTCATAATAATCAGGAAATTTAAAGCCTTGAGCTAAACCATAAAAGTTTTTATTACGGTCACTCCTGGCTAAAGATGGGTCCTGGTTACTGGGAATCCGATTCTTAACATTGATTTCTACTTCACAGTAATTTCTAGAACTTTTCTTGCCTGGTGTCATGCCATCGTCTTCTATGGCATCTGCTTTCCTTTTCAGCGGAACACAAAGTCCTGATGCTGTCCTTCGTGTTCTTGGCATTTTTATATTATAATTTTTCTACCCTTTCTCAGTCTTGCACAGTCTACGTCGTCTTCACCTAACCCTCTGGTATCAGATAAAACCACATTTTTCTTTAAATTCACGCCTTGACAAATATATCCTAGCGAGTTCCAATTATTCCTGTATAAAGTTCTGAGTTTGTGTGTCCTTTAATTAATTGCACAAAACCAAGAACGACTACTGTTAAAAGAATTACCGTTTTTACAAGATATTCCACTAATTTCTGGTAAATTTCCATATACGGCTGCACAATCCAAGATGGCCGCCAAGAAAGATAACTCATGACGTCATAAAACACGTTCGTTTGTTCGATTAGTATCCATTTGGCGCCAATTTTAAAGGGGAACAACTCATGACGTCATAATAAACGTTTGTACGATTAGTCTCCCTTTGGCGCCAATTCTAAAAATAGATTTGTTTGTTTGATTGTTTGGAGTTTTACGGCACGTCAACACATAACTGGCCATATCGTGCCGAATGCTATAATAGGCTTAAAATGTTATGTAAAACTTTGTAAATGACAATAGAAATGAACCATTTAGATCCTAGAATACAAGTTTATCTCTTTTAAATAATCAATTATGTTTTTTGATGGAATTGTATTAAAAAGTTCTTTGAGTGAATTTACAGAATAAAATCTATTACGGGCCTGTGAAAAATCATGACATTCAAGAAGAAAATGCTTGACAGTAAAATTTTCATTACAACCTACACAGAAAGGGGCATTGTCATTTGTAAGGAGATAAGAATGTGTAATTTTAGTGTGTCCACTATTCGGCATCGAAGAACTGTTTGATCACGGCGGTTTGACAGAGATAGAGATGGTGACACATCAAGAGATGGGTTTATATCGTGAAGTTTATTAAAAACGGCATTGTCCCAATTTTCTTTCCATTCAGATGATACGAGTTTATTTATAGCCGGTCTAAAATCACAAGCAGGTAACAATAAGTCATTTTTTTGAAACTGTAATGATTGTTTAGCTAAATCATCTACTTTTTCATTTCCTCGTATTCCTACATGACTTGGAATCCAATATAATTTAACATATTTTGTTTTTAGTATATCATGAAATCGTAAAAGAAGATTCTTTACCATGATATTGTCAGATTTTTTATTTTTAATGGATATTAAAACAGAAAGCGAGTCAGAAAATATCACAAATTTATCGTGCTGTGCTATGTATGACAATGCTATGCTTGGAGGAAGAGAACCTTCAGAGAAGAGGATATTAACTTTATTTTTAAAGATATTGGAATAATTTTTTTTTCGATGTACTTAACACCTATTCCATCCGAAAACCAGCGTTATTTTTGAGCTATGAGGTCTGGTTCAAAAGTTACTTATGCCGTTTTCTTGTTTGCAGATATGATAGAGGAAAGTGAGAATGGTACTGCTAAGAGAATAAAATACAGTGAGGACCTATCTGACGAGGACGACATAGACGAAACAGAGATGAAAGATTCATTTGTGATGAAGAATCCTCTGATGAAGAGGAAATCTACATAAACCCTTATCTTAACCAAAAGAAGAGAAAGAGGGGCAACACATACCATAGATTCATCAAAAAAATCATATCATCAGATTCTGATTCAGACACAGACGATGAAGAAGTGTGTCAAATGAAGAAGATAAAATGTGATGTAAGTACATTTATATTTAATTTCTTACGAAGTCTATGTTATATCTAAAAATAGTTTACTGATTTTCGTGTTTGTTGTCGCCTTTGTTATTTTTATTGATTTTGTTTACAGTCTAAAAAGAGAGCAAAGAGTGATTCAGAATCAGACTCGGATGTTTCTGCACATGGTACAAGGAAGGCAAAACTAGAGGACGGAAGTAGTGGAATTGTAGAGGAAGGACACAGTAGTGGAATTGTAGATGAAGGACACAGTAGTGAAGAAGAGATATATATAGCAGAGAAGCTGATAATAGATGACATTACAGCAGAAGAACACGCAGATGTAAGTATACTATAATAACTTTTATTTTAAGATTATTAACTTCCTAATAATAAGTTTTAATTATGTAAATAAGCGCTGTATTAAAGTAGTATTTCCTATATTATAGGTCATATGCTTAAAATGCTTACTGAGATATGAAAACAAAACATGAAATTACACACACCATATTCAATTTTATGGTCTAGACCGACTTACCTGATCTGCATGAAGATGAAGATGTTCAAATTGTGTGTGACGACATTGGAATCATTAATGATATGGCAGATACAGAAATACTGCAGAATGTAGCCAAAAGTGAACAAAGAGAGGATGACCATGATGACCAAAAAAAGGTGATTATCTACCCATTTACCTTTTTGAAATACATAGAAAAAGAAGGAAATTGTAATTCATATACAGAGTTGAGTGAACAGTATAAATCCACCCCTAAATACATTTTTAGGGACACCTACCGTAACTGGTGCAAAATGGTTCACCATTATGATTCCATTATATTCGATTACAATTTCAGCCACGAAAAATGAAACAACAGAAAATTACCAAGTACTTTCCGCATGTTTTTCACTTCGACGGCCCTATAACAGGGATATATTATTATTGGACGACATAATATATATTTTCAGAAAACGAAACAAGTAAAAATAACAGACTAATTTCCTTATGTGGTAGAGGACGGAGAATATGCCAAGTTATTGTTTATTGGAAACAGACATAATACAACATTACATGATAAGATCAACAAATTAACAAAGTACTATAAAATAGATAAATGGTTATAAATAAAAATTGTTTTTACAGATTATTCTACAATGTGCCATGTGTAAGAAATACTATAAAGGGGAAGAACATATATGCGTGTGCGGACACGATGACTGGATAGACAATGATTGTATTATTTGTTTACAAAAACTGAAAAAGAGAGCACCTATTAAAAGGGTGGAGAGAAAAATATAACACGAAGAGGACATTGAAGCTAAAAGACAAGCAGAAATAGACCAAGAGGCTGCAATAACAATAAACGGTTTAGACTATTATGAGAAGAGGAGTGAGTTTAACGATTAGGAAAGGGTATCACATATGAATGTGAAATTTGCAATGTTAAGTGCTTTAGCAAGCCATTTTACGATACACACATGAATGGGAAAAAACATGCCAGTAATGTAAGGGACTTAGGAAAAAAAAAACATTGTAAAGGAAGTGTATGTGGGTACATTGGATGAGTCAGTTATGTCAAAAGATGTACCCCAGGCACTTCCTAAGAGAAACAAATCTTGTACTAAAAAAAACATTGTAAAGGAAGTGTCTGTGGGTACATTGGATGAGTCAGTTATGTCAGAAGATGTACCCCAGGCACTTCCTAAAGGAAAAAAAGCTTGTAATATATGTCAGAAGGTTCTTAGTGCTGTCAACTTATCACGACACATGAAATCACATGCAAATAATGAGAAGGTGTATTGTCATCCTTGTCATCAATACTTTCAGAATAACCAAGGGTTTGTGAACCATTGCAAAAGCAAAAAACACAAACGCTTGGTTACTGATGACAAGGATGACAATGCTCCTGATTTACTACTAACTTCAAATGATCTTAGTAGTGAATCAACAGATCCAAGTACTCTATCTAGGGGCCAGTTCTTCCTAGTAACTTTTAATTTTTGTTGCAAATACAAAGTTGCAATGAGAATTAGAAGATTCTACTGTGCTGTTTGTGACTTCATATCTACCATAAAATAGATATGAAACGTCATGAAAGGGGCAAACGGCACAGTATACTAAAGAAAGCATATGCTAAAAGTCCATTGGTAGTGGAAAGAGAGCTTGGTGTGGAAGATCCATTCATTGAGGCATATGCCTTGGGGAATGAGGTCTCACACCAAGGCTATTCCCACTGCCATGGACTGTTTAAAAATAAAGTTAAACTGACCTTTGAAGAGTTCAAAGATCAGTTGTATGCCAATGTGACAAAGGGGGTCGAAATTTGTGACATACAACGTATGCGGAACTTGAAGAACTGCATACGGTATGTCACAAAAGAAGACCCTCGTGCTGTAATTAATGGCTTTGACTACAGCCTGGCAAGCTGGATAGTCAAGGCCCATGATTACAGCACAGTCCATAAGAAGGTCAACTGGGCAGACCCTTCTGCTGCACAAGTTTCTTTGACAGACAGAAAGTCTTTTGAGGCTTATGTCCTAAATGAAGCTTGTGTGCAAGAAAGGTATGACCAGTTGGTCGAAATGGAGAACTGTACCCTTAAGCCTTGGCAGACCGAATTATTGCAACTACTTAAATGTCAAGTCGGAAATGACCGCCTGGTGACATGGCTACATGACCAGGTGTGATGTGTGTGGTGTTGTTTGTTTTTCAAAGGATTTCTTTGACTGCTGGGTCGGATGGGGGCTGCGTTCATTGAATGCCGCCTTTCCTTGTCGATCTTGTTTATCATATTTCATATCTCATATGAAGGGGAGAAAACACTTAAATAATGTAAATAAATCAAATAAATACAATGTATGTAACTGCTATTCCACGTGTAAAGGAAGTGTCTGACGATACATCTACTGAATTAAATTCAGAAGATACAGCTTATGAATTAAATTCAGATGATGTATCCGAGACATTTCCTAAAGGAAAGAAGAAATGTTCAATTTGTAAAAAAATATTATCTTTTGTTAACTATGCTAGGCATTACAAAAGAGATAAACACAGAATCCCTAAAGAAAGCCCAACACGGCAAAATTGAAAATGTTGCAGGCTCGGTTTGATTGAGCCTGTTCATGGACGGTACTGGAAAGTGCAAGTTACCGTCCACGCCCCCTAGCACCGGCTTAAGCAGAATTCAACATTTAAACGTGAAATAGTAAAATTTTGAATTTAGAAACATCCGCAGATGTGTTCATACGGCGGTTATCATGGAACCTTCAATGTGACACTTCCGTGCCATTCCATGAAAAGCGGCGTATGGTCCCCAAGTAATAAAAAGCGTGTGCCCTAAACGAGAAAACAATGGGCGGAACTAAATAAAATGGAATTTTGGAAGGGGATCAGAGGTTATGAAGCCTGCATATCACAGATAAGACGTCAAAAGACAAATTTAAAAAGCAGGCAACATATCCTAAGGGTGATTCAACATTATTCAAGTAGGAATATTGGAACCACCCAACTAGAAAATGCCGAAAAGTTGAAACTAAAAATACCACAAGCACAACAATAATGTCGTGCTGAACGATCTTCAAGGATCGAAAATATAACATCATTGATTAAATGTACGGGGAGACTTTTTACAGCCGCCACACGGCACAAATAACACGGATGTGATCATAAAAGAGATAAACACAGAATCCCTAAAGAAAGCCCAACACAAGACACATGAAAAAAAGGTTCTTCTGATAAGGTGTATTGTCATCCTTGTGATCAGTATTTCAGTAACAACCACCGTTTTGTTACGCACTGTAAAAAAATTCTGGAAACAAAGTGATCCCTCAGAAGCATTAATCACAACAAAATTACAAGAGAATTGCAGACTCGGTTTGATTGAGTCTGTACATGAGGGATAATGAAAATGTGCAACATCCCTCACGCCCCCTAGCACCGGCTTGAGCGGTACTTAATTCTCAACACTTAATAGTGCTGGCATCAATGATCCCGAAGGACCAGAAAATATAACAACACTGAAGTGAAGTACGTGGCAACTTTTTACAGCTGCCACACAGCACTTGACACCTGCTGTTGTGAAGTATAAAAATTCGGAAACAAAGTGATCCGGGTGGGGGCTGCGTTTATAGGAACATGGTGGGGCTAAGAGCGAGGTTTGGTGCACCATTAACCGGTTTAAACTCCCCAGCAGTCATTATTATGCTGCTGACCGTTCCAAGGCGGCGCCCCACTGTGTTCCTCAGATGTATGTCTATGTTGTTTCATACTGTTTTGGTGACACTTTTGCTTGTGTCCCTTGTTGTTTTCTCGTCTACGGTAAGTATCTTCCCCATTGCCTCTAGTTTTTATTTCTTTGATTAACGCCCCCCTCCCTTCCCCCGGTCTCCTGTCCCCTTCCCCTTTGTGGGCCTATTATTATTTTCTTTGAATTCCTAATCAGTTACAAATTATTTATCATTTATTGATTAACGTGTCGTTGCCCTGTCCTTTTTATGTTTGGGGTCCACCTGGGCTCCTTGCCATTGGTTCTTGTTGCTGGGTCATATGGGGGTTGCGTTCATTGAACGCCGCCTTTCCTTGTTGATCTTGTTTTTCATATTATATTTGACTACAGTCTGGCAATCTGGATAGTCAAAGCCCATGATTACAGCAAATATCATAAGAAAACAAAATAACAAGAATAAAGATCAACAAGGCAAAGGCAACGTTCACAGGACGTTCATAAGAAGGTCAACTTGGCGGACCCTGCTGCAGCCCAAGTTTTATTGACTGACAGAAAGTCATTTGAGGCTGATATTATATTATTATATTGTATTATATTATATTATTGAGGCATATATTATTTGAGTTTATATTATTTCACATTACATGTATCGCTCCTTTTGCCCTTGTGTCCACTCCAGGTACTTGTTTGGTGCCTTCTGGGTGTCCTGCTTGGGTGTGTCCGCGGGCGGCGTCCTGTAAACGTTGCCTTTATCTGTTTTGCCTTGATACGCAGGCTTCATAACCTCTGATCCTCTTTCAAAATTCCATTTTATTTAGTTCCGCCCATTGTTTTCTCGTTTAGGGCACACGCATTTTTTTAATTGGGGACCATACGCCGCTTTTCATGGAATGGCACGGAAGTGTCACATTGAAGGTTCCATGATAACCGCCGTATGAACACATCTGCGGATGTTTCTAAATTCAAAATTTTACTATTTCATGTTTAAATGTTGAATTCTGCTTAAGCCGGTGCTAGGGGGCGTGGACGGTAACTTGCACTTTCCAGTACCGTCCATGAACAGGCTCAATCAAACCGAGCCTGCAACATTTTCAATTTTGTCGTGTTGGGCTTTCTTTAGGGATTCTGTATTTATCTATTTTATGATCACATCCGTGTTATTTGTGCCGTGTGGCGGCTGTAAAAAGTCTCAACGTACATTTAATCAATGATGTTATATTTTCGATCCTTGAAGATCGTTCAGCACGACATTATTGTTGTGCTTGTGGTATTTTAAGTTTCAATTTTTCGGCATTTTCTAGTTGGGTGGTTCCAATATTCCTACTTGAATAATGTTGAATCACCCTTAGGATATGTTGCCTGCTTTTTAAATTTGTCTTTTGACGTCTTATCTGTGATACGCAGGCTTCATAACCTCTGATCCTCTTTCAAAATTCCATTTTATTTAGTTCCGCCCATTGTTTTCTCGTTTAGGGCACACGCATTTTTTTAATTGGGGACCATACGCCGCTTTTCATGGAATGGCACTACTGTGTCACATTGAAGGTTCCATGATAACCGCCGTATGAACACATCTGCGGATGTTTCTAAATTCAAAATTTTACTATTTCATGTTTAAATGTTGAATTCTGCTTAAGCCGGTGCTAGGGGGCGTGGACGGTAACTTGCACTTTCCAGTACCGTCCATGAACAGGCTCAATCAAACCGAGCCTGCAACATTTTCAATTTTGTCGTGGCAATGGCAACTCGGGTTGGCAGACTTATTGAAGAAGCTCAAAATAGATAAATACAGAATCCCTAAAGAAAGCCCAACACGGCAAAATTGAAAATGTTGCAGGCTCGGTTTGATTGAGCCTGTTCATGGACGGTACTGGAAAGTGCAAGTTACCGTCCACGCCCCCTAGCACCGGCTTAAGCAGAATTCAACATTTAAACAGGAGTTATGAGGTCACAATAGAGAAAATAAGAATCCCCAAAGAAAGCCCAACATGGCAAAATTGAAAATGTTGCAGGCTCGGTTTGATTGAGCCTGTTCATGGACGGTACTGTCGAGTGCAAACTACTGTCCACGCCCCCTAGCACCGGCTTAAGCAGAATTCAACATTTAACATGAACTGGTACAATTTTGAATTTTGAAACATCCGCAGATGTGTTCATATGGCGGTTATCATGGAACCTTCAATGTGACACTAATTGTCATTCCATGAAAAGCGGCATATGGTCCCAAAGTAAAAAAATGGGTGTGCCCTAAACGAGAAAACAATGGGCGGAACTAAATAAAATGGAATTTTGAAAGGGGATCAGAGGTTATGAAGCCTGCATATCACAGACTTATTATTCAATATGAAAAACAAGATCAACAAGGAAAGGCGGCGTTCAATGAACGCAACCCCCATATGACCCAGCAACAAGAACCAATGGCAAGGAGCCCAGGCGGACCCCAAACATAAAAAGGACAGGGCAACGACACGTGAAAGACTTATTTATCATATTTTATTGAAACAAGTCGGAAATGACCGCCTGGTTAACATGACTCCATGACCAGGTGGGCAATTCCGGCAAGACATTCCTATCAAAGTATTTAAATAGATTTGCCCAGGCTGCAATCTATTCAAATACTATTGAAAGGGATGTCGTCCACGCTTACCAGAGAGAACCGATAGTGATATTCGACATAGCAAGGAGTGCTATGAGGGATACTGAATAAGTGCAACATCCCTCACGCCCCCGTGGCACCGGCTAAATGACATCACGTATTTACAAAGGCTCAAATGTTATAATGTCACGACTGGTTGCACAGATGACACTCATTTCTATAATAACAAAGTACTTACAGTCTAACAAAATAGATAAATACAGAATCCCTAAAGAAAGCCCAACACGGCAAAATTGAAAATGTTGCAGGCTCGGTTTCATTGAGCCTGTGCATGGACGGTACTGGAAAGTGCAAGTTACCGTCCACGCCCCCTAGCACCGGCTTAAGCAGAATTCAACATTTAAACATGCAATAGTAAAATTTTGAATTTAGAAACATCCGCAGATGTGTTCATACGGCGGTTATCATGGAACCTTCAATGTGACACTTTCGTGCCATTCCATGAAAAGCGGCGTATGGTCCCCAAGTAATATAAAGCGTGTGCCCTAAACGAGAAAACAATGGGCGGAACTAAATAAAATGGAATTTTGAAATGGGATCAGAGGTTATGAAGCCTGCATATCACAGATAAGACGTCAAAAGACAAATTTAAAAAGCAGGCAACATATCCTAAGGGTGATTCAACATTATTCAAGTAGGAATACTGGAACCACCCAACTAGAAAATGCCGAAAAGTTGAAACTAAAAATAACACAAGCACAACAATAATGTCGTGCTGAACGATCTTCAAGGATCGAAAATATAACATCATTGATTAAATGTACGGGGAGACTTTTTACAGCCGCCACACGGCACAAATAACACGGACATATAGTTAGATGATATATGATATATAAAAAATATTTTACTGTTAATACATATTGTTCATGTTTTAACACTAATTTCATGATATATCCAAGTGCAGATTGGCCAACGACTATTACGTTGAAAATTCTGGAAACAATGTGATCCCTCGGAAGCATTAATCACAACAAAATAACATAAGAATTGCAGACTCGGTTTGATTGAATCTGTACATGAGAGATAATGAATGTATGCAACATCCCTCACGCCCCCTAGCACCGGCTTGAGCGGTACTTAATTCTCAACACTTAATAGTGCTGGCATCAATGATCCCGAAGGACCAGAAAAATATAATAGATAAAAACAGAATCCCTAAAGAAAGCCCAACACGGCAAAATTGAAAATGTTGCAGGCTCGGTTTGATTGAGCCTGTTCATGGACGGTACTGGAAAGTGCAAGTTACCGTCCACGCCCCCTAGCACCGGCTTAAGCAGAATTCAACATTTAAACATGAAATGGTAAAAATTTGAATTTAGAAACATCCGCAGATGTGTTCATACGGCGGTTATCATGGAACCTTCAATGTGACACTTCCGTGCCATTCCATGAAAAGCGGCGTATGGTCCCTAAGTGATAAAAAGTGTGTGCCCTAAACGAGAAAACAATGGGCGGAACTAAATAAAATGGAATTTTGAAAGGGGATCAGAGGTTATGAAGCCTGCGTATCACAGATAAGACGTCAAAAGACAAATTTAAAAAGCAGGCAACATATCCTAAGGGTGATTCAACATTATTCAAGTAGGAATATTGGAACCACCCAACTAGAAAATGCCGAAAAATTGAAACTTAAAATACCACAAGCACAACAATAATGTCGTGCTGAACGATCTTCAAGGATCGAAAATATAACATCTATAATAAAATATAACAACACTGAAGTGAAGTACGGGGCAAGGTTATTGGTCATTACAACACAAAGTACATAAAGCATCCAAGTGCAGATTGGCCAACGAATGAATGGCCTCCTTCTTTTGGAATGACATATCATGTACGAGGTGATTTGAAAGTATACTATTTCATAGAAAGTGCCGACTTTCACAAATCAGAGCATGGATTCTGGGCTCAATGGTTGGTAGGTGGACAGTTTATGAGAGAAATAGTCGATCAAATTTATCATGAGTGGAGTGGGAAAGGTCATCACATTTGGGGAAGTCAACATAAGATTTTGAAGCTTGTTTATTGTCCATTAAACTGTTTATGGGGTGTTACCATGATGATGGATGACCACCCAGACAAAATGACAGGGTTCAAATGGATACCAGTAAATTTGGAAACAAGAGCAAAACAGGTAGCGAACTACGGGCGAAATGTTCCTGCAGTCTTTGAGCTAGATAAGAATTTAGTGAGGCAACCATCTTTGAATCAAATGTAAATTTGAACAGTAGACACAGTAGACACACTGATTTGTTCTGGAACAGTTCTGTTGTTAAATATAAGTAAAAAGAAGCACAAGAGATATTAACTTTTCAACAATTGTTTACTGTTATTATTTTCATGTTTTCATTTCACAAACAAGCTCTCAGGCTTTTTCAATATATATATATATATAAAATATTTTACTGTTAATAACTATTGTTTATGTTTTATAACTAATTTCATGTTAAATTGTTTACTGTTTACAATAATAAAATGTGCAATAAAATGTACAACAAACTATTATTCTTTTTTTTTAACTGGACCCTTTATCAGCTAACCCTAGGGGTCCAGTCAAAATCATACAAAAATATATACAAAATCAGAAAGTTCTTAGTGCCGGACTGGACCCTTTATCAGCTAACCCTAGGGGTCCAGTAATTTGTTATTGCAGAAATGTAGATTGCTAGTACAGTGTGTGTTTTTGTTGTAGCAACCTAATTTCTGCAAGCACTCTATGTTATCAATGTCTGTGGTCAGGGAGAACACATTCCACCTGTCCACAGACAGTTTACTCTTGGTAGGTAGGCTATTTGATAACACTAGAATTGCAGGGGGGGAGAACTGCTTGACCTGGCTTTCATATTTGTTGGAAAATAGACAGCCATTCTTCAAGTGTTCTATTAAACTGAAGGATAGGTCCTTCCCCTCTGCACTTCTAGCGATATCAAATATTACAATTGGTTCTTTGTTATAGGCATGAGCAACATCCCTCTCCACTGTATTAGTGAAGATGGTTGCTTGCTCATGCCTATGCATATATTTAGACAAAAATGTCTTGCCGGAATTGCCCGCCTGGTCATATAGCCATGTGACCAGGCGGTCATTTCCGACTTGACATTTAAGTATATCCAGAATTTCGGTTTGCCAAGGCTTCAGGGAACAGTTCGCCATTTCAGCCAACTGGTCACACCTTTCTTGCACACGAGCCTCATTAATGACATAAGCCTCAAAAGACTTTCTGTCAGTTAATGACACTTGTGCAGCAGAAGGGTCTGCCCAGTTGACCTTCTTATGGACTTTGCTGTAGTCATGGGCCTTGACTATCCAGCTTGCCAGGCTGTAGTCAAAGCCATTAATTACAGCACGAGGGTCTTCTTTTGTGACATACCGTATGCAGTTCTTCAAGTTCCGCATACGTTGTATGTCACAAATTTCAACCCTCTTTGTCACATTAGCATAGAACTGATCTTTGAATTCTTCAAAGGTCAGTTTCACTTTAGTCTTAAAGAGTCCATGGCAGTGGGAATAGCCTTGGTGTGAGACCTCATTCCCCAAGGCATATGCCTCAATGAATGGCTCTTCCACACCAAGCTCTCTTTCCACTACCAATGGACTCTTGGCATAGGCTTTCTTTAGTATACTATGCCGTTTGCCTCTTTCATGGCGTTTCATATCTATTTTATGATAGAAATGAAAGTCGCAAACGGCACAGTAAAATCTTCTAATTCGCATTGCAATGGTGTACTTGCAACACGAATTAAAAGTGACAAGAAAAAACTGTCCCCTTGATAGAGTGCTTGTATCAGTTGATTCACTACTGATATCATTCGAAGTCAGTAGTGAATCAGGAGCATTATCATCCTTGTCATCAGTCACCAAGCGTTTGTGCTTCTTGCTTTTGCAATGGTTCACAAACCCTTGGTTGTTTTGAAAGTACTGATGACAAGGATGACAATACAATTTCTCATTATTAACATTTTCATGTGATTTCATATGTCTTGAATAATTACCAGCACTAAGAACTTTGTTACAAATATTACATGATTTTTTTCCTTTAGGAAGTGTCTGAGGTACATTGTCTGACTCTATGACTGAGTCATCCAATGTACCCACAGACACTTCCTTTACATTAGTTTTTTTTTCTTCTAATTCCCTAACAACATTTGCGTGCTTCTTTCCGTTCATATGTGTTTCATAGAACGGCTTGCTATAACACTTCACATTGCATAATGTACATTCATATGTCACACCTTTACCTAATCGTCTAAAATAGATAAATACAGAATCCCTAAAGAAAGCCCAACACGGCAAAATTGAAAATGTTGCAGGCTCGGTTTGATTGAGCCTGTTCATGGACGGTACTGGAAAGTGCAAGTTACCGTCCACGCCCCCTAGCACCGGCTTAAGCAGAATTCAACATTTAAACATGAAATAGTAAAATTTTGAATTTAGAAACATCCGCAAATGTGTTCACTAAATTCACTACGTTTCTCAAAATAATCTAACCCCTTCAGTGTTATGGCAGCTTCCTGCTGTATTTCTTCTTCTCTTTTCTTGTCAAAGTACTCTTGGTGTAAGATGGTTCTCTCTACCCTTTTGATAGGTGATCTATTAATGAGTTTTTGTCTACAGACTAAACAGTCATTCTCTATCCATTCCCCGTGGCCACACACACACTCATGGTTCTCCCCTTTGTAAAATTTTCTACATATCGCACATTGTTGAATAACCGGTAATATCAATATTTATTTATGCCCATTTATTTATTTTATAATACTTTGTTAGTCTGCTTATTTTGTCGTGTAATCTGGTGTTATGTCTATTTCCAATGAATAATAATTTTGCATAGTCTCCATCTTCTACGACATATGGAAAATAGTCTGTAATTTTGACTTGTTTCTTTGTCTGAAATTATATTATTTTGACCAATAATACATCTTGTATCCTCCGAACCATTTAATATAATGAGGAAAGTACTCTGTAATTCTTTTTTGCTTCAATTTTCTTGGCTGTAATGATCAAAGATGATAGAGTTGTAATGGTCATCCATTCTTAACCAGTTATTGTATGTTTCCCTACAAACGTATTTTTTAGGGTATGATTTATATTGTTGAAACAGATCTGTATACGAATTTGAATTGCCTTCCTTTTCTATGTACTTGACAAACGTAAAAGGGTAAAAGATTACCTTTTTTGGCCTATCATCTGTCTCACTACTAGCCACATTCTGCAAGATCTCAGTGTCACCCATGTCAGCAATAACTCCTATCTCATCACACTCCACATTTTCTTCAGGCAATTCAGGATCAGGTAAGTCATTCTAGAACATTAGAACATAAAATTATAGATTGCTTGTGTAATGTCATTTTTTGATAGTTATCTCTTTTGTTTTCTTCTTTCACTTTTATATTTCCGGTCCACTCTTGATGTCTCCTCATTAAGCATTTTAAGCATATGACCTATAATATAGGAAATACTACTTTAATACAAGGCTTATATAATTACAATTATTAGGAATTTAATAATCTTAAAATAAAAGTTATTATAGTATACTTACATCCGCAGTTATACTTCTAGAAGTAGTAGGTTCCTGGATGTCATCTATGATGAATTTCTCAGCGTAATAAATCTCTCCATCCTCTTCTTCCTCTACTTCCTCAAGTGTGGGTTTCTTTGTCTCCTGTTCCTCCTTTGAATGTGTCTCCTGTTCCTCCTCAGACTCAATCCTTGGTCTCTTTTTCGACTGTAAACATAATCAATAAACAGAAATAACAAAGGCGACAATAAACACGAAAATCATTACACTTTTTTATATATACTTCATAAGACATTAAATATAAATGTACTTACATCACATTTTATCTTCTTCGTTGGAGATCCTTCTTCGTCTTCTGTGTCTGACTCATCAGAGGAAATAATTCGCCTGATAAACCTATGAAAGGTGTTACCCCTCTTCCTCTTTTTCTGATTTAAATAAGGTAAGCAGAAAATATGAAAAACAAGATCAACAAGGAAAGGCGGCGTTCAATGAACGCAACCCCCATATGACCCAGCAACAAGAACCAATGGCAAGGAGCCCAGGCGGACCCCAAACATAAAAAGGACAGGGCAACGACACGTTAATCATTAAATGATAAATAATTTGTAACTGATAAGGAATTCAAAGAAAATAATAATAGGCCCACAAAGGGGAAGGGGACAGGAGACCGGGGGAAGGGGGGGGGGTAATCAAAGAAATAAAAACTAGAGGCAATGGGGAAGATACTTACCGTAGACGAGAAAACAACAAGGGACACAAGCAAAAGTGTCACCAAAACAGTATGAAACAACATAGACATACATCTGAGGAACACAGTGGGGCGCCGCCTTGGAACGGTCAGCAGCATAATAATGACTGCTGGGGAGTTTAAACCGGTTAATGGTGCACCAAACCTCGCTCTTAGCCCCACCATGTTCCTATAAACGAGACAGTGTAAATAAAATGAATCCCCGCCAAGTGAAATTCTAACAGTTGTCATGGTTACAAAGGGTTAAATAAGTAAAACACTAAAATGATCATGTAGAAACATATAAAAGTAAACCCAATGACCATAACAAAAGTACTCAATGTCCTAAAGGAAGACAGAGCAACAAGAAAATCACCTACAAGGGCCGACGAAGCAAGGCAGAAGACGAACATTAAGACAATTCAGTCCCAAAGGGCTTTACGAACTATCCATCATAGAGTCTCCCACTTGGTCCGTCAGATGCAATCAAAAGAGGAAAGCGTAGTGTCCAACTGTAAAAGGGTTGAACACTAAACATGCAGTATGTCTTAAAATAGTAGGGTCATAACCTCTTTTAATAAAACGTTTAATAATTTTAGTAAAAACAGCAGAAAAATTACCATGACCCCAAAATCTTACGAAGTTTGTAAACCACATCGCCATAAAAAACCAGGCTGGCTAATCCCTTGTCGCAGAAGAGTTTTTAAATCACTATTGAATTTAGAAATTAAATCAAAGTTACGATTGTAAAATTTAGTAAAATATTTCCGTAATTTATGATAGCGGTAGCCCTGTTTTTAGAAGCTTGCTGGTAATAAAAATATTCCGCTCGTTGAAATCCTTTACGTTGTTACAAGCTCTAGCGAATCTAATTAACTGAGAAACATAAACCCCGTAGGATGTTGCATGGGGTACGTCTCCATCCAAATGTGGATAATTAACTATACAAAAGTCAAAGTCATCTCTTTTATCATAAATTTTCGTGTGAATAGAATTGTTGTTGATAGTAATATGAAGATCCAAAAATGATGTACTAAAATTTCAAGAGTTCGTTTTATTAAGTTGTAGTTCATGCGGATAAATGTCAGACACCATTTGATCAAAATAAGGATTATCTAAATTAAAAATATCATCAAGGTATCTGGAAGTATTATTAAATGCGACTATAACATCTTGTTGTTTCTCTTCAGAGAGACTCAACATAAAGTCTCTTTCATAGCAGTACAAAAACAAATCGGCGACCAGGGGTGCACAATTAGTACCCATAGGAATTCCTATGATCTGTTTAAATAGGGTATTACCAAACCTGACATAAGTCTTTCCTTGTTGATCTTGTTTATCATATTTGATGTGAATGTCTTCACCAGAGGATTCTTCTTCTTCTTCATCACAAATAAAGTCTTTATCTTCCTGGTCCATTTCTTCCTCTTCCGACAGGTCATCATTATATTTGATCCTTTTAGCCTGACCACCCTCGCTTTCCTCTATCATATCTGCAAACAAAAAAACGGCATAAGTAACTTTTGAACCAGACCTCATAGCTCAAATATAACACTAGTTTTCGGGTGGAATAGGTGTTATGGACATCCAAAAAAAAAAAATATTAAAATATCTTTAAAAATTAAAAAGTTAATATTCTCTTCTCTGAAGGTCCTCTTCCCCCAAGGTTATTATTAACAATACTGAAGTGAAGTACGGGGCAACTTCTTACGGCTGCAACACGGCACTTGAAACCTGCTGTTGTGAAGTACAAAATTCTGGAAACAAAGTGATCCCTCGGAAGCATTAATCACAACAAAATAACATAAGAATTGCAGACTCTGTTTGATTGAGTCTGTACATGAGGGATAATGAATAAGTGCAACATCCCTCACGCCCCCTAGCACCGGCTTGAGCGGTACTCAATTCTCAACACTTTATAGTGTTGGCATCAATGATCCCGAAGGACCAGAAAATATAACAACACTGAAGTGAAGTACGGGGCAACTTTTTACGGCTGCCACACGTCACTTGACACCTGCTGTTGTGAAGTACAAAATTCTGGAAACAAAGTGATCCCTCGGAAGCATTAATCACAACAAAATACTAAATGCCTTAAAGCTTTAAATTTACTTAAGGTTTTATCAAGTACAAATTGGTGATCAAATTCTTCCACATTACTGAAATTATACAGAAGTCTTATCCGATCAAAATTAGATTATGATTCTGTTGTATATGGGTCTGCAAGAAAATCATATCTTCAAATGCTAGATGCCATACATCACCAGGGTTTACGCTTAGCTTTAGGTGCATTTTGCACCTCACCTGTAGAAAGACTATATGCGGAAGCTGGGGAACCATCGCTTCAACTTCGTCGAAAAAAGCTATCACTTCAATATGCAACTAGAATTTCATCAAATAGCAAAAATCCAGCCAAAAATATTATTTTTAAACCAAATTATATTGAAAATAGACAAATACAGAATCCCTAAAGAAAGCCCAACACGGCAATATTGAAAATGTTGCAGGCTCGGTTTGATTGAGCCTGTTCATGGACGGTACTTGAAAGTGCAAGTTACCGTCCACGCCCCCTAG
Organism: Ruditapes philippinarum; assembly: GCF_026571515.1. Lineage (NCBI taxonomy): Eukaryota > Metazoa > Mollusca > Bivalvia > Venerida > Veneridae > Ruditapes > Ruditapes philippinarum. The sequence goes on from NW_026863278.1 coordinate 39,036, forward strand.
CACCGGCTTAAGCAGAATTCAACATTCAAACATGAAATTCTGAATTTAAAACATCCGCAGATGTGTTCATACGGCGGTTATCATGGAACCTTCAATGCGACATTTCCGTGCCATTCCATGAAAAGCGGCGTATGGTCCCCAAGTAATAAAAAGCGTGTGCCCTAAACGAGAAAACAATGGGCGGAACTAAATAAAATGGAAGTTTGAAAGGGGATCAGAGGTTATGAAGCCTGCGTATCACAGATAAGACGTCAAAAGACAAATTTTAAAAGCAGGCAACATATCCTAAGGGTGATTCAACATTATTCAAGTAGGAATATTGGAACCACCCAACTAGAAAATGCCGAAAAGTTGAAACTAAAAATACCACAAGCACAACAATAATGTCGTGCTGAACGATCTTCAAGGATCGAAAATATAACATCATTGATTAAATGTACGGGGAGACTTTTTACAGCCGCCACACGGCACAAATAACACGGATGTGATCATAAAATAGATAAATACAGAATCCCTAAAGAAAGCCCAACACGGCAATTTGAAAATTTGTTAACAAACCAAAGGAAATTAAACCATTAGGCCTTCGTTTAAAAGATGATTTAGATAAACTTAAAATTAATCCTGTCAGTATCCTTCAAAATGACGATGAGGATGTTCCACCTTGGACTTATAATTCCCCTGAAATAAATATTAACCTTTCAAATATAAAAAAGACATCAAATTCACATGAACATTTCAAAGAGAAGTTTCTAGCAATTAAGGAAGAACATGAAAATTTTATACATGTTTATACGGACGGTTCAAAGGAAGGTTGCAAAGTAGGTGCGGCTGTGTATGAAAATGATTTTACATCTAGTATGAGGTTACCAGATAATGCATCAATTTTTACTGCTGAAGCAAAAGCTATAGATTTAGCATTGTCATACATAGAACAGCATACCCATGATAAATTTGTGATATTTTCTGAATTGCTTTCTGTTTTAATATACATTAAAAATAAAAAATCTGACAATATCATGATAAAGAAACTTCTTTTGCGATTTCATGATATACTTAAAGTAAAATCTGTTAAATTATATTGGATTCCAAGTCATGTAGGTATACGAGGAAATGAAAAAGTAGATGCTTTAGCTAAACAAGCTTTAAGTTTTCAAAAAACTGACTTATTGTTACCTGCTTGTGATTTTAGAACGGCTATAAATAAACTCGTTTCATCTGAATGGAAAGCAAATTGGGACAATGCCGTCTATAATAAACTTCATGATATAAACCCATCTCTTGATGTGTCACCATCTCTGTCTTTGTCAAACCGCCAAGATCAAACAGTTCTTCTTCGATGCCGAATCGGACACACTAAAGTTACCCATTCTTATCTCCTCACGAATGACAATGCCCCTTTCTGTGTAGGCTGTAATGAAAATTTTACTGTCTGGAATGTCATGATTTTTCACAGGCCCGTAACAGATTTTATAATGTAAACTCACTCAAAGAACTCTTTAATACAATTCCATCAAAAAACATCATCGATTATTTGAAAGAGATAAACTTGTATTCAAAGATCTGATTGGCTCTTTTTTTATTTTTATTTACAACGTTTTACATAATAGTTTAAGCCTATTTTAGCATTCGGCACGATATGGCCATTTATGTGTTGACGTGCCGTAAAATCCAAACAAGCAACATAAGAATTGCAGACTCGGTTTGATTGAGTCTGTACATGAGGGATAATGAATAAGTGCAACATCCCTCACGCCCTCTAGCACCGGCTTGAGCGGTACTCAATTCTCAACACTTTATAGTGTTGGCATCAATGATCCCGAAGGACCAGAAAATATAACAACACTGAAGTGAAGTACGGGGCAACTTTTTACGGCTGCCACACGGCACTTGACACCTGCTGTTGTGAAGTACAAAATTCTGGAAACAAAGTGATCATTCGGAAGCCTCAATAAATGAGTTCTCCACACCTTGTTCCCTCTCAATTACCAAAGGACTTTTGCCATAGGCAGCCTTAAGTATACTGTGCCGTTTGCACCTTTCATGTCGTTTCAGATCTATAGTTCTATAGAAATGAAGATTGCAAACGGAACAGTAAACCTTTTTTATTTTCTTTGGAATTTGATATTTACAGCAGGAGTTAAAGGTTGCCAGAAAGAACTGTCCCTTGGATACCTTATCAGATTCACTACTGACATCAAGTGGTTCATTTGATGTGAGTAGTGAATCAGGTGCATTGTCATCTTTGTCATCAGTATCCGTTCGTTTTTGTTTTCGACTTTTACTTTTATCGAGTCTGCAATTCTCTTGTAATTTTGTTGTAATTTTGTCAATCGGCTGGTCATGCCTTGCCCTTGGATATATATTTTTTAAATACTTGAAAATTTCATTGAACTTACACGGTCCCGAAATGAATACAATTCAATGCACACAAATTATTTAAAATAAAAAACTCTTGAGTTTAAATTTTTATTCCTACTTGTGTTTCTAGTATACCTTTAATTCCTACTGCAACTGCATTATAAATACAGTATAACATATCCATGAAGGCGGTGGCTAATGGGCTAATTGTGTAGGTTGTAAATATTTGCAATTTATGCGAGTATATCTCTCTGGAATCCTTGATGTGCGGAGACTGGATATCCGTCTCCATCGCACATCCCCAGTCCGAGGTGGCTGGGGAACCCGGGAGACGAATTTTAATGTCTTTAATCATGGATACACAAACAAAAAAACGAAAATCGCAAGAAGATTCAAGTGGTAACATTTCATTTGATGGAAGTTTTCCCCGTTTTCTAATAATCAAATCAAACGGCTCCAAATCACTTACTGAACTTAGCCCCTTCATTATAGAAAAACAACTTTCGGCTTTAACTGGAACACCTAAATCTGTCAAGAAACTCCGCAATGGAGGACTCTTGATAGAGGTAGAGCGGAAATAACAATCAGACATTATTCTGAAATGTACCAGCTTTTTTAACATTGACACAACTGCCACACCCCACCAGTCTCTAAACTCCAGCAAGGACGTCATTTTAGAAGCAGATATTGGTGAAGAGTTAAAATCACAGTCGGTGTCAAATGTCAAGCGCATTCAGTCTACAAGAGATGGTAAACGACTGCCAACGAATAGCCTTATTCTAACATTCTCCACACCTATTCTCCCATCATCGATACGAGTAGGTTACCTTAACGTTCGCGTTGCGGTTTACATTCCAAACCCATTGCAATGTTACAAATGCTTCAAATTTGGTCACCATGAATCAAATTGCGTTAGGCAGACTATTTGCCGCAGATGTAGCTCAAACCATGACAAAAATGAGACTTGTAACGTTCCTGTTAAATGTGCAAATTGTGGAGGAAAGCATTACGCCACCTCCCGGTCATGCCCCTTGCGGTTAAAGGAAAAAGAAATTCTTCGTCAGAAGTATACGCAAAGTATTTCCTTTTAAGATGCACGAAAGCTTGTTGAATCACAAGGACCAAAACAACTGTCGTATTCAGCTGCAGTTACAAAGTCTGTTAAGATGGTTGACTCTGCAGTACAAGTCAAGAATCGATGCGATAATGTATTTGTATTTAATTTTTCACTCTCTAAATTTTCCTTTCTTTTTTTAGAATACTAGTTTACACTTATACAAGTATCGTATTACTGATTGTACCCGAAATGCATGTGTGTTGTTTTTGTGTGCGATTTGCTTGAAATTTGTCAACAATAAATATTGTTTTATTTATGAATAACTAATGTAATTGTATGAATGCAAATGTGTGTTCGTGCGTGCGTATGTTGTTGAAAAAACAACTATGTGACCATGCTATCGTCATACTTGTACTGTAATTTCATTATATATTTTGTGCATTTTATTACTGTATGATCACAGAGAAAAGAATAAATTAATATAAAAAAGAATCGATGCGATAAAACAATTCGACGTATAATATGAATGTGTACTTATCGCATATTACACTTATCTCATTGTCCTCGTTTTCCGGCTGTGCAAAGTACAAATGCCTTTGGTATATAAATCATTCATGATATCTAATTAATCTCAAGCGGTATTTATAATAAACTAAAATTTACAATTTCACAAGTTCTTATAGATAACTGTATAATTTCAATTAAGGACAGATAATCCAAACTCACACTGTTCCCTTCTTTAGTTAAGACTGAATTCATGGAATTTTAAGAATAGTTTCTATGATGTTTAAGAACTTTGTCTGGGCTAGTTTAATATGCTTTCAAGCTATATAGGGATTGTCATAAAAACTACAGAGTTTGTAAAATGCTTTGGGAAACAGAAAAGCTTTACAGAAATATCCGGGTATTGCGGCGTCGGTAGCCGAGCGGCTAAGATCGCTGTCTACAAACCTCTTGTCCCACCCGGTTGTGGGTACGAACTTATTGAGGGACTTAAGATTAATCATCTGAAAATGCTATTCAGCTAGCTAAGGAAACGTCGGTGTTTCTACTCAGATACCCGCTTGTGTCTGAAATAATGCTCGGAGGAATCGCTGAGGTCTTCCTTCATCGGTAAAGCTTGAAAGTCGCTTTAATACCTTGACACTGTTGGTGCGGTAAAATCCAAAACAAATACATAAAAATTTCAAGTTTATTGTTTTGTTTTTCCAGTTATCTTGATCAAGGATTGGGAATTTTTCAACCTTTTGTACTTTAATGAAACATTATAAAATATGACATCAATGTTGAGCTAATTCTTGACTGTAGTTTATCTTTACAATTTTGATTAAACACGATATATGCCCTCATAGTTAATGACTCATCTTAAAGTGTTTGATATGGAACACGTACATTTAGCAATTCATTAACTTAAGCAATAACTAAAAATAGATTGCATATACATTAAGTTTAATGACATTTGTAGGTATTGAAGGTTCAATGATTTCAAAATGTTCGTCATACGAAATCGTTTGATATACGTTTTCATGATATTTATTTTATCAATCCTCGCATGCTTTAAACTAAACATTAAACACTTTAACTGAGTGTAAAACATAAGTGCGTGGTCCGGATTACACATACAGTTTTACTAATCTTATTAATTTATTCGGTTCTCTAATCATCAAGTTGTTCTTGATGGAATATAGGCACCGCATGAATCAAACACTTTACATCACATTAAATCAATCTCTTTTTTTCAAAAATGTAGACTTTAGATGGTTGGTGTTATTGTTGAAGTTGAGTCTTCTTGTTATTATGGTTATTGTTTAATAACTGTTTTTTTTGGGGTTTTTTTGTGTGTTCTTTTTATTTTGTTGTTGTTTTTTTAACTCATCTGTCACATGGTGAGCTTTTGTGATCGCTTTTCGTCCGTCCGTCGTCCGTCCGTAAACTTTTACTTTAAACGACATCTCCTCATAAACCACTTAGCCAATTTCATCCCACTTAGCCAATTTCATCCAAACTCCACAGGAATGTTCCTTTGGTAGTCAACTTTGAAAATTGTTCAAAAAATTTAATTCCAAGCAGAACTCTGGTTGCCATGGCAACCGAAAGAAAAAACTTGAAATATATTCTTTTAGAAAACCGCAAGAGCTAGAGCTAAAATATTTGGCATGAAACATCACCTAGTCAGTGTCTACCAAGGTTGTTCAAATAAATGCCCGGGGGTCAAAATTGGCCCCGCCCCGGGGGTGTTTGATTTTCCTTATTTGTATATGGTAAAAACTTAAAAACTCTTCTTTTAAAAACCCCAAATAGCTAGAGCTTAAATATTAAGCATGAAACATCTTCTAGTGGGTGTCTACCAAGCTTGTTCAAATTAATGCCCTGGGGTCAAAATTGGCCCCGCCCCAAGGGGTCATTGATTTTCCTTATTTGTATATAGAAAAAAACTTTAAAAATCTCCTTTTAGAAAACCGTAAGAGCTAGAGCTTAAATATTTGGCATGAAACATCAACAAGTCAGTGTCTACCAAGTATAATCAAATAAATGTCCTGGGGTCAAAATTGGCCCCGCCCTGTGTGGTCTTTGCTTTTCCTTATTTGTATATAGTAAAAACTTAAAATATCTTCTTTTAGAAAACCGTAGAGCTAGAGCTTAAATATTTAGCATGAAACATCAACTAGTCAGTGTCTACCAAGTTTGTTCAAATAAATGCCCTGGGGTCAAAATTGGCCCCGCCCCGGGGGGTCATTGATTTTCCTTATTTGTATATAGTAAAAACTTTAAAAGATCTTCTTTTAAAAACCCAAAATAGCTAGAGCTTAAATATTAAGCATGAAACATCTTCTAGTGAGTGTCTACGAAGTTTGTTCAAATAAATGCCCTTGGGTTAAAATTGGCCCTGCCCCGAGGGTCATTGATTTTGTATATAGTAAAAACTTAAAATATTTTCTTTTAGAAAACCGCAAGAGCTAGAGTTTAAATATTTGGCATGAAACATCACCTAGTCAGTGTTTACCAAGTTTGTACAAATCATTGTCCTGGGGTCAAAATTGGCCCCGCCCCTATTGGTCATTGATTTTCCTTATTTGTATATAGTAAAAACTTTAAAAAAATCTTCTTTTAAAAACCCCAAATAGCTAGAGCTTAGATATTAAGCATGAAATATCTTCTAGTTTTTAACAGAATTTGGGTTTCTGGTAAATTTCCTAACACTTGGAAAAATGCATTGGTTATTCCTATCCCTAAACCTGGAAAAGATTCAACTGACCCTACAAATTATCGCCCAATTTCACTGACAAGTTGCCTCTGCAAAACATTCGAAAGAATGATAAATAATCGGTTAGTTTGGTATCTAGAAAATAATGGAATTATTACTAATTTTCAGTCAGGTTTTCGTAAACAGCGAAGTACAAACGATCATCTTGTACGACTTGAAACCTTTATTAGAGAAGCCTTTGTAAATAAACAACACCTTGTATCAATTTTCTTTGATCTTGAGAAGGCTTACGATACTACTTGGAAATATGGTATCCTAAAAGATCTAAAGGATGCTGGACTTAAAGGCAGACTTCCTCTTTTCATTTCTGGATTTTTAAACGATAGGCACTTTAAAGTAAGACTTGGTTCAACTTTTTCTGAGGATCACAAACAAGAACAAGGTGTTCCTCAAGGAAGCATACTTTCTGTTACACTTTTTGGACTTAAAATAAACAATATTGCTAGCGCTCTAACACCAGGCATAGATTGTTCTCTATATGTAGACGATTTTCTAATCTGCTATCGATCGAAGAGTATGAGAACCATTGAACGGCAACTTCAACAAAATTTAGATAAAATTCAGAAGTGGGCAATAGAAAATGGGTTTAAATTTTCAAAGTCAAAAACTCAATGTGTTCATTTCTGCCGATTGCGAAAACAACATAATGACCCTGAACTTTACATATCTGGTTCTAAAATTCCAGTAGTTGATGAAGCTAAGTTTCTAGGAATTATATTTGATAAAAAACTTTCTTTTATACCACATATTAAACATTTGAAAACTAAATGCCTAAAAGCTTTGAATTTACTTAAAGTTTTATCAAGTACAAATTGGGGATCAAATTCTTCCACATTACTGAAATTATACAGAAGTCTTATCCGATCAAAATTAGATTATGGTTCTGTTGTATATGGGTCCGCAAGAAAATCATATCTTCAAATGCTAGATACCATACATCACCAGGGTTTACGTTTAGCTTTAGGTGCTTTTCGCACTTCACCGGTAGAAAGTCTATATGCGGAAGCTGGGGAACCATCGCTTTATCTTCGTCGTAAAAAACTATCACTTCAATATGCAACTAGAATTTCATCTAATAGGAAAAATCCAGCTAAAAATATTATTTTCAAACCAAGTTATACTGAAAAATTTGTTAGCAAACCAAAGGAAATTAAACCATTAGGCCTTCGTTTAAAAGATGGTTTAGATAAACTTAAAATTAATCCAGACAGTATCCTTCAAAATGACGATGAGGATGTTCCACCTTGGACTTATAATTCCCCGGAAATAAATATTAACCTTTCAAATATAAAAAAGGCATCAAATTCACCTGAATATTTCAAAGAGAAGTTTCTAGCAATTAAGGAAGAACATGAAGATTTTATACATATTTATACGGACGGTTCAAAAGAAGGTTGCAAAGTAGGTGCGGCTGTGTTTGAAAATAATTTTACATCTAGTATGAGGTTACCAGATAATGCATCAATTTTTACTGCTGAAGCAAAAGCTATCGATTTAGCGTTGTCATACATAGCACAGCATACCCACGATAAATTTGTGATATTTTCTGACTCGCTTTCTGTTTTAATATCCATTAAAAATAAAAAATCTGACAATATCATGGTAAAGAAACTTCTTTTGCGATTTCATGATATACTAAAAACAAAATATGTTAAATTATATTGGATTCCAAGCCATGTAGGAATACGAGGAAATGAAAAAGTAGATGTTTTAGCTAAACAATCATTAAATTTTCAAAAAAACTGACTTATTGTTACCTGCTTGTGATTTTAGACCGGCTATAAATAAACTCGTATCATCTGAATGGAAAGCAAATTGGGACAATGCCGTTTTTAATAAACTTCACGATATAAACCCATCTCTTGATATGTCACCATCTCTATCTCTGTCAAACCGCCGTGATCAAACCGTTCTTCTTCGATGCCGAATTGGACACACTAAAATTACCCACTCTTATCTCCTCACAAATGACAATGCCCCTTTCTGTGTAGGTTGTAATGAAAATTTTACTGTCAAGCATTTTCTTCTTGAATGTCATGATTTTTCACAGGCCCGTAATAGATTTTATTCTGTAAATTCACTCAAAGAACTTTTTAATACAATTCCATCAAAAAACATAATTGATTATTTAAAAGAGATAAACTTGTATTCTAGGATCTAAGTGGCTCATTTTTATTGTCATTTACAATGTTTAACATAATATTTTAAGCCTATTACAGCATTCGGCACGATATGGCCAGTTATGTGTTGAAGTGCCGTAAAATCCAAACAAACAAAATCTTCTAGTGAATGTCTACTAAGTTTGTTCAAATAAAAGCCCTGGAGTAAAAATTGGCCCCGCCCCAGGGGGTCATTGATTGTCATTATTTTGTATAGACTAGAAACTTAAACAATCTTCTTTTAAAAAACAAAAAGAGCTAGAGTTTAGATACTAAGCATGAAATATTTTCTAGTTAGTGTCTACCAAGTTTGTTTAAATAAATGCCCTGTGGTCAAAATTGGCCCCTCCCGGGGGGATTCATTGTTTTTTCCTATATGTATATAGTAAATTTTTTAAAAGAGTTAGAGCTTAGACATTTATCATGAAAAAATTTATAATGGCTGTGGACCAAATTTGTTCAAATAACGGTCCCTGGTTTAAAATTGGCATTGGCCCAGGGGCCTATATACAGGTGAGCGATTTCAGAGTCATCATGGCCCTCTTGTTTGTTTATTTATTTATTTTTATCATTTTTCTTTTATTTATTTTTTTTTGTTACTTTGTGTTGTTGCTTTATTTTTGGTTTGTTTGTTTGTTTGTTTGTTTTGTTGTATGTTTTCATTAGTAAATAGTGGCTTGAATTTAGGCTTGACACATTCACCCTATTTTCTCACCTTTGCTATCGTAAAACTTATTATCTTTACGAAGATATTAACCACACGTAGGGTACGATGATATAAAAGCGTTTATCTACCTACCGTCATAGGTATTTTTAGTTGAATTGACACTGTTTGATTATGTGTTGGACGGTTTGTTTAGTCCAGCATGCATGACCTTCGTATTATAAATTTTGAAAATAAAAATATATCATAACAGTACCAGTCTAGATTATCTCATGACTGACATAGATATGATATTATTGATGTCAATGTTAAATAAGTTAGAGAATAATTTTCGTCAAGATTGTTTTAAAAAGTCTGTAACGTTTTAGCATGTTAATGCAAATATGACCCGTTTTATGTATAGAAAAGTAAATAATAAAGAAAAAAAATACTAAGCGAAACGAAAGCCTCCAACACAAAAAACAATGTTTGTTGCCGATACAATAAGTAAAATTAATTTCACAATATACCTGTGTAGCTATGAGATATTGTATTGATATTGATTTAAATAACAGTATAAGCTTTATTTAGTGCTTAGCTTTGATTGATAATCTTGTGAATATTTCATCCCCAAGACATTTAACCCCACAAAATGTATAATACTCCAGCGTAAACATTTCTATGAAATGCTTAGTGTGATTTGTTTCTGATGTCTTGGATGTGAAGTGCCTGTGGATTGAAGTGTCTGTCTTCACACCAAACAAGACATTAAAATGTCCAACCAGTTACTGGAAATATCTTTGAACGGTCTGTTATGGTGGCCGTTAGCGTCCATTTTAAAGCCGCGAGAAATTTTACCGTCAGTTTATAAAAAGAAAACCTATTGTCAACACACCATATACATCCCAGGTGAAAATGAATTTACAAATCACTATATTCCTTCTTTCTAAAACTAGAAGTTCAAAGAATCAATTGCTTGTCAACTTAACATGTGCGTTTTCTGTTCAAAATCTTCTATATGGTTTCTAAACATAAAAACCCTTTTTAAATAAAACTGTCACCATAAAACGTATCGGGTTTTATTTCCCTTACTAAATGAAAATGTACCCAAAAAAACTTTTATATAATAAAAATTTTAACCGTTTTATTATTTAAAAACCCATCACTTTTTTGGCCCCCAATAAAGTTTTTTTTATTTCCCCTAAATTTTTTTTCACTCAAAATTATTTTAAACGAGTCAGCCGACATTTTTGGGAAAAATTAAAAATTTATATCTTTTTATATTTTTAATTATTTTTCCCCAAAATTTTAAATAAAACGCATCGAATGCAAAAGCCATAAAACTTTTCAGGAAATGTTTTTCAAAAATTCCCTGCCCCTTTTTGTACATAAAAACCTTTGTATTAAATTATGGAAAATTTTCGAGTTTTTTTGGTAGTGAAAATTTTTTTTTCAGTTACCTTATTCCCTTGATTTCCCTTAAAAATTTAAAAGCCCAAAGCTATTTTGGCTGTTTTTATGACAGTAGTGCTGGTTGGCATTGTCATGAAATTAATCATACGAATAAGCCGATTTTTTTTTTTTTTTTTTTTTTGATTTTTTTTTCTTTTCTTTTTTTTTTTTTTTTTTTTTTTTTGTATTTGAAAATGTTGTATTTTCACTCAGCAAAGCGCCAGAAGAAAACACGATAATATGACAGACAACAATTTATTCGTACTTTTGGAAACAAAAGCCGATTATCACGTAATTTGAACATTATTCAGAATAATGTAAATAAAAAGTACAATTATCGCCTTGCACCTTGCGAAAGCAAGGTGCAAGGCGATAATACGATAATGCTGTCACAACTTTCTCGTGTCTTCGTCTGTCGACCCTCAGAGCGAACTTCGCCAAAGTCGACACATCTTTCTATTTTGGTGTTTTCGCGAAAATACAACATGGCGCATATCAGTCACCATATCATGTCCCGATGTACTGAAAATAAGGACCCTAAGATGTTTTTAATTATATTTATAACCGTATTTACACCAAACAAGCTGTAAGAGAAGCGTCTTCTTATTTATATGATTATTCATTTGTTGTTGTTTTTTTGGGGTTTTTTTTGTTTTTTTTTTTTGGGGGGGGGGGGGGGCTTACCGCTAACAGCATTTCAGTGCTTTGATTTAAAATAGGAGATGCAAGAGAAATGGATTTATTTTATAGTTGAAAACTTTAAAAGTCAATATTAAATACGACTTATTAGGAAACCCATGCACACAGCTTGTATCAATTATACATCCATTGAGATATATATTCTGAATAATGTTCAAATTACGTGATAATTTGGTTTCCCGTATACCCTTCCAATGTTTTCTATATACCTTCCCGAAGTTTTAATCAAACAAACAAGAAACACATTTGTTTTTGGTTGAGAAAAGTGTCCTAACTAATGCCCCTTTTATGATAACATTGGTTGGGTATGTATATATAATCGAAAATAAGGTCAAACAAATCGACCCAAGTTGAGTAGGACAATTTGATAAGGATTCACTTTGTTTTTCATGTTGGTTTATTTTAGATTTATTTGCTCAATACAATTACTAAGACAGAGTACATCTACTGATAACACAAATAAAAAGAAGTATACTGTCATTCTTTCTTTAAATATGGGGCCGTTTACGTTTCTGAGATATAAGGTCGTTTTGTTGTTGTTGTTGTTTTTTTATATGATCGTATATTTAAATTTTCATTGTCTTTTATTTATCTTTCAAATTGTTCTTTTTTGTTTTTGTTTGTTGTTGATTCTGTTTTGTTTTCAATCTTGTTTTGTAAATCTGCATTAAATGTTTATATAAAATATATGATTATAATATGTTTTAATGGTTTTAATGATATTATATATATTAAATGCTATTTACTATTTCATTGATTTTCTGTTTTAGAAACATTTATTTGACAACAATTTGAAAGCAACTTGTACAAACAATGTTGCTTATTACGCGAAATCCCAGCAAACGTAACCCAAAGTTTATATTTTTCAGGTACGTATAGCTTTGAGACAAACGTAATTTAACAAGTTTTACTTAAAGCAGCACGCCTCCAGATTCACGCTAATTTTCATGAAAATTTTGAAATTGATTTAAATGTATAATATTGTGAAATAACCAAAGGAAGCAATTTACACATTATCAATGACACTGAAAACTCACGTAGATTACCAAAAAGTGGTCAAAATATGCATAAACAGCCCTTATTGCGTTAGTAACGCAGTAGAAATTTAGTTGTAAATACTGAAAAATAAGTCATTAACCGCACATAACATGTAAAATATTTCTTGAATGTTGAATCATTTTACTTTTCCTAAAATCTGAGTACATATTTCCCAAGTTTGATTTCATTGAAATATTTTGACTCATCTGGAGACACGCAGCTTTAAACCTTAAGATTTGTATTGAGAGCATGTTATTTTGTTAGCATAGATTGATTGTGGCTAATAACATAAAGATATCATCAGGTCAGAGAAAAGTGATGAGAACATAGTAACGTTGGAATGGTCTCATGGTTGATTTGAGGGTTAATCATCATGTTTTACATTGTATATCACTTTTTAAAATACTGCACGTTTGTAACGTCGCTTTTCATTGGATAATCGTGACGTTTATATAATCTATATACAGGGATGATGCTAAATATTGAGAGCATGTATTTTTCCTCAAATAAAATGATTCTGTTGTACTCGTTATAAAGATACTTGACGGGCTATATGGCCTTGTATAAACGGTTGTTTGCCAGATAATATTTTAAGCAAACAACCGTTTATAAAAGGTTTTATAACCTGACAGAAAATTTCTACATTTGTAACTAGTTATATAATTCTGCGTATAGACAATAATGTTGTTTTTTTTTATCTAAAGATAGCTGCAATCTCACTGGTTCAGACAGGAGTCAACAAAACAAATCATATTCACTTGGTGCAGTATCATATTCACTGGCTGACATGGATTTTCCAAATCTAAAAATAGATTCAGACTCATATTCAATAACCATGTACAGCAACGACGATTAACTGCGCGTGCGTTAATCGTATTCACTGGGTGAATATGATATACAAGTGCGCAGTAATAACTAGGTGTCGCCTCTGTCAATATGACATTTATCGGTGAATATCACTAAGTCTTCATAATCAATAGCTCACTAGTCAATAATTGTACAATATTGGTCACAGTGCTTATACCACGTGACATTTTATAATTTGACTGGGACATAAAAACCATTACAATAGACAGTGAAGATTTTATTTTCTTTGAAGTTTTTAAATATTTTAATTGTTTTCATCAGATAAGTGTAGAGCCCTGTCGTTTTAGAGAGTAAAACAGAATGTTTTAAAAATAAATAAAAAAAACAGTACAAAAAGTGATACCCTGTGTTTAAAATATCAAATATTCACATGGTTTCGCATCACGGAAAAATATGAGTTATAGGAAGCATTTTATGTATAGGTTTATTTGTCCGCGGTTATTTTTCAGAAACAAAAGAATAATCTGGAGAGCAGGAAATTAAATTGAAGTGAATATCTAAACAGCGATTGTAAGTGTTGAAATTTATTTATCAGCCCTTGCATTTACTTTCTGACACTTATGAGCAACTATATAAACTAGTGATGATAAACTTTTTAACACTCGGTGTTATGAAACATCAAAACTAAACATCCCGAAATATTAATGAAATAACGAAAACAAAAAAATGCAGGTTGTTAAATGGATTATTACTTTAACGGTAATCCAAGGAGTGTTTTGTCAAGACACTGGTAATTATTTGGCAAATCTGATAAATGGATTTGCAAATGTTGGAGGGATGCAGCAAGGCGGACTTTCTAGTGGGAACCTTTTATCATTTATTGGACCTTTTATAAAGCAGAATCAGGACATGTTAGTACATTATGCCTCAGACATATTAACGGAGGGATTAGATGACGCGGCGAGGAACTACACCAGTCCTCTATGTCTTAATCACACAGAGCTATTTATAGAGGCGCTGCTTCGCAGAGAGAACTGGGCTCTTCGAAGTATGTATTTCTCTAAATGATTGTTGAATGATAAAAAAGCCTCACATCACTATATTTACAATGTCAATAATGTCTTTTTGTTAAAATATATAACTTGAACAATGGAAAATTGGGTTTTTCCCCTTTTAACATAGTTTCTTAAAAATAATTTAAACATTTTTATATCGGTATTTTTATTGTCAAATCTTATTTCTATTAATTCTAATAGTAGTAGAGTTATTATTTATTACATTATTACAAACAAGAATCGGATTTTCTTACTTCTGTTATTACCTGCTTTACTTGACTATACCTTGATGATCTTTTGATGCATATTATGTCCGACCGTGCGCTACTTAAGCCTTACAAGCTTCTAATACTATGATTATTTGAGCCGCGTCACGACAAAACCAACATTATGGTTTTCCGACCAGCATGGATCCAGATCAGCCTGCGCATCCGCACAGTCTGATCAGGATCCATGTTTTTCGCTTACCAACTCTATCACAAGTAGAGAAACTGGTAGCGAACAGCATGGATCCTGATCAGACTACGCGGATGCGCAGGCTGGTCTGGATCCATGCTGCTCGCAAACGCACTATGTTGGTTTTGTCGTGACGCGGCTCATTTGTGCTTAAATTTCGTCTATTTATACAGTGGAACAGGGTGTGAATTTTTATCTATCTCATGCGCACGAGATATTATGTCGTGGCCACGAAATACTATGTTGTGGCCACTAGTTACTTAGTCGTGCATACGTGATAGTTAGGTGGTGCGCACGAGATCCTATGCCGCGACGACGAGTTACTAAGTCGTGCGCACGAGATAATTAAGTGATGGACATGAGATAATAAACCAAATAAAAACACTATAAATATGGGAAAAATATGTCTGATCTGATATCAAACTGTTTGCACAAGTTATTGTGATTGATTTCAGCCGACTTGATGTTGTTGTTGTTCTTACAGAAAAATGTCATAATTAATTTATGTAAAATATTTTAAGGGAAAGCAAATATAACATAAATCTAGATTTGTTGTAGATAACTTTCAATAGAATAATGTATATTTTGTGTAATTTTAGTGATTGACGCATTTGGAAAGCCAGGAACAGGACTAATGGATTATAACCTGAATATGATGGGTAATTATGACGAATGTATTGCGATACAAGCGGACAGGTACACTGATCCAGAGAAGAAACAAGGACTAGACCATCCATATACTGGAAAATACTGTACAGGAAATGTACAGTTGACATCAGAGGTTTGTCCCAGTGTTTTTTGTTGTTGTTGTTATTTTTTTGTTTCTTTTTTATTCACTGGATTGTGTTGGGGCTGTGTTCTGTGAACCTCGTCTATGTTCTCTTTTTTTAAACTCTTATAACCTTGCTACACCTCTTTGATAAAATAGTATTTCGTAAATGTGTTTTGGCAACAAAAGTTGTGTAAATGCATGGTTGTTAATTGTCCTATAGAATCATATACAAACCTGTCGATAAAAGATATAATATATAAATGGTATTTAACTATTATATTAAACTGTTACTAAAAATGATATACAACTGGCCATATTATTGTCTTACATGGTGTTTCTACATATTTATTTATAGTACATTGATAATTTGTTTTTAATATAACGCTTTACGTTTTGTGTTGTTGTTTTTTAAATCTTAGGTTGATCATGTTATAAAACATTATTGACTAATGATCCATTAGATATGATGTGATATTCAACGGCTATCGCTTTGGCCAAAATGAAATTTACAGGTGAATATCACATCATATTTAATGGCTCATTTGTCAAAAATTGTATAATAATGCAAAACAAAAAATGCCTCTTAAAATGATATACAACCCTAAACTTATATCTCATAATGATATGGTATAGAAATTCATAGCAATCTTATCATGATAGATGATCTAGATTTAATCTATTATTTCTTTTGCGATCTTAACAAATTGTGTATTTTTCAGGCTGTAACTTTTGCGGGGCCACTTGCGGCTAAAATTGGATTGTGTATACCAGATTCATGCTCGAACAGGGACGGTACTGTTCTCATGATGACAGGTTAGATATATATTATCAAAATATAATTATGCTGACTTTAACTCTTCAACTCAATTTTCTAGCATTTCCAACCTGTAAATAGCTATAGTATTATTTATTGTATTTTCAAGGGAGAGCTTTTGTCCGCCTTGTCATTTTTGGACAAGGATTGGACTTTGTTCGGGAAGTCTTTTGTCCTGCATTCGTCAATGCGTTAATGGACTGCATTAGCCAATTATACTTTTGATCATCCACAATCTCTAAGTTTTCATTTTTTCGTCACATGACCGGAAATAATGTTTTCGAGATTTATGTACATAATTCCAAATAATTTGCTTTTAACTTAAATCGGATAAGAATAGCACAAAAATGTGCTTTTCGATTTATTTTGTAATATATTTCTTAATCATCTTTTGAATTGATTACCGCTCAAGCAGGTACTAGAGGGTGTGAGGGATGTTGCACTTATTTATTATCCCTCATGTACAGACCAAGTAAAACCGAGTCTGCAATTTTCATGTAATTTTGTTGTGATTAATGCTTCCGAGGGATCACTTTGTTTCCTGATTTATTTAATATCTCTTTGGTTTAAAAATTAAGTCGCTTTATGGAATTTACATTTTATGTATAACTCAGTGGAGTTCATTTCAGGTAAAGCTAATTAATGCATGACACACTATCACGGCCATATGCTAAGTAATAGAAAAAGTATCGAAACACAAGGCTATCTGATTTGTACGAGGGGAGGGGGGCGTAGCCCCCAGTATTTGTCAGATTGCCGAGTGTTTGATGTTTTTCTTTTTTGTATCAAAGACAAACATAAAAACATATATATGACACCCCAGAAAAATTGTAACCAATGAACGAGCATCTGAATATGATATTTCTATCGCTTTCCCTTTCTCTGCCGTCACAATAAGTAAACCTCAGCAAAAATGAGCCAATCAATGGGCATGCTCTGGTATGCCTGCACTCCAGTTATATATGTAAACAATTTTACCCTTGAAACATTTTCAATAGAAAGGTCCCCAAACTATGATACAGTCATACATAGCGTGAAACTGTCATATCATTCCGTTACAGTTTTTTTCTCATTTCACATTCATCAAAAAAACTTTATCAATTTTATATCATCTACCATTTTTAAGTTTGTTGACATAAACCAGATATACTTAAACAGATAATAATGTAAATAAGTATTTGGATATTATTAATCCTTGTGACAAAAGATAAAGTTGTTTATTTGATTTTGTACTAATTGGGCATGTGTATTTTCGTCGTTTTGAATAGTAAAAATGACCTAATAGTATTGTTAATTCTCAATAGCATAGCTCAGTCGGTTAGAGCGCGAGAGTGGATTCGATTCCCGGACTGGCCCAGTTTAATCATGTCTATCGGATGAGATGTCTAGTGTTTGAGTGCTTAAACGCTTGGCATGCTAAAGAACCAGGAGAGACTTCTGGAATCAGGGCATCTTTCTGCTTCTTGCACTATTTTCTAAAATCTGAAATGACAAATACTCTTCTGGAGAACTTATATTGGCAACCGGTGGCGAGTTTGAATAAACTCAAACACACACACGCGCATTAATTCTGTCGTGTTTTATTTTACACGTCAGATTACAGTCAAATATGTGCAGTTCATCTGTCAGTGTTCTTGGTCATTATCTTTTCGTCCAATCAGGGGGCCTTAATTTGGAAATTTCTTACAGTCTTTTTAGCATAAACTGTCTTCAACAGCGTTTATTTAACGGGTAATTTAAAGCTGCATGCCTCCAGATGACCCAAATTATTTCAAACTAGATAAATATAGAATCCCTAAAGAAAGCCCAACACGGCAAAATTGAAAATGTTGCAGGCTCGGTTTGATTGAGCCTGTTCATGGACGGTACTGGAAAGTGCAAGTTACCGTCCACGCCCCCTAGCACCGGCTTAAGCAGAATTCAACATTTAAACATGAAATAGTAAAATTTTGAATTTAGAAACATCCGCAGATGTGTTCATACGGCGGTTATCATGGAACCTTCAATGTGACACTTCCGTGCCATTCCATGAAAAGCGGCGTATGGTCCCCAAGTAATAAAAAGTGTGTGCCCTTAACGAGGAAACAATGGGCGGAACTTCAAGACCATCGACCGTTAGAAAGATGTACTTAAATTTAAAGAAAAATTGAAAAAAATCACAATTGAAGAAATAATTTACATAAAATGGTTGATTTGCAGTATTTATAACTATATTTCTAGAGCGTGACAAGCGCAATAAGAGCTGTTTTTGCATTTGAGGTGGGGCGTGATTTTTGTATATTCTCATTTTCGTTTGCAATATGTAAATTACTGTCTTTGTAACTTGACACTATTCATATACAATAATCTTAAAAATGTTAATGAAATATTTTTGAAACTGCAGACATGCTGCTTTAAATATAGCGACTATCTGGATAAACACTACGCGCGCTTACCAAAAGAATGTCAACGACAAGGTTGATAAGACAAATATAAATAAAGAATACCATGTGAGTGTCTGTTTTTTACAAAACTTATCAGGCAAGTCTTAAAAAAGAAAGCTTCGTCATTTTTTATCATTTTGTTTTCTTTCCGAGCCTGATAAATTCTATAATATCACCTACACAATTAATAGACCCTTGTTTGGTATTCTCTTTATCATGTCTTGATTTTTGATATACGTTTCTTTTTTTTAAATTTGGATGAAACCAAAACTTGTTAAAATCCACACGAGTTAATGCCTCGTGCAGATATATGCCAAGGTCATATGAATAAGAAATAGAAACTTAAATATTTAAGATATATATTCCTGGGGTGATGTGAAATGATATAATTTCAAGTATGTATTCAATAAATTGTAGATAAAAGAGCAAAAAAAAAAATGTATTATAGCAATTGCACATCTTTATCTATCTCGGTTATCATTTCCTTTGAATGAGTTTATATTACTTTCACAGTGCACGTGTGATGTATGTATTATTTTAAGTATAAAATCGATTGTATTTACATGAACTAGACGTGTAACGATTCATCAATGTATCGCGTCATCGCCATTTATCGAAAAAATATATTAGTTTCATATATTCACACTAACCATATTTTTTCATATAACCGAACACGTGTAATTTATGTATTATTTCTTATCGAACAATTCATGTGTTAATCTGTTTCTATTACATGTAATGTATGCATAATTTTTAGATAAATTTAAAAATGATTTTATTTACATGAACCAGACGTAATGTCATAGAGGCATTTCGATATATCAACTCAATTCAGTATCGGAAATAAATAGTACCGCAGTGCAATGCTTATTTCACATTGCAATACAGCGATAAGACTGAATATCGTTTTGCAGAGTCACTTCAAGAATGTGATTAATACAAGCTTTGATAAGTTCAAAATAGATAGTGAGGAGTGGTGGCCTAGCTAATGGCTAAAGTGTCTGCGATCATGGGTTTGAGCCTTCATGGGGTCAGGACCATTTTTCTTAATTGTTTTGCGATAGAGCTAAAATAAATATGTTTCAACTAAAAACAGATCGAAAACTTAATAGGTTTTTGAATTCAGTGTGTTTTCTTTTTTACGTTCACAAAGTTTATGTTATCTCAACATAATGGTGTGCCTTAATCTTGCAATAGCTGATAGAGTGTTTTATATATACTTTTAACACATGCTGGTTTCAAATAGGAAGTAAGTATCGTGAAACATATAGAGGGCAATAAAATCGCAATGTGCATCGTGAGCTGAAATGTTTTGTTTTGTTGTTGTTGTTTTTTTTTTTGGGGGGGGGGGACAGAGAAAATAGCAAGTATTGCAATATGCATCATGAACTGCAATCTTCGGAAGTAAACATTAAATGTCACAAATATCGCGATACGTATGTGACAGAACGTTATCATATGTAACACATGCTTTATTGTTATCAGACTAACGCCGGCATTAGAAAACGACCATTGACGTCATTTTACAAAAGGTTATAATAACCCTTGAAAAGTAAAAAGATAAACATGAATATGTAACAATAAGCAAAATTTCAAAAGCAAAAATTTTTATTTATTTCAAGAGCAATAATTGAATTTCTAAAGAATTCAATATGTTTATGAAAAAAGTAAGTGACGTTAAGGGTCGTTCTCTGGTACCGTTTTCGGGTCACTATTATACTATCAAGTACTCTTTATCTTTTTTCTACAGTCGCTTCCAAACTGTTTAGAAACATGACGTTGCCCACTTTATACATGACATGTCAGGAGAAGAGTATCGAGTTCACAGACAAGGCTCTTATAGTCTGGTATGTTCTACAGACATAAATTAAGACTTTTAGTTCTAGATATTCTTAGACAATGCACATTTAAAGTAATTTGTATTGATTTTGCAACTGCCTGACTTAAACGACACCGCAACGTAAGACTATGTACATTTAAAGTAATTCCTATCGATTTTGTAATTGTCTGACTAAAACCACCAAAATGTTTTCAATTTAGTCAATTTAAGTGAACAAATTTACTGCAAAACTATGATAATGATATCCAACTAAAATAGTTAAATCGGTTAAATACACAACTATGTTTAATAAGAACTTTATAGATACACAATAATTTGTAATAAGAACTTTATTTTTAATCAAGATAAGTAAAACTAGAAATGTGTCCATAGGACACTGATGCCCCCACACGCCACTGTTCTGTCAATCTTATGACTCTAGGTCAAATATTTTTTGGACTACATGTGCCACAAGTTGAAAACTAAAAATCAACAAACGGCCATAATTCTGTTAAATTTGGTCGCAGCAAAATATCCTTCCTTTAATACGATCTACACATTAAGGTTGTTAATCCCTGGAAGTTTAAGCAAAATCTGCCATCCGGTTTAAGAGAAGTTGCGTTCACAAAATTTCTACATAGTATAAAGTGAAAAAATCAACAAAGGGCCATAATTCTGTTAAATTTGGTCGCAGCGAAAATTCCTTCCTTTACTACCATCTACACCTTAAGGTTGTTCATCCCTGTAAGTTTAAGCAAAATCTGCCATCCGGTTTAAGAGGAGTTGCGTTCACAAAATTTCTACATAGTATATAGTGAAAAAAACAACAAAGGGCCATAATTCTGTTAAATTTGGTCGCAGCAAAAATTCCTTCCTTTACTGCCATCTACACATTAAGGTTGTTCATCCCTGTAAGTTTAAGCAAAATCTGCCATCCGGTTTAAGAGGAGTTGCGTTCACAAGATTTCGGGACGTACGGACGGACTGACTGACGGACGGACTGACGGACGGACGGACGGACAAGTGCAACGCTGTATGCTCCCACATTGTGGGGGCATAAAAATGTAAAATATATATCTAAACTGTGAAAAACGGCATTGTGAATTATTGCTAAGTTTGTAAAATTATAAAAATAAATGTTTATGAACTTTTGTTGAATGTGTTCATGTTTTGTTATCATTTAGCATCGTCGGTGCCGTTTTCGCCGGAATAATTTTCCTTGCCACACTTTACGATGTGATTATTCAACACTGTCTCCAGACTAAATCAAACAAATCTGAAAAGGTGAATACTAAGTTTAAATTATCATAATGAAATATAGGTCAATATAAGGTTTTAAAGGGAATATAAATACTTAAAATGTTATGCAGTTACTATTTGAATTGATAAAACACTTATTAGATTATAGTTGCCCTTGATATTATATTGAAAGAAAAGTTGAAAGTTTTGAAATACCAATGTTAGTAAAAAAAACAAACAAGAATTGATTAGAACTTGGTTAGAACAGTAGTTTTGATTACATAATTTAAAAGTAGTCTTATATTAGATTCAAGGATAGCATAAATTCTAGGCATATTAAAAAAATGCTTAGTTTTGGTTGTTTCAGGAACAGATTCGAGAATGTATAATTCCCAAAGCTAATAGCTTCCAAAACAATAGAAATGAACAATGAATTTATATATACAAAATTGCTTTTTATCTTGCTATTGATGCAATTACTTAGAATCACACTCCATTTATTGCATATGTTTTTATTCCAGCAAGCATGTGAACTTAAAACAGTGAATGGTATAGATAATAATGCTTATACTGTAACAAAAGAAGACTTTGCCAATGGTGATAAGACTGCTTTTAAGAGTGGCGATATGTCGAATGGCTTTACGGACTTGGAAAAAGCAAAGGCTGAAAAAAGTGCTCATGGAAAGCCATCTTACAAACCAGGTATTGTACTATGAAAAAGGAAATACATGACTCCAGTGTTTTTGTTGGGTTTTTTTGTATTTTTTAATTTTTTTTTTGCAGGGGAGGGGGAGGGTGGTCATTGATTATATTGCCTTGCTTCTTATGAACATACACAACAAAACCGAGTCATGAATTGTCATTTGCTATGTTATCTTTGCTCTTGAGTTGTCGCCTTTTTCAAGATTTTTCTTATTCTATAGTTTTTTGCTTCCGGTATATGATATATCAGCAGACGACAAAAACTTGATAGATGTATGGATAGTTTTATTTTTGATTTTTTATAATCTTGTCTGTTTCTACCTCATAACAAAGAAAGTGATTATTTATGTAATAAAATGAAGTGTCTAAACAGTTTTTTATTGAATTATATATGTGTAATATATATGTTTATTTCAGGTATTCTCGGAAAGCTTCTACTCTCTTTCTCTGTATACACAAACGCTCCTAAAATCCTCAACACGAGTCAACCTAAAGGAACGCTGACATGTGTGAATGGGATTCGCTTCCTAAGTATGACATGGGTAATTCTTGGTCATACATATGGGTTTGGAGCACAATCAATAGGTATACATATAAACTTTTTAACATATATGCTAATAATTACTCATTTAAGACACATTATGTCTCAGAAGCGATTTTTTTTCTTCTTTAGAAAGGAAGACATGAGTTTTATAAAGAGCTAGGCATATACTTATCACCTGAAGAAAGTAGAGTTTCATGTATATGTTATAAAAAGGAGCAAAATGTAACCAAAGTACAAATGTAGTAGTTTGACTTTTGTACAAAATACTTAATTACTTCTATAATCAGCTATAGTGATGGACAAAAAGCAACAGAAATTTTTTTAAAGTTGTTCAAGTAATTTAAGGAGAAAATTTATCAGACACTTTGACTTACATTCTTATCCTATTTTGTAAGAATATTTGTTATGCTTTGCGCATATAATAAATTTAGGCATGCATATATATTCTGAGGAATAAGATATTTTTAAACTAGGTAATTGACCAGTGAGTTTTTAGGAAACTATAACAAGCCTTAGGCATTTTTGAAAAATAAAGATAAAAGCATTTCCGATACAGTGAAACAAAAAAACTAAGAATAAAGAACGCTTTTCTACACAATCTCATTTTTAAGAACCATTCTTACAATGACACTCAATGTAATTTCCACCCAAACTTCATGGGTGGAAATTGATTAAATTTGGAACTGTAGTTAATCCAATTCGTAAGTCATTGTTTTAAAACATGGAAAAGTAACCCTGCACAAATTTCATTAAGTTTTAAAATTAATAAACAGCTAGATACAAAGTCATGTTCTGAAATGATATTTGTTGGATGGCAGTTTGTATTGTTTATATAAAATTAAATGCAGTATCATTTAAGTTCTTTCAGTTGTTTACCATATCTTTTGCATTAATCGATAAAGCAATCAGTTTTGGAATTGGCAGGAGCGTCAAATACACCGTCGTCAATTGCAAATTAAAATTGACTTCAAATATATTGGCTACAAAAATAGATGTATTGCATTGATTAAAAAAATAGAGAACAGTTTTATCATTTTAGATGCTGCAAATCAAATTTTTCTCTTTTTTTCTATTATAGCTAACTCGGCAAGGTATTTCCCAGAGCTGTTGAAACGATTTACATTCCAGGCTGTTATGAACGCGACCGTGTCGGTTGACACGTTTTTCGTTCTCAGGTAGCTAGCACCCTTACAAAAGATTATGCTTTTATCAAAGTTATATTTCCTCTGTTTTTATAGCACATATTAATTTGGTCCGAAATATAAATGATCAAATGACAAATATCACGGTACGGCATAAGTATATCTTTCACTTATAAAATTGTTTCTTGCTTAAGTATACTCAAAAACAACATGATTGTCCTTTACATTTATAAAGAAGCGTTTTTTAGCTGGTTCCATCCCATTGCTTGTCATACATACCCTTGTTATTATCGATAGCAATACTTTTATAAAGTCCTATATCATTGCTGGAAAATAATTTTACATAGTCCTAATTAAATTATCGATGAAAATACTGTTGTAGAGCCCTATATCATTGATGGAAAATAGTCCTAAAGAGTCCTACATTATCCATTAAAATACTGTTAAAGAGTCCTCATGCATCAATAGCAATACTGTTGTATAGTCCTCAAACATCGATAGAAATTGTGTTGTTAAGTCCTATATGATTGATAGAAAATATTTTTACAAAGTCCTAAATCATCCATAGAAATACTGTTGTAGAGTCCATAATCATCTATAGCAATACTGTTGTAAAGTCCTATATGATAGAAAATAATTTTACAGAGTGCTAAATTATCGAAGAAAATACTGTTGTAGAGACCAATATCATTGTTGTTTTTTTTTCCTGTATTTTTTTATTTTTTTTCAGTGGCCTGTTGGTATCTTACCTATCATTAAAGGAATTGAAAAAAAGAGGAGGGGCATTGAAGTTTAATTGGCTACTCTTTTACTTCCATAGATACTGGAGGTAAGTTTATTAGTTTTTACCCTGACAAAAGTTGATACCGAACAAGATATTAGAACTCTGATTAGATAAAAAAATTCACATAACACCATCTTTGCATTAGAAAGCCATATTTGTTCAAAGCGACAAAGTGGATTTTCTCAATAACGCACATTGTACGCCGTCTATTTAATAACTACAATATATATGTATTAGACGAACACGTCTGAGGTTTTTAAAAGTTTAAAAACATAAAAATTTATTTTCTTACGTAGTTAAAGAACGGATTGATATGCACAAGATAGATCTAACAAATATACTCGGAATAAAACTGAAAATTGTAATTTGCTTTTTATCTGATTGTAACCTTTCACAACTAGAGAAATTTATGTTCAGTAATGATCTGAAATGATATGCCTAGACCTACATGAAAAATAATTAATTTCGAATAAATTTATATTTCAAGTCCAGTCATATAGAAAAAAGTCCTTTAACATCATAGCTGTAAATCGATATCATTATTTGCATTTCTTGTATATACAAATCCTGTTCATTACAGGCTGACACCACCATACATGTTACTACTGATGCTGTATGTTCCAACGTTCAAATACTGGTCAAGCGGACCTGTTTGGCCACAGCAAGGAATTGACGTTGATGAATGCAAAGACACATGGTGGACCAATTTACTGTACATCAATAATATCTACAAGTCGGACAGACAAGTGAGTATGATTTCTTAAAATGCGGTAACGGATCAGACCCCTACCCTCCCCATCCCACCCCAACGTGATATGCCCCTGTAAACTCTATACATTTTAGAGTCTGCAGTATTTTTTATTTTACTGAGACTTAATGGAACAAGGCATCTTTTTATCTATGCCAAAATTGTTTGAAACCAGTTTTATCGTTGAAAAAGATGCCCCATCCGTGTTTAAATAATATAATGTTAACAGGGGCGTATCATGTTGGGGACAGGGTCTCGTCTTATTTGTATATTTGCTTAAAAAAATTTTAAGCAAAACATAAATCGGATTATATATTCGAGAAGGTCATACAATGTGCTATAATGATGGCAAGTAAATAACGTTGAACTAAAAAGGCTATGTTGGAATTGAGGTTGAATGTTTGCTCCAAGGTAGGTAAATGTAAGTCATATGTTGCGGTTCGTATCAGTTCCGGTCTCAATAACATCTGATCTTTTGGCGGCAACGAGACTAGTCGAGATTTGCCGATATTGCCAATGGGCAGGTTATGGAATGACGTATATTCCGGGCAAAATGATTTTTATAGCCGTCCGAAAAGCTCAATAGGTAGAACGTTGGACTGTGAATCGTGCGAACCGGAAGCCGCAGTTCACTTTCGATGTGATTGATCATGGAATCCTTTCTACTGTCATTCGCACTGTACCTCTGCTCTGGCATGTAGAGAATTATTCAGTTCCTTCCCACACTGAAGGCAACTTGTAGTGATAAATTGCCAAACGGCCTGCCCAGGAACGGTGAGGTGGCTGAACTGTGCTCTGGTGAATTCAATGTTGTTTTTCTGTCGTTATTATGAGTGAAAACTACCAACACCACCACATATTAACTTTTTCTTAAATTTTCTTCCATAATGTAAATGGTTAACCTCAATGAATTATTTTTTTTTCATCGAAACTTCTTACATTTTATCTGTTACTTTTTCGTATAGTAGTGTATGCATTTACTACTTCAAATTCATTCATAACGACGAAACAATATCATCTTTTGAACATAGTTCATAAGTAAATTGCGCCGAAATTTATGTCCCGGGACTCATTTAGCAGCCCAATGCCAGGTATAATTTCTACATGGTGTAAAGTTAACGGAAACACCAGTCTGATATGCAAAAAATAACTTGATGGTATTACATGTATTAGCGAAGAGGACAAGCTTTATAAAATACATGTATATATAAATTTTTCCTTTGCTAAAATATTTTAATCACTGAAAACAGTTTGTTGTTGTTTTTTAATGCCATTTTCTTTTTGATAGCAATATATATTCATACTGTGACCACCAATAGTGTGTAGAATTTTGAACATAACTTACCTACTTCGTGTGAAGTCAAAATGTGTTTATTTTATATTTACAAAGATACAATTATCAATATTATCAAATTTGAGCATAGTATATCTTGAAATGTTTAGTTTATAAGTAAACTTTAGTCCGATAATGTTCAAAGCTACAAGCGTACTGAAACACTTTCGAATCTATTCCTGGAACCAACTAAGTAATAAGCAATGAGAATGGCGTTTCTTGCTTACACTTACAACGGCTTGCCCTTGACAGGGTTTGAACCCACACGCACAGAAATCCTTAGATTACTGGTCCGACACGTAAACCACTTGTACGCGCCGCCGCACTCCCAACACTTGTTTGTTTTTGTTTATTTCAGTGTATGGGATGGAGCTGGTACCTGGCCAATGATATGCAATTTTATGTGCTGAGTCCTCTTATGCTGGTTCCACTATTCTAGTAAGTTTTTTATTTGGTCTATAACCAAACACTAAGCAAAATTTCTAAGGAATCACGATTGACATATATTCAGCAATACTCTAAACAGACTGAAAAGTTTTGGGTTAAACATTTTTATTTAAGATCGATTGCAAAAAAGTTCTTGCAACGTATATTAATCACTTTCGAGTCCGCTTACTGGAACCAACAAGTGCCGGTGTCATATGAAGAAACATGGTCGTTGCCCGATTAGGGTTCGAACCCATGATCCCAGGGTTGAGAGGCTCATCTTATCCACTAGGTCAGTGTTTCACTTTAATAAGAGTTATAAATGGTGATCATTTTTGTTACACATTTAATGGTGTATTCCTGTAACATTTAGAATATTCCATATCCTTCACTTTAATGTTTTTATATCAAAAACAATTGTTACATTTTCACCTTTTACGATTTTTTTGTTTGTTACTAGATCTCTACGATTTTTTCTGTATAGTTAAACAAGGTTTTATCAGATTCCACATACTCGGTTTAATATTGTTTTATTTGAATGTAAGACAATAATAAAGATAGTGTCTCCCATCCCCGGGCCAGCCATTATTTGTTGACGACTCAAAGTCTTTATAACAATGGTGTATGTCAAAATGGCTCAAACATCCTAACATCATATTATAATGTTTTTTCGTATCTTTGTTTGATTATAGCTCCCCTGTTGCCGGAAGTATCGCTTGCTTGGGATTTTTATTGATAAGCTTCATCAGTGCTGGAGTCATATCCAGTCAAAATGAGTTTTCATCAAACATTATGTTTAAGTATGTTTTCATATATTACAAATGTATGTAAGTCATATGTTTTGTTGATTTTTGTTGTCGTTTTTTCTACAAATTAATTCGTATAGAAATTTTGATAATTTAATCAGTTTCAAATGCACGTAATGCTTAAATGCATGATATGCTTAAATGCAAGTAATGTTTGCATTTTATTGTCGAAAAACGTTTCGTGATCATGTCGAATAACTTTTATTTTTGTTAACAGTAAAGATACCTTGGCTGGTATGGATAAATTGTATTTCAAGCCCTGGAATCGTATAGGACCCTATGTTATTGGATTTGCATTGGGATATATTTTGTATAGAACGGAATGCAAGGTGAAAATGTCGAAGGTACAGTGTATATATCGTTATCTCATTTTTGTATGCAGACTATTGTCTCAAGATGACTAAGAGGCGATTATGCATAATGGAAAGATTTCTTAAAAAAACAATAAGACTTATTAAGGATATTTTTTCGTTTATGTGAAATATTGAATATATTTTCACGAAAACATGATGAAATACCATATATTTTCTCGACTCAAAACGTCGAGTGAAAATATATGGTATTTTATCGTCTTGAATGTTAAAATAGAAAAAATAACCTTTTTATTTGATTTCATTTTCAAGAAGAGGTGGATACCAATCTCTGAAATGAAGCTGAAATAATCATGAGGAAGTAGTCCCTAAAAAATGAGTTTTCCCTAAAAATAAATGAGTTTTGACTCCGCCCACTTTCATATTTATATTTTATATCTATTTTTAACAATCATGAAATATAATTGACTGATATAGCACCATATGTCATGAGTTAAATTAAATATCACACGCTATTATTTCATACCAGGATACAATTTAAATTCAAAGTTGTCAGATATATTACTATAATTATTTAATTTGAACATTTTTTATAATACGCAAAATCATATGAAGTCAAATAAGGATTGGAACCTTAATAGGAGTTATTTGTCCTATTTATAATGCCTCCAGATGAGTCAAACTATTTTCATGAAAATCAAATTTAAATTTGAGATTTAATATAGTAAGATTTTAAGAGAAGACTAATATTCAAGATTCAAATAATAATTTACATATTTAAATTTCACATTTCTAACGCAGTAAGGACTGTTTTTGCCTATTTTGAAATCGTTTTTGGTGATTTACGTGGATTGTAAATGCCGCATGCAAAATGTTAATTACTTTCTTAGTTTACTACATAATATTTAACTTTTAAATACATTTTCAAAATTTTCGTAATAAATAGCATGAATCTGGAGGCATGCAGCTTTAAGTAGTTTAAGGGTTAAATATATTGGTGAATTTGTTTGTTTTACATAGTTGTATTATATTCACAGCTTGCAAACATGGTAGGATGGCTTATAGCAACAGCTATGGCGGTCAGTGTGCTATATGGACTGTACACACCAGACGGAACTCCACCAGACCTTTCAAATAGCGTGTCTGCCCTATACAATGCTACATCTAGAACTGCCTGGGGTATAAGTGTTGCGTGGGTGATTTTTGCATGCGCTACTGGTTATGGAGGTCAGTATACATATGCCTTGCTCACCAGTGATCAAATATGCACTTATACATTCTGTAAGATATGAAATGCATACCATGCAACAACTTTTTATTTCCAAAGAATTAAGATACCGTTAGAATTTCGAAACTGTTTTTATTCTGATAAAATTTTGTAAGACGAAATCTTTAATTTGAAAATACATGCATAATTCATATAAAATATTTATTGTAAGGCTCAAAATATTGGTTGAAAGATCGATACTTTGGCATCCGTTGCCGAAGGGTGCCAGTCGATTTTTGTACCTTATAGCCTGCCCTAGCCTTGCTAGAGATCTTTTTCACACAAAAAGTGAATCAAATTTGGAATATCACTGTATGAGCGTTAAACTGTCGGTGTGATTCAAAACGAAACCAAATACATTGTATATATTTAGATAAAAAGATAACTACAGAAGATGAAACAAAACTATCTCAATTGTATGAATATTGAATATAAACACTAATGGAAAAAAACAGCGCGTTTTATGTACCATGTCTTTGAATGGGTATCAATATATTTCAAAAAGGAAAGAAACTTATTCAAATGTATTTTCAGGACCTGTAAACAAGTTGCTGTCGTGGGAAGGGATAATTCCTTTCAGTCGTCTCACTTATTGCGCTTATCTTGTCCATCCAATAGTGATTTACGTGCATTTAGCCAGTAGAAGAGCTTATGCGTTCTGGTATGACCTAGAAGTGGTAAGTATGGCAGACTTCATAACCTCTTATTCTCTTTCAATCTTCCATTTTATTTAGTTCCTCTTGGTTAGGACATTTTTTAATTATCTGCATTTCATGATCATGGAATGACAGTAACCGCTTTTGATGATCATGGAATGACACTTACGTGACATATTGAAAGTTCCAATACCGCCGTTTGAACACATGTAAGAATGTTTCTTGTTTTAAAGTGTCATCATTCTTATGTTTAAATGTTAAATTCTGCTTAAAGCGGGGCGTGGACGGTAATTTTCACTTTTCAGTACCGCCAATGAACTGACTCAATCAAACCGAGTCTGCTACATTTTCATATTTGTCGTTTTGGGACATTCTATAGCGATTCAATTTTTCTCCATTATATGATGTACTGTAAAATCATTTTAAATCGAGGGTATCGATTTCCTGATATGCCGACAGAAGGCAATTTCGTGGGGTCGTAAATTCGTGGATTTCAAATTCCTAGTAAAAAATATGGGGCCCAAAATTCGTTGATTTCAAAATTCGATGACATCCGGCATTTGTGCTTTGAAATTGTTGACAGGTGCAAGTTCACGTAATGACTCCTTACAACATAGGACAATGATTTTATTGTTACTGGCGTCGTTGCTTTTAGACTGCAAAAAGAGCCTTAGTAAAACACATCTTACACTTCACTTAACCAGTTTGTGTTACAATTGAAGAACGCCCATCTTTGATCATGCTATCACGTTACTGGCTAAGTTTGGTGAACCAAAGACTTACAAAATTTCTCTCTTTATTATTATGAATAAAAGGATTATATAAACAAATATTTACCACATTCTTCATCAAACCTTATTTCCTCTTTTTCAGATTTATGTCTTCCTGGGGCATCTCTGTATATCTTATGCTGCAGCGTTTGTGGTATCTCTGGCGTTTGAATCACCCATGATGGGACTAGAAAAAGTGCTGCTGGGGAGGAAGAAAAATAGCTAGTCTGACTATAATTTGTATTGTGACGCCTTTAAAATGTCAATTATATCTTCTTCTGAACCTTTATTTTGCCTATAACAACATTTACTATTCTGCCATCTCAGAATTTAGTGCAGTTGTTTTATACTGTATGAAGTCAAATATGAATTTTTAAATATTTGTGATGTTTCTTAAAATTGATATTTTAGAACAATTCTGTTATATATTGACTGCAATTTGAGGAAAACGTTAGAAGGACAAGCACACTGGCGCAGATGTTTTTATATTGAGCAGTCCCTTTAGTTGTCAATTTTAGAATAAAAGTTTATTAAGAGCCTATTATTCATCAGAAATCCATTCCTTTTTTGTTTCAAAAGATTCAAACAAGTTGCTCATTGGCAAATTACTGTCAGTTCTTTTCTGTTGCTTTTATAATTATTATATTTATAGTGATTTAGTATTTTGTAAGGAAATCAAAATTCTACTTTGTTTACATTTTTCTTCTTTTAAGACATATTATTTCTTATTCAGCTCTATTTTCCTCAGGTCATTAACGACTAACAGGCTGTTACACCTTTATTCAAAGATTATAAAACTCATGTATGACCTGTCTAAAATAGTGAATATATATTCTAAAACTCATGTTAGACCTCTCTAAAGAAGTGAATATATATTCTAAAACTAATGATTGACCCGTCTTAAGAAGTGAATATATATTCCAAAACTCATGTTTGACCTTTCTAAAGAAATGAATATACATTCATTTCTAACGCATAATGTGCTATTAGATATTTGAAGACACAGTTTTCACACATGATAAAATTTTAACATTTATAATTATAAAGACCACAAACACGATAAAAATTTTAAGGTTTATAGATTTATACTATGGGTACAACATTTTTACAATAGATACCACACAAGACCTTTCATACTTGTCTTCTTACCATAATAAAATGTGCATGTAATAAATACTTCTTTCACTGTTTGATGACTTTGTATTTTGCTTTGCTTGTTTTGATGACACCAATTGCTATCTGCTGATTTCAGTCTATCTATCGTGAATAGAATTTAACTAAAACTTGTCTTTGGCATGGACTTTGTATATTAAACAACTGACAGATACGCCTTGTCATTTGTAGTCATTGTTAATAATTTTGCATAAATAGTTCTATAACTATATAAAACGACATATCTGTTAGCGTTTTACTATTATCAGAGATATCATAACAACAATAAAGTGTATTCTCCTAGTGGATGTTGGTTGTCAGAATAAAGATTAAAAAGAAAAGGCGGCATTCAATAACAGCAAGTCCCCAACAAAATCCAGCAACACAGAACCACAGACAACCTGTGATAAACTTCTTGATTCCAGAATGAAACATTTTTGTGTTTCAAGAAATGATACAGCTAATTTTTCGTTACTTTCAGTTAACGATATACATAAAAAAAGGTAAATTTAAAAAATGAATGCTTACTTTTCATCTAATGTCTGTTTATTCTAAGACATTCTTAACTTTAAGCCATGACAATGACAATAGATTTATTTGATTTTGGCCTTCGGTCTATATCAACATAAAAAGGATTTACAAACATACCATGATTTAAGCAAAACACACACCACAAATACATGACTTAATGTTGAAGGTTATACGTACGGCTTTACTTAACTTTTTGAAAATAAAATACTCACACTCTATGAAGGCAAAATCACTTTTAAAGTAATAGAAAGAACATCATAACATGCGGCTATCTGATTTGTACCAGGAGGCGTAACTAACGAGTATTAATCAGATTGCCGAGTATTTTGATGTTCTTTCTCTTTTGTATCATAGTCAAACATAAAAAAAACACGTTCAATGTTGTCACAATATGAATCCCCAGAAAAAAGTAACAATTGAACAAGCATCTGAATATGATATTTCTATTGCTTTCCTTTTCTATGCCGTCACAATAAGTAAACCCCAGCAAAAATGAGCCATCAGTGGGCATGCCCTGGAGTGTGGGTAACTTATAGCTGCACACCAATTGACGCACTGTGCATGTATTTGCATACGATTTAACTCTGACACATTTTCAACAGAAAGGTCCTCAAACTGTGATACAACAGGTATGTAAATGATGACGGTTATTGATTGAAAATATGCAAATGATAGAGAATAACACTCAAAACAGGGAATAAATAATGCTTACGTAAAATTTATAAAACACTGGTAACTAGAAAATCCCGGTGATTTTAGTCAATATCACAGAAATTTAGTTAAGATTCATCTGTTTAAACTCTTTTTCAATCTCTTGTTGTAGTCGTGTATCCATAAATACATCAATAGCCGTATGAGCAAGAACTTTGGCTTGAATTAGTGCGTACGGTTGAGCTTTTGGTGAGCCTGAAATAAATGATCAAACAAAAGCAAAATAGTAAAGGAAGACTATATCTGTTTTAACTTTGCGTTTATTTCTTCTCTACAGTAATTTTTAATTTCAAACGGATATAAAATTACATCTAGAGACATTGAAAGATTTGATACAATTTAAAGATGCATTCCATAACTTTCATGAAAAAATAAACATCTTCATTTCGTTTAATAATAAAATATGTTTCATTTCGAATAACGTTTTTATTTTGGTGTCCAGATGACAAAAATGAGTTTTATAAGCCTAAATATCTGTAACCACCGAAAGGACAATATTTGTTTGAATGAGACACTCAGCCTTTGTTTAAACCAACTTTAAAGGGAAAAATGAATGTTAAAATAAAGATGTTCATATTGAAAAACGATATGATATCAATTAAATATCATAATTTAAATTTATGTATGTAAGAAATCGTCAGATTTGCGTAAAATAAATGCCATTAAAATATGTTACCCGAATCTTTTGCAAATCCACGGGTATGATTAGCTTCGTCACTTCCAAAGTAGAAAATAGGCCTTATACTGGGAACAACCTGAGAAACATTTCCCATGTCGGTCGAACCGTAGTGACCGCCCTTTGCACTCGGCACCGTGTCTGTTTGTATTAAAGAAATATTTTGCTCGTATAGAGAAACGAGCGTTGGATTGTTGACCATAGCAGCAAACGGCTGGTCGGATGTTATCCATTCTACCTGTAACAATTCAAAGTATTTCCCATAAATGTAAAGCTTCTCCTGTAAAACAATCATTACATGTGATACTTTGAAATGAATGAACATGATTTACAAACAAATAACTGAGATATGCTTTTGCACATAATTTATTAAAAGATAAAACTATAACAAAAATGTTACACTAATGCCTAACGCCGATGCCGACGCCCGAGTGAGTGGAATTGTCGAATAATCTAGCTCAAATATTCTTCAGTCTTATTTTTAGATGCCTGTCCTTGACATAATATAAGCACACAGTCAAAGTCAAGAGCATGCAACTTGTAAACAAGATTGTAAAAAATGATTCGTTAATAACTATCTATGTCTGCTAATTATTGACCAGTGCACATTTATAACACTGTGTTATAATTAACATAATTATATAACATAATCGAATCGTTCATTTTCAAATTATCCAAATCTATTGTAAATACAAGAACAGTTTGTTTATATTAACAGTGTTAGTCATCAGAAAAATAATCAATTTTTATAAATACCTGACACCCATTTGCTTTTGCTGATGATTTCAAAATTTCTGTAATTTTAGCTTTTAGATCCTCCATTTCTTTGTTAGTTGGTGCCCGAACACAAACCTGAATAACTGCTTTCTCCGGAATGATATTAACCTTCTCACCCCCCTCTATTATTATTGCTGGAACGTGCACAAACAATATGGATAAGATCAAACTTGATGTAAGTATATTGATATCAATGTTTATAATTAAATGTTTATTATTGGATCTTTTGTGTGATATGTTGGATCTCAAAAGAGTTTTCATTTCTTATACATTTTTTGTTCAGTAAATAAGATATGCTCACTTGCAAAATATATATAAAAGTCAGAAACATGTGTTCGTTGTGCCAGTTTTATATGATTCAAAAATATAATTTACTTTAGAAAAAGGTTTGTTTATAGTAAACATATATCATTCACTACTATTAGGCTATAAAACAAGATGAACAAAAATCAAACATAAAATGAAATCGTGTTTAAATTGTGCAAATGTGTGTCTTTTTTCATAAACAAATCAGTGCAGATCGACCCCACACATACTACAGAATACATGAACGTGTATAGAGCGGTACCTAAACGAAGTATGATGTCATAATGAACTTATTGTCAAAAGGATCGAAAGGTTATGTAGAATGCTACATCAAAATGTTTTGGTTTTTAAGTTCGTCGATATCGATACATTTCTATTATAAAGGTAATTCTTGCTCCCTTTGAAAATAATGACCATTGCAATTATTTAACAAACAAAAAATGATGATTTGACGCACTGTGTATCCTCCATGTAGGTTTAATCTGTTGTCGAAGACATGCTATAGAGTTATAGCATGTAACAGCTGCGTCTAAAGCGTTCACGCCTTCCCAAGGATATCCTGCAGCATGCGAGGCCTTTCCGTAGAAGGTAACCTCCAATCTGAAATAATAAAGACAAATGTAACTTAATTGCTTATCTATATGTAAGATATTTTCCTGACAATAAAGCAAGTTTTAGCATGCAGATGTTTGGTTCACTAGATATATCTGAGCATAACCCCGCCAATAATTTTATATAAACACGATTGCAATCAGTGTTCTTATTGCAGAAGAGAATGGTTATCAAGGCCTAATATATAATATATAGATTTAAATAATCTTTATTTATAAAGATAATCACGTTTCTCTGGCAAGAAGAACAGGTGCTGGGTCGCTAATTGGATAACCATGTGACATCATAGCAGCGGTGACGTCGTCAAACGCTCCAGCTTTAATAAGTTCAATCTTACCACCGTGTCCCTCTTCATCTGGTGTACCAAGAACAGTAACCTGCCAAATAGAGTACATATTAGCAAGAATCTCTCATTGATCAAGTATCTCAACATCTGTTCGACAAAACAGAAAGCTATGTGGAAAATTCAAAATTACAGATATTATTATCTGTATATGAACTGAATATGTTGAATGTATTACTGGAATGCTATTGTTATCAAGTAATAATCGTATAAAACTCCTACCAAACTGACCATTCAGTTTTTATTTATTCCTCGATTCCATTCAAAACAGAGTAGAACAACTAAGATTAACACTTCTTGCAGAGTAAGCTATGCTAAATTTCATCAATATCCTTATTCAAACTGTGGCCTATCTTAATACAACTTACAGCATAGATAATCTTATTATGAATTTATTAACCTTTCCGCAATGCTCATCCCCGTGTTCTATTGCAGCTTTTATGCCAATACCAGCGGCTAAGCCTAACTCTGAGATAAGATTATGACCACATGCATGTCCTAGACTAGGAAGGGCATCATATTCACATAAAATTGCAACATTTGGCCCGACAGACAAAGAGCCGTATGATCCACGGAAAGCTGTGTCCATTTTATAGGACTTCTCCGTCTGAAAAAAAAATTAGTTAAAACAGTTTAAATGTTATCTTGTTTAAAAAACGTTGTTATTGCTGATGTTGGTAGTGGTGTTATTTTTGTTGTTGTTGTTGTTGTTGTTGGTTTGTTGTTTTTTTTGTGGTTGTTGTTGAGTGTGTTACAGCAATCGAAACGTCCTTGGATATTATTTATAATAACATCGGACTTAATACGGATTGAAAATAGTTCTGCCATGTGGTTTCAGATGTAATTTAGATCAGAAACAGAGAGTGTAATCTTCGATTATGTAAAACGAATGTATATATATTTGACATCCAAACGAAGTTAAAGTCTGTTTTGGTACAATTATAATTGAAAATATATCTGACAACCATTTTTTTATTTAAATATGCCCACTGATGTACAATTTTAAACAAATCCGACTTAATGTCAACAGATTGGTATTTTGTACTTTCGGTTTCTACAGCCTTAATAATAAATCTTTAAATAATGTAGTGTATGAATTCACTTATTAAAGGTGGACATTTACTTGATATATTGGATAAAAATTGCGAACAACTCCCAGTATTAAATAACTATTTGTTTAC
The DNA here is from genome assembly GCF_026571515.1 of Ruditapes philippinarum. NCBI lineage: Eukaryota > Metazoa > Mollusca > Bivalvia > Venerida > Veneridae > Ruditapes > Ruditapes philippinarum. The sequence goes on from NW_026863278.1 coordinate 76,870, forward strand.
ATGTTTAGTTTTTGACCAAAATAATATTGTATTCGTTCTGTGTATTCATACTATTGTGTCCGAAGACTGACGAAGACTGACAAAAAGGGCCGAAAATTGTGATTGGCGTTGCGGTAGCATATAAATATGCCAAGGTATATAATCAAAAATGCCATCCTGTACACGACAGTCCTATATGTGTGATAGGTGCATAATGTGAAGCTTTGTAGAATGTAAATGTATATTATTACTATCAATATCATATTGAAACTTCATAAACTTTTTTGTATTTTTTAATATTTCGTTTCAATGCAATCCGTATATTGCAAGTCATGTGTTGTGTGTAGAAATAACATAATATAAAGCTCAAGCCATTCAGTTTTTAAGTCAGTTGTATAACATTTAACAATCAACAAAAAGTTATTGTTTTAAATGTATTAACATGTACCTGAAATCCATGTTTAGCCAGGAAGTCTGTTAGAAGATCGTGTGCGTAAAATTCCTCGTTACCAAGTTCCGGGTGTTTCCAAATCTGGTCACTGATTTCTTTGAGTTCAACTGCTGCATTATCAATAGCGTTGGAAGCGATCTTCTTTAATTCTTCCTTTGTTTTCATGGCGCTAGTTAATTTGGAATTCCTTACATCAAAAGTTTACCTGGATAGTTTAAACTATAACTCGTACGTTGATTAAAAGATATGATAGTGAATGAGCTCTAAGTCACGAACAACATGAACGAGTGTGCGTGTGTTTGAATAACAGGAAGGGTTAGTAAAAATGATATATACTCGTAGCCTGCTGGCGACAATCGAATCTACCTGTCTATCTATGCTAGTGTAATGACGGCAAGTTAATAGTAACATGGATTTAACAGCTCAAGGCTGGCTCAAAATTGTCTTTGGCTAAAACCCCCTTGAATGTGCATGTAGGTAAATAATTCCACTTTGTGCTTTGAAATTTACCCAGGGTTCGTACTCAACAGCGAAAGTTGCTTAAGTCTTCACGAGCGGACGGACCCTCATTGGACATAGCATACAGGCAGGCAAGTGCAGACCAAAATCCGCCGCCACATCTTTGCTGTCAGCTTATGGTCGGCACTATTTGCTGTTCATTCCGTACTTATTCTAAACTTGTCATCATTATAAAAATTCTAACTTAAAAGAAAACATTAACTAGTAATAATGGAGATTGACAAATAATTGGTAATGCCAAAAGATAAGGATAAAATTGAAAAATTGCCCTACTTTTTTATCAACTGAATGTGGTACATTGTTTCATTTCTGCGGAAGCTTATCAGGGCCTCCTCTTATCTAAAAGTTTTACGTCATGTCAACTTTTTTTTCTAGTTTTTACCAAAAACATTTCATGAAGACGTTATGATTAATACGTAATATGTAAAAACATTCCATGAAGACGTTATAATTAATCCGTAATACGTAGAAAGTTTTAATCATTGTAAAAAAAAAAGCTTTTGTTGAATTACGTGAGCTATTTGTTAATGCGAGTAACGTCTTTGCATCTTACTAATTTATACTAAATATTTTAGCAAAGTCGTGAAATCACGAAGTTTCGACAGGATTTTTGTCGAAGAGACAAAAGGTTCAAATATATCGAGAAAAATTTAGTTGCAATGCCTAAAAACTTCTCATCTTTGTCAGTACATTTTATTGAGAAATGCAAAAACATCTAAACATCTTATCAATGCAAATAAAAAAATAAGTCGACTTAGCGCAAAACATCTCATCAACTGTAGGCCCTGATAAGCATCCGTGCATTTCTGTAGAATGATTTTAGAAATTTCCGTGGGACGTGTAAGGTTTTCTGTTTATCTTCCACGCAAAGTAGATTATTAGATTGAAAACAATTATTACAAAATCATATTGCTACGGAAGCTTATTAGAAACAAGTTGACATGACGTGAAACTTCAAGACAAGTGGATGCCCTGATAAGTTTCCGTATATTGCCACTCAACATTAGACTCCTGCGATCCGAGCGTTCTATATTGATTTGTGAAGGCTAACCTTTTTAAACACAGTTTGCATTACTTATTCGTTTTGACAAACATCATGATGTATATAGGTTTTATTAGTGTGAAAATATTTTTCCCTTGCCCAATACAATTGCAGTATTTTAATTTCAAATGAATCATAACACGAATCGACTAAATTTAATCAGTCTAGTAAATCGACAATTTTATCAAGTTTCAAAAAGTAAATAAGCTGCCCCATTCTTAACAAATTTAATTTTTTTTAATGTTGACTATTTAACACTGACCTATACTTATATGACACACTTTAAAAGAGATTTTTAATGTAAATTAAAAATATTTAATCAGTAGATAAAACGTGTAATATTTTACAATCTGTCTGCACCTCTCTTATCAACGTAGCTGCACCTAGGTCATTATTAAAATGTGCATTTAAATCCGGCCAAAAAGATAGCAAAAACGTTTCCTTATTAACCGTTGGCATTTTTTGTAAGGTAAGAAAAATATTTATTTCATTATTTATTTATTTCTTCAGAGAATAACAAATCGCTACTGTATTTGCAAAGCATAACAAAGTTATTTATTCTATAGGTACAAATATTCACATCGGTCGACATTTTAACATTTCAATGATTTTTTTTTTTTTGCATTAGCAATTGGCTAATTTGCCTGAGGAGTATTCCAGTATACCAATTAGGCCTGATTTGCCACGACTCTTATTTGCAAAAATGTATAAAAATGAACTTTTTCAAGATTTCTGTTCAAATCAATGTACAACCTTTATTTCTATACAATGCACTATAATAAAATATTTGGTAGTGTATGGTAAATAAAATAATAATTTGTGCGATAGTGTATAAACAATTTTAAAAATGTACTACTAGCATTTACGCTAATTTAACGCGAGAGAGAGTAGAGTTTGTTACACTTTTAAAATGCATTCATTACCACAATTGTGCATGCATAATAAAGAATTTGTTAAAAAAATGTATTGCATCGCTATTTGCTTTTTATAATTGAATGTTAAAATTAGTGTATTGAACCCACCTAAATGAAATGATAAAATCAAAGTTTTTTTTTTCATCATTTTTAATTATGATTGCGGATGAAATAATTAAATAAAGATCTGCTGATAAGGCTATAAGAATACAGCTTATGCACGACGAAGAGCATGTCAGATAGGAATTTATAACATTAGAGAGACCTTGCACTAGATTTTGGTACTTCACGATAATTATAATTGATAGATCCCACAAAAGACTATTATGTTTGTTGTTGGGGTGGGGGTGTCCTTGTTTTTTTGTCCATCATACTGTATTACATACAATAACTTTCACATCCATCTTTTTTATTTTTCGTTTTTTTGAAAATGTTCTTATCATTTTATGTGTTGGTGTTTGGGGTTCATTTAAGCTCACTAATGAAATAATTTGAATACTTTGTAGCAGACTTCATATGCACCTGTATTGCATAACACGTGTATGGGCTGGAAAATAAATTAATGCACACTAATTAAACTATTTGAATATTTTGTAGTAGACTTGAATTAGTCCGATCATAAGCATTCGTATTGTACGGCACGGGCATTTATGTATGGGCTGGAAAAATAATTTGTATGGACTAGAAAGAAAATTATAATTTAAAAAAGAAACGATATTGCGTTATCATTATGACATCTTTTAAGAAAGGCATTTGATATCATTAATTCTTCTCAATATTCCATTTATTAGTATATAACAAATTGGTTATTTTCACTCCCGTGTCATGATTCATGTGTTAAATCATATTAAAATACTTTTATAAAAGATGTATAATAATAATAATCATTGCAAATCTCATTACTTTACCTGTACGTTTTCTGTCAAAACATTTCCAATTGAAGCAATGAAAGAAAAATAATCATATACATGGATATTTACGTGTATGTGACTTTGTATCGCTCGAGTTGTGACGTCACTTTATATGTATTTCTTTTCCTTAAGGTAAAATATGTTTAGATTTTATATAAGGTGAATTTAGTTAATTGAAAATTACATGTATGTTCTATTCTGATGGATTGCATCACTGTTGTTGCGTGCTCTAGGTTAAACCATCAGATTATACGCCCATGCAACATTACCTTTAAAGAGTGCCTTTATAGAAAAATACCATTCTTCGTAAGTGATTTAATCATTATTCGGGGAACAAGTCACGGTTGCTATTTCACGGTTAACAATGTTAGAGCGATTAAGTTGCATCCGTCCTGTTCTTGTGAAATATCGTGCTCAGTCATAAATATACATTATTTTGTAACACCATGAATTTCGTAATAAATTAAGCAGTTTTAATCTTATATCAATGTAGTTACTATATTTGTAACCTGAGGTCGTCTTGACATATATAATGTGTATAATATAAAATAACGTGTTCGGGAAATCCAGGAAATCATTACACAATAAGATATACATGTATTAGTACTGAGAATAATCTATATTTTCAGAAAAAAGAAACATCCTGTTGTAAAAACTGAAACGAGCATAAAAAAAACACTTACCTTATCATGAATATTATTTTACGACGAAAAATAAAAGAATATAAAATCCTGTTGTGGGATCTGCTTGATTGAGGCTATTCACGATTCATGAACGGGAGTGGTAAATGCGAGCTACCATCTACGCCCCCCCACACACACACACACCACCCCATATCACCGGCTTACATTGTATAAAGCCATATCTGCTGTCTGTTACTTACATAAAGAGTTTAAATTTTGAAATAAAGAATACGAGTACATACTAAATACATGTATGATAAAAATTTGTTTGTAATTCGATGTTCTCTCTCTCTCTATTAATCTAATCGGGCGGCGGACTAGTTTGACTATAAATGCAGACTGCATAATGTATAACAAGTGCAATTTGTCGGGTTTTTTTTTTGCTCCACACTATTGCTATTGCCAAGCATGTATGTCATAATCATCATTGCTAGGGTGGAATACAAAGTCAAATAAATATGAAAATATCAAGAGGATCAGAACAATGCATTAAAAAGCATTAATTTATCATTGTAATATAGCTAAAGTAATTATCAATGTTTGTAATTTATTTTTGTTCGTACTTTGGACTTATTATGTGAATGTTATTTTTAACCATTTGAAACATGTATGGATGGGTTTGTTGCCTAATTGAATAAAAGAATAAAAACTGTAAAACTGGTACCATGTTTTCAAATAAGAATAGAACGAACGTGTCAAACAAATTGTAGACTTCAATGCAATACTAATGGTTCTGGGCAGGCAGTAATGTTAGACGTAACCCAGATGATGATCTAAATGAGAGAGAACTAGAAGCAATATTTAATACACACACGCGCGCGCACACACGCCGCGCGAACACAGACAAAACAGAAAAAAACTAGAACTATCACTAAATATGATTAATACCACCGCAAGACTGCTTCCGAAATGAGGAAGTTACTAGTAACAGAATACCTTGCAAAAGAACTAAATAGAGTTATGGTTGTGGGCAATTAAAGATAGTTGTGGTTCTTATATGATGCAATTTCTTTCAATGTGGTTCACCACTAATGAATTTTTAATGAATTACAAAAGGAGTTATGCTTCTTGATGACAAAAAAGTAAAGGGCGATAACTGTAATTATATCAAATAGAGTTATGGTTATTGTGCACTGCACTTCATCTCACTGCCCTTGATAATTGTATGAAGTTTCTTTGAATTCCAACCATTAATTTTCAAGTTATGCACTATAAGGGGACAAGGAAAAGTAACAAAGGGCAATAACTCTGTAATTAGTCAAGATGGTGTTATGGTTCTTGTGCACTGCACTTTCTCTCAATGTCCGTGATCATTGTATGAAATTGTATTGAATTCCAACCATTAGTCTTCAAGTTATGCTCCGGACAAAAAAGCAAAGGAAAAGAAACAAAGGTCAATAACTCTGCATTACTTTAGAAAGAGGTTTGGTTTTTATGCACTGCACTTCACTTTTTTGTGCTTAACCATTGTATGAAGTTGTTTTGAATTCGAACCATTAGTCTTCAAGTTATGCTCCGGACAAGGAAAAGTAACAAAGGGCAATAACTCTGTAATTAGTCAAGATGGAGTTATTTTTCTTGTACACTGCACTTCCTCTCAATGTCCTTGATCATTGTATGAAATTGAATTGAATTCAAACAATTAGTCTTCAAGTTATGCTCCGGACAAGAAACCAATGCAAAAGTAACAAAGGGCAATAACTCTGTAAAACTTTAGAAAGAGTAAAGGTTCTTCTGCACTGCACCTTATTGTGCTTGACCATTGTATGAAGTTGTTTTGAATTCCAACCAGTAATTTTTATGTTATGCTCCGGACAAGGAAAAGTAACAAAGGGCAATAACTCTGTAATTAGTGAAGATGGAGTTAATGTTCTTGTGCACTGCACTTTCTCTCAATGTGCTTGACCATTGTATTAAGTTGTATTTAATTCCATCCATTAGTCTTCAAGTTATGCTCCGGACAAGGAAAATGCAACGGACGGCTGGACCGACCGACCGAACAACCGACCAACCGACTGACGGACCACCGAGTGACTCCTATATACCCCCCCCCCTTCCCAAACTTCGTTTCAGGGGAATAAAAATACTTTTAAACGTGTGGGCCCTGCTATAAACCGTGACTAACTATTACCCAAAGAATGCACTACGTTATTATATAAACCTAAGTGATGCTTTACATACTCGTAATTCTCGTACAGACATGATTTAATACTTCATATTAACTTCAAGAAGTAAGTCAATTTATTTTTCAATACATTGTGTTTCAGATTAAAAATGAAATAATTACTAAGTTTTATCAATATATATTATGCCTTATATTAAAGTTTATCCTGAACCAAAAACTAATTCTGTGCAGCTTTAAACGTAATACTTTAGCAAAGAGCAAATCATTAAGAATAAATTAAAAGATATGTCAAAAAAATGTATATTTATGTTTTCATTTATTTGGGAATGGAGACTAGGAGACATATCTTTTTGGGGGTTTTCTTGGGGGAATACGAGGTGTTTCCATTCAGGACAGAAATCATTATCACTGTACTGTAGTACAGCTTACGTGTTATGTTGTTTTATTCTTGTATATGTCACCAGGTGGGCTCCTGCCCTAATAATAAGAGTGGACCTAACTGGTCCTAGCTAGCAATAACTTGGTAGACCTGGGTTTCAATACAACAAAGTCTGATTTCCTTCTATTCTGTATATATTTTAAAGCCCTGTAAATAAGCAATAACTATTATAACATATTGCAATAAATAAAGATTAAGATATCATACATGTAGGTTTATAAATGATTTCAATGAATATATTAATAGTCACACTTTAAATAACCATTTGGTCAAGTCAGCATTAGCCGTAAGTCAAAATAAGTAAAGAACAATGATATTAATAACCTAAAATGAATTTATATAAACAATGTAGAGAAAAGCATATTAACCAATTGGGATCCGATCTTCATAAATACATGTATACAAACAACTATTACAATCTCATCTGCTCATCTATTCTCCTGGCTCATACAGTGCTCTAACTGTAAATGGTTAAATGACATTTGTAATAATAAAGGTTAGTAAAAAGTGGTTGCACCAATTACTAGATATATTAGATTATATATTAGATATATAACGGCCATCTTGATTACAATGTACATGTCAAATATACATGTTAACTCAAATAATGACTTAAGTTAAATAAAGCATTGCTCATTTGTGAATCAGAAGATACAAATCTGAAGCAAAACAAAACCAACTAACCTTAATCCTCAGTGTCCAGGAATAACAATTTATTAAAATAGAGATAAATGTAAATAATGAAATATATGGATAATCAACTTGTCACCATGAAAATTTCACCTAAGAGTGATCACAATGTCACATGACAGTAATTGTTGGTTTAAAAACAGCGGGAAACCAAATGTTTGAATAATCATTAATCATGAATCATTTTACAATCAAAGGGAAGTAATATACAACTTTGTAAAAATAAAATGCGAAAAAGTTTAAATATCTGGTAAACGAAAAGACCAAAAACACGAACTGGTTACACACTCCACACCCCCTCCCGTCATTGTCTAATCATAATGTTTGTCGTCAAGTACTCTTATGTCGCACATCATGTCATAAAATGTCATGGTTCAACGTAACTACAATGATGCTGCTTCATCTAATACTAACAACTTCTCTACCCGTACAATATTATCAACAAATAAACATTTATACCTTTAGTATGTAAATGATTTATTGTTTTGTACAATAATTGATTTTACTTTTATATCTTGTGTAAATATAACGTTCATTGTGTGAGACAACAAGCGATATTCTCCTTTTTTTTAAAGAAAACGACGCGATTTTCAAACACGCACGATAAACCTTTACGATAAACTCAACGATAAACCATTATTTGACTATAGTACCATTTAATTATGATTTACAAAATATATTTTAGCATGTAACATAATGCACTCACATATGTGAATACAGACAAACCTGTAATAAAGGAAATTTAGACAAACCTGTAAAGAAAGAATACAGTCAAACATAAAAAAGAAACACAGAATGAACATTTCTTACTTTTCCTCCCCCCTTTCTAAAATTGCGTCCTCGCTGTTGACCTTAATAGATAAAGGATATATCATTGCATGAAATAGATTAAAAACATGGTAAAATACACTTTATTGTTCAACAGTATATCATAAAAGTGAGTCTACTTCAGGATGACAGCTACAACCTTTTCGCAACATCTTCATCTACATTGTCTAGGACTCAAGAAAATGTGATAGCACGAAGAGCATGAAGCTTCCTGTCGAGTGCTCTTCTGTGCATTCCAAACATGACATATCCGTCATATTTCTCAGGTGTCTTTCTGTGTCGCCCTCAACATCGGGTTGGTTCTGTTGGCTATGTTCTTTCTTTCTTCACATTTGGTCTGACAACCACTTCTTCGATTTTTTCTTCAATGTTATCTTGTTCTACTGTATTTTCTGTGGTGTCTTGTATTGTTTCGTCTTTATCGATCTCTACATGTTCTTCTATACATACCACTTCTTCAGTTGCTACATCACGCTATCGTCTTGTTCAACCTCTGAACTTTCAGCTTTATCACTGGTCTGTGTAACACCAATGTTCTGTTGATCTTCCACATCTTCCAATTATTGTCACTTTAAACTTTTCAATTTGAAATATTTGTATAATTGACACAAAATTGCATTTAATGCACAAATGTGTACTATCACCCTTTACAATATGTTTATTCAGGTATAAATATAATGAAAGCGGACCTCGGACATCTATACGAGCGTATATATAATAAGTAATTTCGTTTTAAACACCAAATAAACATGTTTCTCAGATGATGTTAAAGTAAAAATTGTACTCAATTGAAAAGCGTGTTACGTCAAGTATAACCCTCAGAATATATATAAATGGTATCGGGTCTCGCACTGCGTTGCAATCGAAACCAGCGCCGTCTTCGTTGAAAATATTTTGTGTCATTTATTTTATAAACAGGCAATAATAATTTCCCAAATTTTCCAAAATATTGTTATTTTGTGAAATTATCATTCATACGATGCGATGCTGTTGCATTATGGAGTCGTTTTGCACACATTTGTACGTGTTTTAACCAAAATTAGGCAACAGTGGCGTCCCCGCGTTAAACTGTACAGAAGTGTTTGCATAAACGGCAATAAATTGCCCCATGTGCGTGTAATAAGTTGAAGGAGTACATATGTAGGCTCCAGTCTTACTAAGCGTTTCTAGTAAAACATTAAAACATAAAACAAAATTCAGTCATATACTTACTGACAATAGCAAACGGCCATGTTTTATCCACAGCTTCTGCGATGAATAATCCACCGCCGCTGCGATGGGCAAAAGCTATTGGCCAGTGTGTTAATATTGGTAAATGATGGGTGTTATAGACTAAAATCCTAAAATGCCGATCAATAAGAAAAACTAAATATTTTTATTTCTAATACCCCTTACGACCTTAACGTCATGAAACGTAATCACAAAGGTTGCACTTTTTGGCTTCCATATTGGAACCATATTTATTTCTTCTCTTATCGGAGACTGACGAAAACAGCCGATATATTGCTTTTGTCTGCAGAATCATAAATTCTTACTTTCCAGCCATTTGAACAATTAAACAAAACTTCCACAGCTGCAAAAAGACTCCTCTCATATTCATTTATTAAGAAGCAAACTTGTATAACCATGACTCCCTGTGCTTGACGTAACTTCCTGTAATCACGTGCTATTACGTCTTTGTTAATGTCATGAGGTTAAAGGAACCCTTTCTAGTGCCCTTTCAAATGATACTCCACTTTGGGGTAGGGGTCTCTACAAAAATGTTTACAAAGTGAGATTCGAATATAGTGCTCCCATCCCTTATGCATATGTGATCTTTATTCACCTACCGATATAACCGGAGGGGACTTTAGGTTTACCCTCCTTCCTGTCGTCCGTTCATTCGTCTGTCCGTCCGTTAGTCCGGCAAATACCCAATGTTCTATGAACTTCATTCCGTTCATAATCTTAGTTAGATAAGGAAATCCCATAATCGACTGGTTTATGTGCAATTTTAATGGTTTATATGGAAAAGTGCTTCATAAACATCAAAGAAAAAGCACATAAACCCTTAATGTTGGCACGTCTGTCTGTCAGTCCGGGCAAACACCAAATGGTCTATGAGCTTCATTCCGTCCATAATCTTAGTTTAAAAAAAGGAAAAAATCCTATAAACCGACTGGTTTATGTGGTTATTTGCCTGGTTTATGTGGGAAAAAGCCACATAACGATGAAAGAAAAAGCACGTTAACTCAAAAATGTTTGCACATTCGTACAAACTCAGAGGTACTTGTGTGACTAGGAGAGCAGTAGGTAACGGTACAGTTTCTTTGATCCGTTTCATTCCGTCTTTACATGTGTGTCTTTGTTAGGCCATGTGTACCTAAAAATGACTAAAAATATCAATTCACATAACTACCATTTCGTAAATAAGGGGACATCTCATTATGAGAAACCAGCTGAAGATGACAAAGATCCATGTGCGCTTGGTGCAACAGTTTTTAAAGCGCTGACTTACAAAGTCGAAACGTCATCTTGACGTCGTTACCGTGCGCCGGTACCATTGCACTTACCAATTCAAAAATGATTGCGATGAAAGACCAATTGGACATATCGTCCCAAATTTTACAGATACAATAAAAAATGCCGACATATAACTACTTTATGCATTTGATCTTATTATCTGAACAAATAAAATTAATACAAAAAATCAAATTATTTGATCAACTCTCGTAACTAGAAATAATTTTAAGAACTATAAAAACATAAGTTCAATTACGAACGCTTTACATACGGTGCAAAACAATGAAAAAGGATTATGCAACCATAACAGAAAACCCTATAATTTAGTGACATTGTACTTTTCACCGATTATTACAGTCTTTAGTGTCAATATTTGTAGGCATTTATTAAGTCCAAACACTCCTTTTAATTCTTTTTCGATATTTAGTAATGATGTCAAACGACAAACGTTTTTTACATTGTACTTTTCTATAAATGCTGACATGCATTAAATGTTGATTGCGATTTAATTTTAGCAATCATTGAATCTCAATTGCACTAAAAAGACATTATTAGTTTAAATTTGAACTATCTGTCTAAAAATCTTATAAGTGTGCATGTATAGGTAGTCTCATATAGGAGTCAATATTGCACCTATAATGCAGAAATAAATTTTCAATAAAATTAGATAAGTGAGATGAAACGGTATTTCATTTACAAATACAAATTTATCAAACATGCCCAATAAATGTAATGGGTGCTTAAATAGTGAATGTCGCTGATTTTTATTCTTTTCGTTCATTACAATTTAATGTACAACTTATGTCTATACCTTAACGTCGATAACAACTTTTGGCTTCGTCTTATTTATTTGATATAACGTTGTACATATAATTTTGGGATATATTTGCTCTTTATTAAACTTTGTTGGCACGTAAATATCGATGGTCTGATGAACTAATCTAGAAAATTCAGAAAGACTATTGTCATGAACAATGTGGTCATTAACGGTTATCTGAGCGCAGACACATTACTATATAATATATAAGAAAATATATAAAACATAATACCAATACGTTCAAAAAGCATTTACCGAATTTGCATTTTGTGTTAATATAGGGAGGTTATTAGAAATATATTTTCGATAAAGTCTTAAGTCTAAAGTTTTCAATAAGAAATGAATCCATAGATTTTAATTATCACATATAATGCATATTAACATTTGCAGTAGATATTTAACATATTATTGGATGTTATGAAATTGTTTCATAAGAATAATTATATACATATATACATTTTTACTTAAGTGGTGTTACAGCCTTAAGTACAAGAATCATGCCTAAATGTTATCGTAATAGATTGGTAATTAATTATCTACACAGTTGAAATATGATCAAATGTTGCTAATGGCATATATTGAATCATTTTTAGTCATAGATCCGTGACATTAATCGCTTATTGGGGCCATTTTTTCTGGGACAATGTTTACCGGTGCTCTGAGATCGGTCATGAAAAGGTGAAAAACTTGACTTTATCCTGTGAAATTTTCATGTTTCTACAAATGTGTTCTTTTAGCTAAATTAAGATATATACGTGCGATAGAGGTCATAAAGGAGGTTTAGAAAAATTAAACAAAACTGAACTATTATGTATCTCTAAGTTCACTGGTACTTATTTTTGGTGTTTTGTGAGTTGATTCTTTCTTGCGGCCCTTTCCTTTTCAACATATGTAATATTGTAGTTGCAGAAAAATATTCACACACTTGTTCATTCCTGGGAATGTTGAAAGAAGAATATTAATATATATAGAGGATATTTGTTTAGTTCAGTGTAAGATCGGAATATATTTCACCGAGTGAGCACCAAAAGGTATATTTCACGAGTGGCGCAGCCACGAGTTAAATATGAACTTTTGGTGTTCACAATGACCAATGACCAATGATCCAGGTTTTGTTGGCAACTATAATAGGACGCTTTTGAAATAAAAAAATAAATATATTTCCGTGGCATAATGGGCCTTTAAGCTAGATACTATCCTTATTGTATAAACTTTTAAACAAATGACTGTCTTAAACCGACCTGATTATTTTCAGATATTATCACTTTTCAATAACTTTGTCTTTTGGTATCGTCCTTGTCCCGGTCTTGATCTTTTATTATGCTTGTTTCTTTTTTGTTCTTTTCTATCCTGCCGTGTCTTTTGTTGGTGTTCTGTTGTTGTTCTATTGTTCTTCTGTTATTGACTATTTTGCTCTTTTCCTGGACATGTTCTGCATAATATATTATAAATTTGTTTCTGGTTTTTTTTTTTTTTGCTATTTTTTCTTGATCTGGTCATTTTTTTGTTGTTTTTGTAGTTGTTGTTGTCGCTGCTGCTGTTGTTGTTATTTTCATTGTTGTTGCTCTAATGCCTGCTTTTTATCGTTTTTCTGTTTTCGTTCTGATTTAATTTTTCTTCTTGACTTTTACTTTTTTTATATTTCTAACTATTCTGGTCGTTTTCTGTAATTTTCTTTTATTCGGAGCTGTTGTATATATTGCTCTATACTCACGATGAACTTATTCCAACATTTTCGTAGATTGCAAATGATATAAATTTATAGTCTAGAAAAGTCGTTTACATAATTATACTAAAAAAAGTCAAATTATTTATTAGCCACACATAATTGGCGATTAGATTCACAATACCAATATAATACTGAAAATTATGAAAATACATAATTCAAGTGTTATTTTCATATTTTAACAAAAAATGACATATTTAAGTGCATATGAACACACACCATACAAGTCACGTCACATTTAACATATTAACACAATTCATCAAAATATAACGAATAATATAAAGAAATGGAGATAGTCTTTCATGAAACGTTACATGATGTTTGTGCTAATTCTTTAATTGGTTTCTTCATAAACTTACAAAAGCATAAAATACGACATGAAAAAATATTCTTTATTACTATTATTATTATTATCAATTAGTTTTATGCTTATAAATTAGTTCATTATAAGTGTACTCGTTTTTTACAATATAGTAATAAAGAATCAGGTCCAGTAGGACTCTATGAGGTTAGTAAATAAAGTTATTCTTACATTACAATTATCATATTGATACCTTCATAGTTTATGTAGGTTCTTTTTGTCAGACTTTATTATTTGTATTCATTTGAATAACCCTTATATTTCGTAACACAAAAACAGTCAATTCTATAAACTAAAAGTAATAGGTAGCCATTATTCGATATTAAAAGAGGGGCATGTCCTTTATTAGTAAATATAAACGAGTTTTAATAATGGTCCAAAATCATTATAGGAAAACATTTTCATTTTTAATTTGAATTTTTAAAGAAAAAGTATATTTTTGGCATGAAAGCCAGACCTGAAGGATCAAATATTTACTGATATTGTTGATAGACAGCATAATCGTGATCATGGTTCCGGATAAGAAGTGTAACATTTAAGTAAGGACTGCATAATTCTTTAGAAATATAGGAAGCTGGTCAGATATGAGTAAGTAGAGCTTTGTCTTCCTTGTGCCTTGAGTATATCTTGTTATAGGCTTCTGATATTTTGAAAATGCCAAATATAGAAGTTTTTCATTTATGCATGCATATCAAAAGATAGCCAGACGTTCGGGACACCTTTTTTGCATTTTTGTAGGCTATATAGCATGTTATGCTAGAAGGTTAATGTACATTTTTCATACATTAACATCTGCATAATTTCAAGGACGCATTTAAAGTAAGAGCCATCATGACGAGGGATTTAATAAAATGTGAGGGCTTTAGCAAAACGGATTGATAAATGAAATACATGCATCATTACCAAGATATAAAGGTGGTTATGTGGTAAACGTTTTCTTATAACGTTAACCTCTAAAATTCACTTCTAAAGAGAAAATAACATGTTAGCATTATAAATAAATACTTGCGTGTTTTGGTATCAGTTGTAAAACATCAATTTTAAATTCGAAGGTTTAAAGTTTTGTTGTCAATAAACGTTCAGTTGTTTTACTATTTTATTTTCTAAAGCGCACAAAACTTTTCATTTCAGTGGATACTCCGGACACATATGTTAAGCTTAATGTCAGAAGAGCTCCAAATCCTAGGAGACAAACCAAATCCTGCGACAATGAAAACGAACCGATCTGAAACGAGACTTTCAGGTTCTTCCTCAAATACGTTGACGGAAACAATATGGGTAAACATTTGAGAGCAGTTGAAAAAAAAAGAATAACCCTCGTTCAATACTTGAAATATAATGGCATGATTATTAATTGTTATATGTTATACTGTGACAAAATTCTTATTTAACCCATTTCGTCATAATATAGACGTCTTTTCACGGCTGTTCACCCCCTCCCCTTTTGAGGCCTTGAATAGTATAAAAAGACCCTATTTTGACCCAACCACTTGTTTTTGTTTGTAAAATGTTGTTAAAAAAGTGATCACCTTTTCGACGCCATCCCCTTTTAAAAAGAGCAAAAAGATTTTGGACTTGTGAAATAGTCAAATTTGCTTCAGGTCGATCAGAAGGTGACGTGTTATCAACGCTGTAAAGCCTTTGACTCTATCTTATTTCATATAGAAGGGACAACATCAACGCAAAAAGTGATTTTTGGCAATTTTTTGATGTCTCTTCGTTGCCATTGTAACAGAAAATTCGGATTTAGCATGCCGTTACAAAGGCTATGGTACAGTCAACATGTGTTCCAATTTTAATGAATTTTGAAGCATCTTTTATAGTTCATAGCAATTTGAACTTGTTACAAGAGGCTTTTCAATGAAAACTGCCAATTTTCACAAAATGCCCATGCAGAAATGGGTTATTATTATCTTATTGTTTAATGTTATACGGTGACAAAATTCTTACCTTATTTAATATATCCATTCCTTATTTTATAGTATCTTATTGTTATATGTTAAACAGCCGCTAAATTCTTACCTTATTTGATATTATCTTATTGTTATGTGTTATACGGCTGCAAAATTCTTACCTTATTTGATATTAACTTACTGTATTATGTTATACGGTGACACAATTCTTATCTTATTTGATATTATCTTATTTTATATGTTATACGGTGACAATTTCTTACCTTATTTGATATATTCTTATTGTTACATTATTTATTCTTTATTATATTATCAATATAAGATATTATTTCATCTTTTATTTTATTACAGTCTCATCTTATATGACATAATCTTATGACATGTTATCTTATATATCATTATCTTCATATGTATTATCATGCTATCTCATCATATATTTTTATCTCATGGGTTTTTTTTCATATTTTTTTATATCATATTATCTTATCTTATATTGACAGCGAGGACCTTAATCGTAACATTGATTAACATGTGTAATTTTATATTGTAAATCATTCCCTTTTCGCACATTGCTTTATTTTTAGATTTTAATTTTGCATTTCTATCTATAATTGCATGTTTAACGTTGTGAATTTACTTTAATAAGAATCAGATAAACATGTTTCTTATCTATTTTATTATACGTTTTTGGAATATCATTTTCAGAAGTATCCTTAATGGATTCAGATTACATATCTGATGATACTCTCTCCACTCAGACGATAAAGATACCTAATTTAAATGATTTGATGGAACGCAGACAAGAGATGACCATTAACTTCAATGAGGTAATATTTAATTATCATGGTATCTGTCCACACCGATTTATATACAATGTAGTGAGCTAAATCCTTTCTATATACATACATGTACAAACATATACATACGTCATAAAACATGAGCAAATATTATATACAGGTATTATATTAAACTAATGATTCATCATCATATCATGTAGATAATGTCAATAATATTAAATGTCATATTGTATTATGTTTCATAATGTTTTCAGAGTTTGAAAATTGACATAGAGATGTGGGCAGAATCTGACAAGTGACTGATTTTATTTATCTACTTCATTTTCTTAATTCATTTCTTTTTTAATTTCTTTTTTATGATTTGATTGATTGATCGATTGGTTAATATTTATTGATTGATTGACCGATCGATTTACCGATTGATTGATTTATTGGTCGATTGATATCTTTATGGTTTGATTGATTTATGGGTTGATTGATTTATTGAATGATTTATTGGATTTGATTGATTGATTGATTGATTGATTGATTGATTGATTTTTGTGAGTTGTTTCTTTTTTATATTATTAGTTTTATGATCATAATACATTTACAGCGCATCTAGATAAATTTCTGTGTAAAAACTTAGACATGCTTATGTTTAACAGATATCTAAAAACAGCTCTAAGAATAGCATTTGAAACGTGTAAATTCTAGTGAAACGCTTTTTTACTTCTTTATTAAGAGGAACAATGTTTTTGTTTTTAAAAAAGCTCGGACCTTGCAATATACTGTGGACAAGAACTGTGCAAAGAAGAAAAGACCTTTCTTGAAAAAAGGAAAGAAAGAGCTTATCGAGTGATGCAAGAACTGTTAGGAAAAGACGCTCCAAAAACACCAAACGAGGTAATAAAGTCATGATTTTACGCGGCTTTTGTTAGGATTTTCTTTTTCAGAAGTCAATCAAAGGTATTGCCTAAATGCATGATGTTTTCAATTTGATTTCAATTTGATAAAGCCGGCGTGAAATACGCGAAGATCCGGGCCGTTAAATGGTTTATCAAAGCTATTCTCATAAACATATATGACATATCTAGGCAAACTTGTTGCACATGTCAGTCGAATTATTATTGTATGTTTACACTAACAGGTTCCAACAATAGCTGTAATGGGATCTGGTGGTGGTTTCCGTGCAATGACAGCCTATTCTGGAGCAATGGGTGCCCTGGTGGACTCTAAAATTGCAGATATGGTTATGTATAACTTGGGTCTCTCTGGCTCAGCTTGGTAAAGGCATTATTTTCATTAAGATATTATTTTAGAGATTACTGTATTTGATTGTTGTTGTCTTCATATAAAGCGTACAAAGATGATTAATAACATAAGTGTAGAATGTATAAATGTGTATTTGAGTTTATTTATATTCCCCACCGGTTACCCATGTGGGCAAGTTTTCCAGAAGAGTATTAGTCATTTTAGATTTTTAAAAGATAGTGCAAGATCAGACACAGAAAAATACCCCAATGCCAGAAGCTTCTCCTGGTTCTTAATCGTGCCAAGTGTTTAAGCACTCATACACGGGACCTCGAGTTAAAGTCTCGTCCGAAAGACTGAATTGTTATTTTAGTTGGCCAGCCAGGAACTCGAACCCACAATGTCAAGATTACAAGTATTGCGCTCTAAACGATTGAGCAATGCGAAGTGTTAATGTAATCAAACAACCATTCAATAAACTATAGTTAATAACATGACAGTATTCTGTATACATTTTGTTTGTTTGTTTGTTTTTTTAATACTCCTTAAGTAATAACCTTTTAAATTCTACATGCACTTATGAAACATCAATATTGTATGGTGGCAGATTTACACCATGTCGTATTTTCGCTTCTTTGTCTCAAAATTCAAAAATGCGAAAAAACGAAGAAATGACAAAGTTGGACTGTTTTGTCTCTTCATGTTTTCGCTTCTTTCGGATTTTTTGAGGCAAAACTATGACAGAAAGACGGCGAGAATACGACACATAAAATCTGTCGTATATTCGTATTTCATCTGTCGTATTTTTTTGCCATGGCGAAAATCAGCCACCATTATATTAACTTATTTATTTGAAAAAGCGCTAAGACATGCGAGGATTCAGAGGGGGTTATGTGGTTATGCACCCTCACTCCCCCCCCCCCCCCCTGACACACAAACACCTTCCCGTACATGTATGTAAAGTCCCTTTGATATTCGTAATATAGATACGTTTAAGGGAAAATCAGGCAAAATAAAACAACTGAAATAATCAAAACTTTGACTCATGCAAACCTCCGGGGCATTCTAATAAAACGTCATAACCCCTTTGGAATAAGCTTGTCGCAGTTATTTAGTTTCCTTATTACGCTGTATTTATATATATCGTATATGCGTCGTTTTGTAAATCAGGTACCTTTCGACTCTCTACTCCAATCCTGAGTTTCCTAGAAAATCTCCACGTGAGCTTCGCAAAGAGCTAGGTGAAAGTATTGAATCCAGTCCGAGGTGGATCGTGTTTAATCATAGGAATTGGATAAAGTGTATATCAGATGTGAGATCGGCAAAGGCAAGTGGGCAACCTTTCAGCTTCACGGATGTCTACGGTCATATGGTCGGCGAAACACTTCTCAAAGGAGTATGAATTATACATATTATTATTAATATCTTAAATGTGGATTGCTATGTGTTTTATGAACGGCTTGTTAAAATGAAGTGATTGGCTGTTAGTTAAATTTGACTATTTTAGGAACGTATAAAAATAGTGTTTACGTTCGGAATATCTTTGTTGTATAACTTTGCTACAAGAAAATTGTGATTTTAATGCCTTGATAAAATTTTAATGCTTATATTTTTATGCTCCCCGACAAATTTCGGGGGAGCACATAGTCGTCGGGTTGTCCGTCCGTCCGTCAGTCCGTACGTACGTACGTCGCGAATTCGTGTCCGGCCCATAACTTTGTTATTTGAAGTCGGATTTTAAAACTATTTCACAAAAATAATCACCGTATTGAGACGACGTGTCGCGCACAAGATTTAAGTCGCTGCCTTGAAGGTCAAGGTCACAGTATGACCTTGCAGCAAAATCGTGTCCGGCCCATAACTTCGTTATTTGAAGTCCGGATTTTAAAACTATTTCACAGAAATGATCACCATATTGAGACGACGTGTCGCATGCAACATTTGGGTCGCTACCTTAAAGGTCAAGGTCAAAGCTTGACCTTGCAGCAAAATCGTGTCCGGCCAATAACTTCGTTATTTGAAGTCAGATTTTAAAACTATTTCACAGAAATGATCACCATATTGAGACGACGTGTCGCGCGCAACTTTTGGGTCGCTACCTTGAAGGTCAAGGTCACAGCATGACCTTGCAGCAAAATCGTGTCCGGCCCATAACTTCGTTAATTGAATTCTGATTTCGCAACTATTTCACAGAGATGATCATTATATTGAATCGATGTGTCACATGTAACATTTGGGTCGCTACCTTTCTGTGTCCAAAACCTATTCGGGGAGCATCATCCGGTTCAACCGGCTCTTGAATGATTTATATTTTATGTACTGTTATATTTGAAAATGCAGAAATGCAGAAATTATTTTATTGTTTTGCAAAATGAAATAAAAATGTTATTAATAAATAAATATTCAATATACGTATATCATTTTAGACGTTTTAGAAGTATTGTTATCAGCTATGCATACAAAAGTATATATTTTTTTATTTTGGCTAGAGAATAAATTCAAAACTGACGGATCAGCGAGAAATGTTAAAGGAGGGATTGGTTCCTTTACCTTTGTACGCAGGTGTTCACGTAAAACCTACGACATCGGCTAAAGTCTTTCACGGTTTGTGCCTAATTTCAGACTATTATTATATACATATTTTTTGCCTATTCGTTGTTCATCAGAAGAAAAAAACCAACTGACTTCAGAGAAATGTATAATCTAGTTTATAAAAATTTGTAGCTTTACTAAAAAGACTTCTCACTTGTATAAGATGATAATACGATGTATTGATGTACATATTCGAGGCTTAATTAGGGACCATCCGCACTTTCAGGCACTGAAGGTACGGACCCCGGACATGTCTCCAGACATTCCTTAAAGGTTAATTTCTAACAGAAGGTGACCTATAAATTTTGAACTTAGTAATTCAATGTATGATACTAAATATGTATGCTAGTAGTTTCTATTTTTGTGCACGAGAGGCCAATGTTACCATTATATGCATAAATAAGTGTTGCTGCCAAATTGAATAATCATATCTGTCGGACGAGCTTGACTGTCTCGTAGGATTCTGCAGCTCTTATTGGTACCTGTCACATGCATTCCGTATTCATGGCCGACATGCAAGAACATGTTTGCCAGATATCAAAACGAATTTTAAATGAAACTTTAGCCAAAACAAGAGGGCCATGATGGCCCTGGGGTCGCTCAAATGTACTCAGGGCGGGGCCAGTTTAAACCAAAGGGCTTTTATTTGAACAAACTTGGAAGACACCCATTAGAAGATGTTTCATGATGTTAAGCTTTTACTATACACAAATAATGAAAAACAATGACTTTTGCTCCCCCCTCCCCCCTCCCCCTGGCAGGGCCAATTTTAACCCAAGGGCTTTTATTTGAACAAACTTGGTAGACACCCATTAGAACATGTTTCATGCTTAATATCTTAGCTCTAGCTTTTTGGGTTCTTTAAAAGAAGATTTTTAAGTTTTTAATTACTATATGCAATATAGGGAAAATCAATGACCCCCTTCGGCGGGGCCAATTTCGACCCAAGGGCTTTTATTTGAACAAACTTGGTAAACATCCATTAGAGCATGTTTCATGCTAAATATCTTAGCTCTAGCTCTTTGGTTCCTTAAATAGAAGATTTTTAAGTTTTTAATCTACGTATATAGGGAAAATCAATGACCCCTGGGGCGAGGCCAATTTTGACCCCAGGGCTTTTTTTTTTAACAAATTTGGTAGACACCCATTAGAAGATGTGTCATGCTAAATATCTTAGCTCTAGCTCTTTGGGTTCTTTAAAAGAAGATTTTTAAGTTTTTACTACATGTATATAGGGAAAATTAATGACCCCTGGGGCTGGGCCAATTTTGACCCAGGGCTTTAATTTAAACAAACTTGGCAGACACTCATTAGAAGATTTGTTTCATGCTCAATATCTTAGCCCTAGCTCATTGGGTTCTTTAAAAGAAGATTTTTTTAAGTTTTTAGTATATGTATGCATATAGGGAAAATCAAAGACCCCCTTGGGCGGGGTCAATTTTGACCCCAGGGCTTTTATTTGAGCAATCTTGGTAGACACTGATTAAAAGATGTTTCATGCTTAATATCTTAGGTCTAGCTCTTTGGGTTCTTTAAAAGAAGATTTTTTGAAGTTTTTAGTATATGCATATAGGGAAAATCAATGACCCCCTGGGGCGGGGCCAATTTTGACCCCAGGGCTTTTATTTGAATAATATTGTTAGACACCCATTAGAAGATGTTTCATGCAAAATATCTAAGCTCTAGCTCTTTGGTTTTTTTAGAAGAAGATGTTTAAAGTTTTTTCTTTTGGTTGCCATGGCAACCAGAGTTCTGCATGGAATGGAATTCTTTGACCAACTTGAACAACTTTGTTAAGGCTTCACACAAGGAACATCCCTGTGAAGTTTCATTATGATCTGCCTTATGGTTTCAGAGGAGATGTCGTTTGAAAAGTGTGAACGGACAACGGACGACGTACGACGGACGACGTACGACTGACGACGGACGAAGAGTGATCCTAATAGCTCACCCTGAGCATATGCTCAGTTAAGCAAAAAGGGTTGTTTTTTTCAGTTTTGTTTAATAATGAGAATACCCCAGATCGATGAGCTTTAAATTACATAGACAATTAATATCACTTACCTTTTAAGTATATGTAGGCTAGAATTATTATCCTCGATCTGTCAAATTGGTTGGATTATTGTTAATACGAACGTGGGCATCGATTTTAATCCATGCATTTATTATTTGGATATTGCTCTCATTATATTTGCACACAAAACTTTAGCCGAAACTTAAAAGAAAATGTTGGCTACTGCGCTACAGACGACGGGATATGTTTATCTTTAATAAATTATTTTAGTATTTTATCATTGTTTTTATCATTGTTTGTTACTTGAAGACGTTATCAAGAAATGATATATTTTCAGAGTGGGTAGAGTTCAGTCCATACCTCATAGGCATGTCAAAGTATGGCACATTTATGCGAACAGAATTATTTGGAAGCAAATTCTTCGAAGGAAGGCTAATAACAAAATACGACGAGTCACCACTGCATTTTTTCCAAGGTGAAATATAAGAATATTCATAGTTTTTGAATACAATTTTGATTCAAAATCTTAACAATTAGTGCTATTTAATCTACATATTATTAGTACGATACTAATAAAAGATTGAAATTGACAGTTATTTGATGAGTTAGTGTAATATGTCCATAACATCAGAATTACAACAACAGTGTTCAGGAATTGAATGTAAATATTAAATAAAATATAATATCGTCCAAAATTTATATGAACAATTAATATCAATTAAGTGTGATTAACATCATAATTTTTATGATGCTAAGATTAAATTAAAATGTCAAAATCCACTTTTTTCAGTTCCAACATAAAGAAAATATACATTACATGCATCGACATATATAGACCCTGGGCTAGCATAACCCCCCTTACCCCACCCCCTGGGTATTTTTGTACACCTATATAGTATTAAAGCTTAGGGTATGTGCTATCGATTGGCTTATGTTGTTTAGCTGAAACGTTTACCATGAATCTAATAGAACAAGTTGATTATCTCCCCTTGATTCACTTTTTTCTATATAAGATTTCTTCAGATATCTTCTTTATGATCTAAACATTGTTTTGAGTTGTAAATATATGTTTTTATAATTTATACAAATATTTTTAAGTTTTAACATAAAAAATCACATAATTAATGGTGTCCGCCATTTCAAAATGGCCGCCAGTTACTGAACAGATAAAAAATTCATAACAATATTTAATGTGTTTATACCCATTTATAAATAGTTTGTTTGATGTAATTATTAATTATATATGATATGCTTAGTTAAACTAACTCTATGCTAGATAGAATTCAAAATAGTCTGCGCTTGAATATTATTTCAATTTTACAGAGATATGAACCATAATTGTTCTGGGTCGATTTGAGCTGCCTTGAGAGTTCGATAAGAATTTAATGCAAATATTGACTTTTTGTCCTCTCTAGAAACTTAATATACTCTCACTTATATGAGAAACAATTTGAATTCCGTTCCTGCTTCTGTATATCCATATGACTATATTGTATTGTACAGCTTACTGCACCACAATGACTCTTTGACAGAAAGTCTGCTCGTTGAGTTCCACCAAAAAAAACTGCTCTTACTCTTATTTTATTGAAAATGACTTAAGCCTTTAGTTGGTAGTTTTTCATTTTCATAAGAATAATAATTGAGATAAATGTTTTACATTTCATTATCCTTGTTACTCCCCTTTAAAAAAACATTATAAAGTTTCTTCCGCCATTAGAAAAAAGGCAGCCACAATTATAGTATGCTTCTCCCTTAAAATCAATTGTTTAAGAGTGATTGTGTTGATTAAAATTTTATTGAAATGCAACACAGCATATGACAGCATAAGACACTGATGAATCATTTCGAACATTGTAAGTCATACTCTCAAATTTTGGAGTTGGAAACTGTGTAACAGTACTCTTGATCAGAACATTGTTCTCCCTGATGCAATTTCTGCAAAAAGCAATTTGATAACATATTTGTGCTGGGACCATTTCCATCTACATAACAACCCAAACTGCACATGGAATTGTCATTCAAAAAAGAGATGATGATGATGCCACTAAAAGAGAACAAACATCCACTAATATATCAAATAAACAGGCGACAAAGGCACGCACCGTTAAATACAATCCTGAAGAATTGACTGAATGCTTAAATACTGGGAAATAAGAACCGTTTATCAATACTTATAAGTTTCGACAAAGGAAATGTCTTGGGTTTTGCTGTGTTATCTGACTTTCTGTTGTTCATGTGTCGGCGACTGCTAGAACATGACAAGCAGATTGTTCCAAGTTGGACTAAGGCTGGATCACTCTAACCTCTGAGATACAAGATCCAAACATCCGCTACAGAAGAGTACATGCCTCCTACTAATGCCCAAAGTACAAAAAATGCTACTGTTTAGAAAATTCTAGACATTTCAAGTGTTTTAAGAGCTGTAAACCAAAAGTATATATTTGATACCTTTAATTTGGTGCTAAAAGGCATATTCTATCGTATGGAAAATCCGACTAAGTACAGTGATACAATCATAGGGGCTTTTCGTTTGCTAGGTTCATACCTAGGGGCAATTGGAAAACAGCTTCATGGAAGTGGTTTCTCAGAAATCCTGATAGAGTAAAGTGAATGTGTTATTGTGTTAACAGTTGAAGCTCTCGAAAGACTGCTTTTTGAAGAGTTTGTAGCAGCAGTTATGCAAATCCACAACCCTAGTGCATTCGAAGATATCAACCAAGCGGTAGATGTGCTAGCTGAGAATCAAAGACGTGAACACCTTGAAGATGTGTTAGCTAATGATTCTGTCATTAAACTTTACAAGAGGTATCAAGAGTTCAAGTAAGATGTCAGAAAAGGTCACTTAGGGAAGACGGCACAGTTTTGAATGGATGTATTGTTCAGATTTGGCTGGTTCTTCGTTTTATGAGAGCCACAAAGGAAAATGGTCTTGACCTATACATACCAACATTATAAAATATACTACAATTATTTTTTGCATATGATCATCAAAACTATGCAAAATATCTATCTGTATATGTTCTTATGTTGATAAATTGATTCAACACACCTAGGATCAAGAAAGCTTCTTCAAAATAACGGATTTAGTGTAAGCAGATCCAAATGCCTGGCTCCCCTAATGCTGCTAATATAACTATTGAGCAAATAATAAATAGACATGCAAAGTCTCGTAGAGGCATAATAGCATTCAGCAGAAACTTTGCTGCCTACTACAGATGTATTCAAACAAGACACTCGAGAGCCAGCTATATTGAGGCTACATTTTGCATAACATCATTGTATTCTTCTACACACATTGATATACAACCAGCAAATATAGCTGCATTAGAAATAAAATGTCATGAAACTCAAAGAATCAATAACTAACTTTATGAATCCATTTGCAACAGATAATAGGGATGTGTTGTTCTGTTTAAGTTCATGGGCTCATGCTACAGAGAAGATCGAAAAGAATCTGTTTGATGCCGACCGAAATGGACTTAAAGCACACAAAAGCTCGCCCAACAACGTCTGGTTGATAAACTCGTTATTTTTATGCTCCACTGAAGAAGCAAAACATAAAAACTTTTTTCCGATACAAAGAAAGTTAAGACAGTGACATAATCTTAGAATAATCTTGTCGAAGTTATTGCCGCTGGCGAAGCCTTCGGTCAGCTTATCATGTTATCAGGAAAAAATGACATTATCCTTGAAAAGACACTAGCATTACCGCTTGGACTAGACCCTTGGTCTCTAGCTACAGCAGATGGCTTACCAACAAAGACTGACACGGCAAAACTAATGCATGACCTCTAAGGCAATTATACAATGAACAGAGGCCAGGTAACAAAAAGATAATATACATATATCTTCAAGCATTTTCTTGTCTCCCTTCAACTCTTTAAGACGCGCTAAAATGATTTTGAGATTTTACCAAAATGTGAGCGTGCAGACTTTGTGACAGATACGTACAAAGCAGAATTTATCAAATCTGCAGAAAGGTCACGAAGAGGAATGAGTGATAAATACCTGATAAAAAACAACAAAACCAAACTTTTGCAAGACTGGAAAGTTTTTTTTTGTATTAATAATAAAAATAAGAAACATTTGATAAGATTGATATAAGAGGAATTGTTTCAAAATAAATATGCAGGGGAATTGGACGGAAGGAGAATCTTGTGCTTGTGAATAGTTATGTGTATGCCTCCAAAGTAAAGATGGAAAAGAAGAAGTAATACAGATTCCAGATCTACATAGGTCTCAGAAGGAAGCCGATTTTTAAATATGCAACATGCGGCTGAAAATGATGACAAAGCAATAATTGTACGATCTCCAGATACTTATGTTATGGTATTACTTCTAACGTAAGCACAGTCTATCAACAGATTAATACTATTTGACTCTGGTGTGGCTAATAATAAAAGACTGTTGAAAGTAAATGAAATCAATGATAGACTAGGAGAAGATCTTTGCAAAGCATTGATTAGGCTTCATAGTTTCACCGGATGTGATACCGCGAGCCCTTTTTCATGAGGAGAGGGAAAATTAAAGCTGTAAACATTTCTTTTAAAAATATCCTGAATATATACCTAAAACCAGTTTTCACAGAATGGTGTTGATATTCAAGAAAAAGACTTTAAAATTCTAGCACAATTTGTTTGTATTTGATACAGGAAAGACAAATAAAATGACATAAATAAGTTGCGCATTGACATTTTCAGACAAGACAAAAATTTAGACCAATTGCAGACATACTCAAATTACCTATGGTATTGACTTGCGTTTAATACCACAATATCTTTCCACATTAAAGATGCATATTTTTAGATCAAATTACCAAGTATTTTTGTGGTGAAAAGCCTTTTGTCAATTCCCAACTATTCCAAGTCCTGATGGATATTGGTAGAATACTGGTACAACCGGAGGTCTCACATATACATAGTTCCTGGGCAGAGGGAAATATACTACCACAAGAATAAATTGAAATCATAGCTAATAAAAATGCTAGTGAAGTGTTAGAAGATGATTAAATTGAAGAAGGTGATCTTGAGGAAATTGAGATGGAAATTTATATTGATGTCATTTTCGTAGAAGATTTCGAGTAATAATTAATATGTGACTAAAAAGCTGTATTGTAAAACATTGGAAAAGAGGGGTAATTTATATTCTTTAAAAGCATTATAATTAAAAAAATTGAACAACAAAAGTCTTTTTAACTTCTATAATATTTATACAAACAACTTTATATAATTAAATGATGTTTTGCTTTTTTAAAACAAAACCACAAAGTTTATAATAAAATGTTAATTAATTATCAGGAAAATGGCGGTCATTTTGAATTTTGTGGCCATTTTGAAAAGTAACAACATCAATTAATTATGAAGTAAATCATTTTAGAGACCTTGTCTATGATCTAAAACAAAAACCGACCACATAACAATTCATTTGGTTGAAAAGTTAATGGTTATTTCAATTAGGCTGTTTATTAAGAAATTGTGACAGGGGCAGATAATTCACATTGGCTTGTGTCTTAATGGTAAATGTTTCAGTCAGACAACAAGTTGCAAATGTCTTCCTATATGTTTATATTTAAAACTACATGGGTCCCATAAAATACCCAGAGGGGGTAACCTTTTCAATTTCCAGCTCATGCTCTAATATAGCAACTCATATAGATGTAACCTATAAGTATCTACAGAAGCTAAAAATAATTGTAGCATATGTCGATTTAAAGTAAACCGATTAGAAAAATTCATTAATTAACATAAAAGAGTTGTCTCCTTGTTAAGTATGTTACACTTTGTACACTATATAGTTTTCATCATGGTAGCTAAATATTACCAGACCAGATCATGTAAATCATACAATCATTTAAACAGCTATGAAGAACGTGAGTGAAAGACACACATAAATCAATATTTTCAGTACTCTACGATCTTACGAATAAGTTGCTTGTTATTATGATTCACCTTTGCAGGCCTTTGGGGAAGTGCATATTGTATTTTGCTCAATCGTTTTGTTGGCGTAAGCCCAGAGAAGACGGAAAATGAAGACGAGGAACGAGAAGAACTTGGTATTTTTATTTCATTTTCGGTTTTACGTTGGTTGTACAATTTTATTCATATTAATAAGGTTTAAATTGTCAATTGGAAAGTATCTTATGTCTCATAATTTAATTTCTTCTATAATTCATTACTATCACTGCACCATACTTTTAGCATCATCTTTCATTTATAGATTACTTTGTACTTTGTAGCAAGTTTGCAACTCTTGTATATATTTTATTATTTTAGTTTGTAGATTTCTCAAAACTGTTTCTATAAGTGCAGCCCATTTATAGATTACTTTGAAGCAAGTTTGCATCTCTTGCATATATTTTATTTTGTTGATTTCTTAAAACCTTTTCTATAAGCACTGTGTGTTATTGTTGTTTTAAGAACATCTCAAAACATATCCTTTTTTCTCGATGAAGGCTCTTTTTGCGAAGTTTACTACGAAGTTGGATTCGTGTGGCATCTCAAGAGTGACCATAACACCCAGAAAATTTATTTGTTTGCACCCAACAGTGTGCTTTTAGCGTCTTATATATATTTTGGTTGAACAGTCAAAAGTAAACATCTTTTTTCAGCGAAAGAGGGGGAATAATTAAATGGATAAGTCAAAAAGAAACAATGAGACGATTAAATCATACAACAAAGGGTTATTTAACTAATTTAATCTGTGAAACATGGCTGGGAGATGTATGATATCATTGTAAATGCGCATGGTTATGAAACCATGTGATGAATACTCAGAATAGGATGAGATCTCACAGATCATAACCGTATAAATGGGTTTGTGTTTTGATTCCTTATGAAATTATGAAACACAGCTAATTGTATGTTTATGACTGGTAGATATCATCATTTGCTTTAAAAATAAAAAGGAAGTAACTTCTCAAGTACGCACACAACTTGCAAAGTAAGGACAGTTGAGTTATTTTTGTTCTTGGTTCAATTTTGTTACAATTAGAATTAGTGTAATTTTTTGACATTTTTGATGATTACATTATTTGTTTGGGGTAATAAAATAAATAACAAATTAGCATGTTGGCAAAAGTAAAAATATCATCTCGAGGAAAATACTGTTTCCCGAGGCTTTACACGAGGGATGTATTTTTACTGTTGATGTTGTTGTTTCAGTTTCTGTGTTGCTTATTATGTATAATATAATGAAATCGAGCAAATTTCTTTTTCATTGTACAGATAAAGAAGTGGATGAAGAATTAGCAACACTTGCCGAAAATGATGATGAAAGTAGCGATGATGAAGATTGCGGCAACGCCATAGATGAAAAGAAAGTTGAGAAAAACAAGAAAAAGCAAAAAAGTATTTTTAAAAGATTTTATGACTTGTTAGGTATTGATTTGCTCGTAAACAATATCCAAGGAAGGGCAGCGGTCGTGTTTAACTACATGCATGGTTTAGTACTACAGGAATACCATCCGACAAAAACGTTACGTAAGTAGAAATATATTTGGTTATGGCTAAATACAGTACACTTTGTTTCATTTGAAATATTGTATAATTAATGGTTTTTTTATGATTTATGAATGAATAAATCAACGATGATCATTCTATCTGTAAAGTGTAAAATACCATTATATCTTACGTTGCTAGTTTTAAACATAGATGCAATAATATCATAAATCATATATATAAATATTTATATAAAGACATAACAAACAGTTATAAAACCGTGTTTAATGTGCCCAGCACACTGAACATAGCCAAGTACTAGATACTTAAATGTATTTATTACCAATAAAAAAAGTTTAAAAAGAACATTTGATTTAGTATAAAAACGGATAGTAATATGTGCTTAAGTTGATTATCAAAAAAAAATACCAAAGATTTGCGCTATTCGCTTACTCCATATAAACGATGGTCAAGCCTTAGAAAAGAATGTTATTTGAGTTCCACCTTTTTTGGCAATATTCAAGTGATTTCGGTTTCAGAAATACATAATTTTGCTAAATATCATCTTTATTGTAAGTAAATATATGCAACATGTATATCATTGGTGATTTAAATTCGTATCTTACCAGAGCCACTGATGGTGACTGAAACGCGGAAGTTTCTGTTGGAGATTTCAACAACTGAAACAAGTAAGAATTTTATGCCTGGGGGCTCTGTCTAGAAATGGCATCGTAAACCATTTCATGTAAAATGTGTGTATAAGTATCACAAATAAATTTACTATTTAAAATACGTGTTTTAAGAGAATTCGAATTCTTAAAATACGGATATTAATATTTGCCTCAGTGGATTATCAAACAATTAACAAAGACATGCACAATTCGCTCATATAAACGAATGTCCAGCTTTCAAGCTGAAGGAAAGAATGTTGCTTTAATGTCCACCTTAATTTTATTTTTATTTTTTAATTTTTCAATTATATTTAAATGATTTCGGTTTCTTAAATATCATCTGAATATTGCTAAATATCATCTTTATTATAATTATAAGTACATATTTGCATCACTGTATATCACTGCTGATTTCAATTCGTATTTTACAAGAGCCACTGACGTTGACTGCACCGCAGGGGTTTCTGCAGAAGATTTCAATTTCAACAACTGAGACAAGTAAGAGTTTTATGCATAAAGGTTCTGTCTAGAAATGGCATCTTAAAACGATTTCATGTAAAATGTATGCACAAAATAATAAATGAAATAAAGAATCTGAATGTCTCTCAAAATATGAGGAAGATAAATGTAGCAACTCAAATTGTGTGATGTATTTATTTCGGCACCACAAATACTCCTCAGAAATGCTTCGTGTTATTTTAAAGCTTTGAATTTCAGAAATCTAAAATAACAAAATCACATTGTACACTAGAATTCCCAAAATTGTACGGACGTACTATTATTTGGGATTGATGGGCGTTCTTCGATCTCGATCTTTATATGACATTTTTCCAAACAAAACTGTGAATATTTCCATTTAAACAGAGGTTTTATGTGGTTTCTTATTATTCTTCGCTATACTATTGACTGAATTAAAAACTCTGAAGTCATTGGATGTTGAGTTGGATAAGCATGCTGTTTTGGCTCTATATTTGTTGCTTTTGAATGTTATTAAAATGCCATTAGCTAGTTATATAGTTTATTCAAATAATTTTCAGTAAGATTTCTTTGTAAAGAGTGTAAAAATTTAAAAAACATTGCACATTTGTGAATATAGGCGAGTCATATCTGACCTTTCTTGGTATATTCTACTGAGTATGTCTGTTTCTGATCAATTTAAGCCGAGGGACAGTTTGATGAAATTTTTGAAATGTACCCGACTGAACACAGAAAGATGTATTTAGTGGACGCTGGCCTGGCATTCAACTCTCCATATCCCCTTATACTGCGACCAGAGCGACAAGTTGATATTATCCTGTCATTTGAATTCAGCAGTAGAAAAAGTGACAAAGCAAATCCTCTATCGGTACAATTACTTTTGTTACAATTTATTTATATATGAAATCTTGTTATCACAAATTGCTTACATATTCTTTAGGCTTATCAAGCGATAAATATACATATGTATGAATTTATTTCAAACTGTCAATTAAAGTTGGTGTAATATATAACTAGTCTAAAATTTACAACAAAAAACAGTTTTGAAAATACTTAAATTTAGCGTGTTGTTTCCTATGTAATAAACTTACAATTATCACATTCAAAAAGCTATGAATAGGTAATTATATTTTGTTTCAGAGTTGCACTAAAAAAAACTCAAAACATAAAATATAAAAAATCTTGCATAGACTAATTGGTACATTAAAAATGGAAAAATCTGCAAAAGATAATGAACATTATACTAAAAGAGTTAGTTGAAACCCAATTTTTGCACAATTATTAGCCCGGTTTGAGTGAAAAGCGTGGCAATCCTTAAACGTTTTTGTCATTTTGCGTTATCAAAATTATTTTTATGAAAACGTCGGGAAAAAAGATCTGAATTTTTACACACAAGTTACGAGTTCGGACCTACATCAAATGACACACAACACTCGAAAAATATTTTATGTTTCTTCATGTCAAAAACGTTTATGAAGTCATTTTTAAAGAAACGATATACAAGATATACAAAGGTATGAAATATTGAAATGAAGAACGTAAGCCTTCAGCAACTTGTCATATTAAACTTACTAAAAACATAATGTTTTTATGTTGCTTTATTTTGCATTATAATCAGCAATCATTTACGTTTTACACTTTAAAAAATCTCGTTTTGTATATTTGGTCTGTTGTTCTTGACTTTGTTTATTGTTTAATACTGCGCCTGACTGTTTTATTATAGGAACTTGTTCTAGCCGCTGAGTGGGCAAAACTGAATAGATTTCCTTTCCCTGAGATTGACCCAACGGTGATAGATCGGGAAGGATTCAAGGAATGTTATTTGTTTGAAAACCCTGAAGACCCTAATTTCCCGATCGTCATGCATTTCATTCTCTACAACAATCAATTCAGAAAGTTTAAATCTCCAGGTAAGTAAATCATGTTATAATCATTTACTGTGTAACAATGGATTAGTATTTCATGGCTAACAGATGTGTAATTACATACTGTAAAATCAATTTTCATGACCGCAAGAAATATAATTTCTTAGTGTAATATTCTATTGAAATATTACTACATACTTTATGAGTAAATGTTATACACATACTGAGAAATAATATATCGCTTGTATATCTTTGTGTCCCTGGTAACTTTTTCCTCGGCAGGTAAAGCTTAAAGTTATCATGCATGGTCAATATCGCTATGACATCCAAATAACTAGTTAAAATAAATAGGTTTTAAGACCGACTCTGGGCATATAACATTTCATTCATCGCCAGATTGAAAAGTTAATGAAACATAACCACTCTTCTTCAGGTGTTCCTAGGGTGACACCGGAAGACTTTGAATACGGCAACTTTGATGTGTTTGACGATTCGGATAAACCGTATGCAACCAGCAAATTTCAGTACTCAAACAAAGCTTTCAACCGTCTTGCAGATCTGATGGAATTCAACACACTGTTTTGCAAAGATTTGATAATTGAGAATATCAGAAAATGTGTGAAGAGAAAAAATCAGATATAAGTAGAAGAAGATGTCAACCGTAGATAGCTAAATATTAATTGATTGACAATACTTTGAAAACTAAATTTGAAAATATAACATGTACTTACTGATTTTATTTTATTGGTTGTAAGATCATAACAAAATGTGAATCATTATAAACAGCGAAATAATCCGTGAACTGCTCCAAACTAGTTACTAGAATTTCAAATTGGTGATTTATAAGCTGTATGAAAGACGAAATGCCTTTACAAGAGCTTATGATTATTAATACTGTAAGAATGGTGCTTATATTGTATTGTAACTATATCATATAGCAGTATCAAATTATTTAGAACGTGCATTGATAACAGAATCGTGAATTGATAGCTAGGTTGACTACATATTGGTGGTGGTTACAAATGTAATATTTTCTTAATTTCTTTACTTCTTTTAACAATAATCTTTATACCCTTTATCATGTGTTATGTTATAGCATTTCTATGTTTTGTAAAAGTTGACTGCTCCTGTAATAAAGTTTCAAATATTCATGTATTTTGAATGATAAGTATTATATAACTTAAAACACCGAGCTATCAGAAGTACATCAAAGAAAGATATCGTTTCTAATTTTAACAATACATAAAAAGACGAAGACAACTTAAACTAACCTGCATATTATATCACAAATCTATATTGCATTATATGAAATGTGTGTATATGATTTCCATATAACAAAAATACCTTCAAAGATTATTTGCATTACATAATATTACTGTCATTTCTTCATACCCGTTTGATTTGATTTTGTCTACTGACTTTGTTCACATCTTATTACATTATTCTTGTATATTGTAATCTGTGTCATTCTAAATAAAGTATATGTTCTGTTCTGTTCTGTTCAGATTATATACACGAAAACTCAAGTAAAATCTGCGTTTGTTTGTTTAGATTTTACGCGGATCTTAACACATACAGTCATGTGCTGCCGGTTCAACCA
Source organism: Ruditapes philippinarum (assembly GCF_026571515.1). Taxonomy (NCBI): domain Eukaryota; kingdom Metazoa; phylum Mollusca; class Bivalvia; order Venerida; family Veneridae; genus Ruditapes; species Ruditapes philippinarum. Next base: position 111,455 of record NW_026863278.1, read on the forward strand.
AACGGCTTTCAGGTAATGACAAACAGACATAAGCGAAATCTAAGACTCAATAGAAATGTCATTTTTAAAAACATCAGAGGAAAATGGACGTATGATTTGAAGACTCAAGAAATATATTCATCTTTACAAGTTAAATAAAAACAGGAAAGCTTTTTCATATGCACAAGCAAAACTCATAAATCTTGTGAAATCCTTAAGGTGTGACGACCCCGAGATAAGAAAATCAAAAATAATATTGTGAGTTTACGTGACCCAATTTGACTGATTGGTTGAGTTTTCTTTCTTACAGTCATGATTATCTTAATTATTCAATTTTTACAATGCATCATTTTATTCAATTTCACCCATGAACTATGTTGCTATATCAGTCAAATATAGTTATACCCCCGAAACGAAGTTTGTGGGGGTATACAGGAGTCACCCAGTGATCGGTTGGTTGGTTGGTTGTTCGGTCGGTCACTCCAGCGGTCCGCTTTAATGTTAAAAGACCAATTTCTCTTTGAAATATTAACACATTTTGTATACACACAAGTTGTAAAGATATTTCGGCGTGGCTGGTGTAAGTTACAATACAACATATGCTCAAATAAAATATATAGACAAGCCTTCGGAAACCAGCATAAACAAACGATTTCTTATGAACGGCATTGATTAAGTGGAAATAATAGAATTGGAAATAGAGAGCAAATCAGGCTACTTATTAGTATTTATAAAGATGCATGTAATCGCAAAATTATAAAAAAAATTAGGCTCAAATTTACCCTCCTGTGTTGGCCACTATCATTTCTGGGTGGCATTATCTGGATACTCGGTATGGTAGATGATTTATCTCCACTGTACAGCGGACATCTTCTTCTATTGTTGCTTTTTCTACAACTTCACTTGACATTGTAGCCAGCAAGTCCACAAGATAGATTAAGCCACGTCTTTAATATCAAATATCGTTATTGTGTAGATATGAGGAGTGTGTGAATTTGTACTTGGAAACAAATTTGCAACACAAATAATAAAATACATAAAATATGATAAACAAGATCAACAAGGAAATGCAGCGCTCAATGAACAAATAAACCATCCTTCGGGTCTTGTTTAGTTTGTGTACTAGTAAAAGAAAAAAAATTGGAAAAAAACAAAGTCATCCCTCGGAAGCATTTATCACAACATAATTACATGAAAATTTCGAACTCGGTTTGATTGAGTCTTTAAATGAGGGATATTGAATAGGTCCAACATTCCTCACGCCTCCTAGCACCGGCTTGAAATGTACTGTATTCTCAACACTTAATAGTGCTGGCATCAATGCTTCCGAAGGACTAGAAAAATATAACAACACTGAAGTGAAGTACGGGGCAACTTTTTAGCGCTGCCACATAGCACTTGACACCTGCGAAGCCAGCCAAATATAATATATAAATTTTACAGTTTTACAATTTGACCTTAGAATTTACATGTATCATGAATACGTGTTTTCTCTATTAGAATGTCTTTGAAATGCCAATCAGATAAACATTGATGGTCTTACCTTCCAATTGGATTGTATTCGGCTCGTTGAAATATACTGCTAACATGTGCGAGTGGTGTTTATCCAGAGGGAAGCAACGTTTAAATGAACAATTTATTGAATAAACGCTCAGCTTATGGGAAACATATAGTATATAATTTTTCAAGGCTAAACGTTTGAATCAGATAAGTCGTTCAATAGTGTTACATGTATATATGTACTCTCAAATCCTATTATTTATTATTCTAAGCGTACAACTATAACTTGATGCTGTGAAATTATCAACAGTCAATAAAAAAGAACAGAGCGAGCAACTTCTTACCTTTTTAAAATTTTAAAGTTTACTTTGTTAATATCTAATGTACATTACAAATGCCCCTATTATAAAGTATGATCATTAATATCAATAATAAGACCATGCAATAAAATAATGATACAAATTGCAAAAGGTATTCTTTTCAAACTGTATCGTAAAGCATTATACTATGTGGACCTGTGACGAAGTTTGAAAAGCACTCTCATTTATGCCAGGTTTGGTAATACAGTTGTTATTTCCAATTTGAATTGCTATTAAAAAACTTAAGAGATTTAAGAGATTTTATGTTGAGTCTTTCTGAAGATACACAACAAGATGTAACAGTAGCATTTAATAACACTTCCCGATATCTTGATTATATTTTTTATTTAGACAATTCTTATTTTGATCAGATGGTGTCTTATATCTATCCAAATGAACTTCAATTGAATAAAGAGAATTCTTGAAATTTTAGTGCATCATTTTTTAATCTTCATATTACTGTAAAAAACAATACAAATCACATAAGAATCTATGATAAGAGAGACAACTTTGATTTTGATATAGTTAATTATCCAAATTTTGATGGAAACGTATCCAATCTCATTCTTTGCAGTCTAGGTGGCGCGGCTGACAACGGCCTTTTGATAATTACAGCGATTGGTTTGTGATCTGAATGCACAAACACATGTCTCCTGTATGTTTATGAATGAAAACGAGTACAGCAATACAATATGGTTACTAACTCTTTCTCTATTTGAGCATAACCTTTTTCAGTTTCGGTTAAACTTTTAAACGCGTATGGAATTGGTCTGCCATTTGGTATGAGACATTCCGTCCTTCGATCTATCACATTCTAAATTTGAGTGGTGCTTTCGGGTCATTATAACCTATCCCGGTGCTTCAGAAATCATGTGTCTGACCTTTTGAAAGGCTCTGTCGTGTTTCTCTGCCCAGCAGCATTCGACAGTTTTTCTCAAAAGGCTCCTTAGGAGAGCTGTCGCATTTGCGAGAGCTGGCGCAAATTTTGCAAGGTAATTAACCACATATAAAAATGCTTCTTACTTTGGCCTCGTATTTGGAGGACCTATACCACTTATAGCTTTGACATTGGACTGGTCTGGTTTAAGACCATCCTTGCTTCTTACATGACGGAAGTCTAAGCCATCTTTATCCTCCGAATGGCGTGTTAAACATAGCATTTACGAACGTTTGTCAACCTGTAAGCTCCAATATGCATGCGTTCTGCAAAGGAACGACAAAAGGAATTAACCCAATCAGTAGGCTCATTGACCTTTGTGATTATCTTGTCTTTAATCATTCTGTCAAGATCTGATTTTATACGTGCTCTTAAGGCATCGGGTATTCTACGTGGTGGGTTATTAGTCGGTACAGCATTTTCCTTTAAATGCAACTGCACTGACCATCAATACTTCCAGTATCAGAAAATAAATCACTGTATTCATTAATGACTGTTTCTCTGGTCAGAAAAATTTTATTCTTATTATAAGGGAGTGAATGTTCCACAGAACATGTGAGTTTAATTAGGCCAAGATTTAATGACGATAGTATGTCTAAGAAAGGGGATGCATGTCTATCTAACACATAAAACTTTGCAATCATTGACTTATTTTCTACATAACAGATCAACATGGCTGTTCCCAGGATTGCAAGTGCTTCACCTGTATATGAGGTTAATTTGCAATCAGGGGCCTCAAGTCGGGTACTCAAATTAAATTTTTGAAATTGTTGCTTGGACAGAATGTTTGCAGCATAGTCAGTGTCAATTGTAAATGATACTGGACATCTGTTTGTGTCAAGAAAAAGTTCGGTTTTAACACAGTCTTGCGAATGTTAGCTATTACTCACCATATTAAAACTTGTTATTAATCTCAGAACAAGCATGAACTGATCAAAAGTATTTCAACTATTCGTAATCTTGTTCGTAAACCTATACCTCTCAGTTTAATACTAGGGTTATTTGGTTACTGTGCAATACATAGCCTGTGATAGCAATTAACAAATACATTTCACTGCAAAAAAAACAACAACAAACAGTCCATAGAATGATAATACATAGTTTTGGCTTCCTAAACTTTAAAAGCCGCTTTTTAACTTTTTTGTTTTTTAATCTGATGCGGCATTACAGATTTTTCTTGAATCGATACGAAACGAAACCAGACTAACATACGATGATTTAACCTTATTTTTCAAATACCCTTGTCTCAATTAATTCTTTTGCATTTTGCGCGAAAACAATTATTTGATATTTATTGTTTTTTAATATCGTTCTATATCATTTAAGTATCAAAATATTAAAACCGTCATTAGAATTGTCTTTTTAACTGTAAAACATTAATAACGCCGATACATTTAGGAGCTACGCGAGACCTCGTATTTTTGCATTAGCAATTGATTGAGTTGCCTGTAACTGCTGATAATTACAAACTGCTTATACATAGTTCAACAAAATGTTTTATGTGTTGATGCATATTGGCATGTCAATGATAATTCCAGTGTACCAATTAGACCTGATTTGACATGTCTGTAATTTGCAAAAATTCCAAGTAATAAAACTTTTTAGATTTCTTTTCCAATCAATTTTACAACCTTTATTTGTAGACAATGCCCTTTCATAAAATATCTCGTCGTGTATGGTAAATAAAAATAATTTGTGCGATTGTGACTAAAAATGTTTTTAAAAAACGCACTACAAACATTTGCGCCACAATATCTGATCAATTTAACGCTATAGAGAGAGTTGTGTGTTCAACTATGAACATGCATTTATTATCACGATTGTGCATGCATACTAAAGAATTTGTTAATTAAATGTATTGCAACGCTATTTGCATTTTCATAATTGAATGTTCAAATAAGTGTATTGAAACCACCCAAATGACATGATAAAAATAAATGATTTTTAATTATGACTGCGGTTGAACTGAATGAATAGAAATATGCTGATTTGGCTATTAAAATGCAGGATATGCACGAAGAACAGCATGTCAGATAGGAAATTTACAACAAAGATAGACCTTGCACTGTGGTACTTCACGATAATTATAATATATAGGATCGCACAAAAGACTATAATGCCTTTTTTTGTTCATCATATTTTATTCCAGGTAAAAACTTTCAAATCATCTTCTTTTTTTTTTTCTTCTTTTTTTGAAAATATTCGTTTTCTTATCATTTTATGTGCTTGTGTGTTTGAATACATTTAAGCACACTAATGAAATTATTTGAATATTTTGTAGCAGACATGAGTTTTTGCCTTATACGTGCATTTCACGTGCATTACACGTGCATGGGCTGGAAAATAAATTGGAATTTGAAAGAAAATTTTAATTTATTTTAATTTAAAACATAAACGATATTTTGTTATCACTATTAACATCTTTAAAAAAAGAAAATGAAAATACACATTTTATTTCATAAATATTTCACAATATTTCATTTATAAATAAATAACAAATGGCTTTTTACACTCCCGTGTGGTGATTCATTTTATAAATCATATGAAAATACTTTTTTGAAAAATGTATTACAGTCATTAAAAAAGTGAATTTCTTTACTTTACCCGATCGTTTCCTGATACAACTTCGAACATTTCCAATTGAAGCATTGAAAAATAATACAATCGTATATAAAGATCTTTACGTGTATGTGACTTTGCATCACTCGAGTTATGATGTCACTTAATATGTATGTCTTTTCCTTAAGGAAAAATGTTTAGTTAAGCGAAAATTACATGTATATTCTATTCCGACGGATTGGACAACTGTTGTATCATGTTCTAGGTTTAACCATCAGATGAAACGCCCATTTAACTTTGCCTTTATAGATTGCCTTAATAAAGATAAATATCATTCTTCGTAAGTAATTTTAATCATAATTCGGGGAACAAGTCACGCTGGCTATTTCAAAGTTAACAGTGTAAGTGCGATTAGGTTTTATCCGTCTTCTTCTAGTGAACTATCGTGCTCAGTCATTAATATTCAATATTTTGAAACACCATGAAATTCGTAATAAATGACACATTCATTATTTCTTAATATATGTAAAGTTTAATTGACTCGGTATAGTTTTCATGCCGAAAGAAATTGTTCAATTAAATATGTAAGAAAGCATACTATTATGCAGAAAAATACAAAGTACATACCTATCTTTTTAAATTTCATCACAGGTTAATGAACAAGTTAAAACATGTACATATATATACCAGCAGGAATAAATGTTTATTTAATTCCCTGACACCGGCTAATATAAATTGTAACAAGTTTTCACCACCATACCAAACTTTGACATAAAGAATACTGAAAAAAAAATTATATATCTATTAATAATTTATTTATTTATTTATTTATTTATTTATTTATTTAGTGGTGATACTACTAAAAATAAATGCAATAACAAAACAATTACAAAGGAGATCCAATAAAATAATAAGACAGAGTTTGATAGTTTCAGTAAAAGTAGGTCTTTTCTAACTTATCAGTACTATACTTACAATGAAAGCAAAAACGTGCTGTTTTCGATCTTAACCAGTGCAAGTATTTAACAACAGAGGAGAGCGGTGGCCTAGTGGTTAAGGTGTCTTCCACGCAACCCAGTGATCACGGGTTCATTACATAAATAATCATACCAAGAATCGTCTCTAACAATTTAAGTATGTCATTAAAAGTTTGATTGATACGCTTCTATCAATTGCCATCTAATATAGCGGTCATGAAATGCCAAATAGTGTCAATGGTATGTAAAGTAAACAGAAGGATAGAAAAACACTTATATGTGGCAAGATCTGACCCGGGGCCTCCAGATAGAACCCAGTTATGACAAAGGTACTTATGTTTTAGAAGAAGATCCGAATGTCACCAACTCTGTAACGCCATAAGTCTGATTAGGATTTTCTAATTGTTCTTTCTTTAGCCAGCCAATCAAAGTATCAGTTGTAGACAATCATATTTCGACATCATTACCTCACTTGTAGTCAGATGATATTGCGAGGGTGAGTCCTAGACTTTAGTATCGGCCTAGACCGGGCACTCTTTGAAAAATAACCAACCAGTACGTGTGTCATTTGAAGAAACATGGTCGTGACCCGATGAGGGCTCAAAACCCATGATCCCTGGGTTGAGAGGCAGATACCCTAACTATTAGGTCATCGCTCACCTTAAGATAAATTCAGAATAAATAAATTTAAATTAGACCGGTCTGAAAACAATCAGCAATCATGTGAAATGCTATTTATTTAAAAGTAAAATTCAATATGTTCACATTTAAGTTTCCCGAATGTACAAAAGCTTCTGATGAGTCTTTTATCCCCCAACATAAAGTTTAATTTCATGTCATATATTTTTGACATGCAGAATGAAAAAAAATGTTATTGATTATAGCTGACATTTATTTGAACTATGCTGTGTTTGTTTCTCGAAATTACTACATTTTGTATTTTGCACTATTAAGTCATAATGTACTTATCATACTATATATCAGTAAAGATTTATGAAAACAACGCGTATATGTCGTGATTTGACTAAAACAAAGAGCATTAGAACACGAGGCTATCTTATTTGTACGAGAAGCATAGCCCCCAGTATGAATTTCATTGCCGAGTGTTTTGATGTTCTTTCTATTTCGTATCATATGACAAAAAACACGTTCTCTGTCGTTTCAATATTAACCCCCAGAAAAATGTAACCAATGTACGCTCATCTGAATATGACTTTTCTATCGCTATCTTTTTCCCTGTCGTGAAAATAAGTAAACCCCAGAAAAAATTAGCACCTCAAAGAGCATGCTCTAGGCAGACAGTGAGCGCGGGTAACTAATACCTGCACTCTAGTTAGCAATCGCAATTTTTCGGCCCTTTCCGTCAGTGTTCGGATAAGGACCTCAAACACAATAGTATGAATACACTGAACGGATGCGGTATTTCTGTCTAACCTTTGCTAAGAAATTAATCATGTAAACAAATAGAAATTTAATGCTGGGAGTTGTTGACAAATTATTTCCAATATATCCAGTAAAAGTCTACCTAAAATAAAGAATTCATAGATACAAAAGCAAACAATACATTATTATTATTATTTATTATTATTGTTGTAGAAACCGAAAGTACAAAATGAAAACCTGTTGACATTAAGTTGGATTTGTTTATAATTGTAAATCACTGGGCATTTTTAATTAAAAAGTGTTGTAAGACATATTTTCAATCACAATTGTACCGAAACATACCTTTTATCCTTTGGATGTCAAATATATACATTTATTTTACATTGCAAACTCTGTTTTTGTTCTGAAGCCACGTGGTAGAACTACTTTCAATCAGTATTGTTTCCGAGGTTGTTATTATTAAGAAATAGCCGAGGACGTTCCGATTGTCTACTTAGCGTATTGTGATTTAAAGTGACATTATACTCATATTTTATAGTCAAGTTGAGCTGAATTAACTTTATATTTCAAAACAAAAGATTGACTGTCAAAATGGTGCTTGACCAACAGTTGATATTAGAAAATGTTTAGGATAAAATTATAAATCTCCCTGAAATTTAAAAAGACTGCCCCATTCTTTTTATAAACTAAGCGTTATAGGTAAATTCTAATGGATCTTCACAGAAATTTCAATAAGATCTGTGCGTTATTTGTTGTTAATGTGAACTTAAATATTAAATTGAAAGGATTTATGGCAAAATGAAAACGTATTTTGATCTTCACCCGTTCACTCACTATTTACCTTTGGATGGGCATAATGTCACTTTAACTGTGACACGTTTAAATATAAAGTCTCCAAACTAAGATACCAATTTCCAATTCCAAATTTTATTGCCTGAAACATTATACAATGTTTATAGCATACAAAGAATATATCATTTTTACAAATTAAATAGCAAACAGTTCTAATCTTATATCAATGTAGTTTCTATATTTGTAAGCTGGGACCGTCTTGACATATATAATGTGTATAATACAAAAAACGTGATCGGAAAATCCAGGAAATCATTAAACACAGTTATTTTAAATCTATGTTTATATAATAAGATATACATGTATTAGTACTGAGAATAAATTATAAATTCACAATCAAAAAAAGAAACATCCTGTTGTAAAAACTGATACGATTATATTGATACCACTTACTTCATCATAAATATAATTTTAAACAGAAAAACGATCCTGTTGTGGGCTCTGCTTTATTGAGCCTATTCACGGTTCCTGGACGGGAGTGGTAAATGCGAGCTACCAACTACACCCCCTATCACCGGTTTTCAGTGTATAAACCCAAATCTGCTGCCTTCGACTTACATACATAGAGTTTACATTTGGAAAAAGAATACCTATGATAAAATGATAAAATATGTTTGTAATCTGATGCTCTCTCTATTGATCTAAACAGGCCGAGGACTAGTTTGACTATTAATGCAGTACGTGAAATGTTCTACCTATAAAATATAACAAGAACAATTTGTCATTGGTTGTTTGCTCCGACCTATTGCTAAGCATGGATGTCATAATCGACATCTTACTAAGATAGAATAAAAAAAGAGTCGAATAAGTATAAAAAATCAAGAGGGTCTTCGCGATGCATTAAAACGCACTTCTTTATTTTAAGTGATATTTTATTGTAATATAGCAATAGTAGTAGTATGTTATTATTACTATTATACTCAACATCACTTATCACTTATTTCACGGTAATGGCATACTTTCATGTGACCAGTGTTCAAATTGGTCAGATTTGACACTTTTTATTCATACACCTATACAATATAGTTTTTGTGCAAAATATTTTAATCTCTAGATTTTTTCGTAAAACAGAACAACATTTTACAAATTTCTGCAAAAGGCAATTATAGTCCATGAAGTTGTGTCTATGGCTGAAACAGTCATCATTTTCTAAATGTTTTTGCGTGTTGAAAATAGAAATTTTGAGTTACAAAGTAAGGATAATTTTAATACTAAAATCAAGCAAAGTAACATGTAGAAATTTTAACTGAAATATGAAAAAAACTTAAATGTTACACCATTACCGCGATTTAAATGATGACATTCTGTTTTCAAAATGGCCGACATATGGTCTACGTTTGGTCTATTTAAATTAAATTTGACTGAAAATATTGTTGTTTCCTTGTGCCTTACAGCAGAAAATACCTATATGTTATAGCTTATGATAATTTTTGTACCATAAGTTTCATTTGTTGTTTTCTTTCTGGTTTCGAAGCGTTAAGTAACGTGAACTAAGAGGAGCACATGTTTGTAATTTTTTTGTTCGTTCTTCTCATAACTTTTCACTTATTTTGTACATGTTATTTTCACCATTTGTTACATGCATGAAAAGCCGACATGGGTTGTTGCCTTATTGAAAAAGAATAAAAACTGTGAAACTGGTACCATGTTTTCAAATAAGAAAAGAAAATGTTAGCGTCAAATTTATATAAGGGTTGTCAAACAAACTGTTGACTTTGGTGGATCTGGGCAGGCAGTAATGTTAGACGTAACCCAGATGATATAAATGAGAGAAAAATAGAAGTAATGTTTAATACACACAAGTGCGCGCACACACGCACGCGCGCACACAAACAAAACAGAAAAAAAAATAAGATTTACCTTTTAAATGTGTGGGTCCCGCAATAAACCGTGACAAACTATTACCCATGCAATGCACTACGTTATTATATAAGCTCGTAAACCAAAGTGTTACGTAACATACGAATATGTTTAAGGAATAATACTTGCTAACTCAATAAGTAAGTCAATTTATTTTCAATATATGGTGTTTGTGATTTAAAATGAAATAATTACTAAGTTTAATCAATATATGTTTTGCAATATATTAAAGTTTATCCTGAATTACAAACACAATTGAAGCATCATGTTATAAATGAGGTAGTGCTGCATTGATAATGATAGTAAAAAAGAAAACTAAAAATAAAATAAGAAAGAACTAAAAACTAATTTTGTGCTTTAAACGAAATACTTTAGCAAAGAGCAATTAATTAAAAGATATGTAAAAAAAAATATGTACATTGTTTTTCGGGATGGGGCCGGGTTTTTTTTTTTTATTATCTATTTATTTATTATTTTTTTTTATTTTCCTTGTTTTCTTTTATTGGGGAGTGGTGACTTGGAAACAGATCTTTTTGAGTTTTTTTTTCTTGGGGGGCGGGGATACGTGGTGCTTCCATTCAGGCCAAAAGTCTTTATCGCTGTAGTACAGTTGACGTTTTTTGTTTTTTTGTTGTTTGTTTTGTTTTTTTTTATTATGATATAACTTACTACTTATTTTCTTGTAGTTTTTATTGTTTAATTTACACTTCTTCTAAAATAGTGTAAAATTTGAATTTATATTAACTGGAAAACGCCACCTAGAAGCTGAAATTTTTATGTTACATGCTTAATTGGTATTTTACTAGGACACAAACGTACTAAAACCAATTCGCTATTAAAATATTATTACTAGTATACATACATAATGTTGTCGCGTGTTTTTTTGTGTTTTTTTTATCAAAACAATTTATTGAGTGTATCAGATTTTTTTACTTTATTTGTTTTTCATTATTTTTTTAATGAAAATCTTTCCACTGGCTTCAGTAAATAAGATCATGCCTCGCCCATTCCATTCTAGGCCAATTAACGATAACAACAACTGTTTGTTTGATTCCCATCAGATTTAGCAGTATTGATTAGTTACAAGCATATCAGTATTAATTTGACATCTCAACTCTATCTTTTTATGTTAAAATGGAAAATGCAGTATAATTTGATACTTGTTATGGAGAAATACTTTTGTTTTATCTACAATTAGCGTTTAAGCACACAGGATTAAAATATATTGTTATTGAAACGAGTACTTTTGAACTGGCTACAAATATTTCCTATTCATATTATGACTTTACATGTTCCTATTTCTAATAGATATCGTAATACAGTTTAATTTTATAACAAAATTTTCTATTTCATAAAACTTGTAGGATCTGATTCATGAGAGATTAAAATGTTTTATTTAATGTTTGTAAACGGATGGACGTTATAGACTAAAATCCCCAAATGCCATTAAAAAAGAAAACACTAAATATTTTAGTTTCTTACGACCTTAACATCATAAGGTGGCACCTTTTGGCTTTTATAAATTCTATTTTTATGTCCAAAACATCGAAACATATATATGACATTCATTGAAACATATATATGACATAATATAGCATGTCAAGTGACTGAGGTCAACACAGCTATGTTCACTTTAAAGGTGTGTGCGTGCGATATCCATGCAATTACAAATTTGAGTTCTACCGCGAAAACATGTTCTGAGCAAGTACGTGTGACGTTTTTGTTTCTGCTTAAATGTTATGTTTCTCGATAAGATACATATTCAATGTACGGAACACAGACAAAATTAAGCATGCACGAAACACTGGATCACAAATTTATTTCTTTCTTACTTTTCTTTTTCTTTTGTACGTAGCGTTTATTGGAGAGGAGATCGAACTCTCCAAAGTGTTGAGAATGGTTGCTAGCGGCATCCATTTTTGTGTATCATAAATTATTGATGTTAATGAATCTCATTTAAAGCCTAAATCATTAGGACCAGTCTACAAAAGTTGTAATGCGCATACTCCGTTTCAAAATACGACTTTACTAAAACGAAAAATTAAAATCGAGGTGAACAAATCGGTAAAAGGAAAGATCGGAAAATAATAGCGTTACTTTTAACGCTATAAAGGGTGGTTCATGTCGTTTGAATCGTTTAAACTATTTCATGCCTCGAAAAATAGTAACAGTAAACACTTAAGCTACCAAAGTTTTGCTGCTCCTTAAACTTCGGAATATCTCGCCGATTATTAGAGCTTATATGGAGACTGACGGATACAGCCGATATATTGTTATTGTCCGCAGAATCATAAATTTTTACTTTCTCACCATTTGAACAATTAAACAAAACTTCCACAGCTGAAAAAAGACATCTCTCATGTTTTGTTTTAAGAAGCAAACTTGTATAACCATGACTCTTTGTGCTTAACGTCACATCCTGTAATCACGTGCTATTACGTGTATGTTAATGTCACATACCACTTAATTGCGTTTTTATGAGGTTAATGGAACCCTACTTAGTGCCCATTCATAATGATAGACTACACTGTGAGGTAAGGGTCTCTACGAAAATGTTTACAAAGTGTGATTCGAATACAGTTCTCCCATTTCCTTATGCATATGTGATCTTTAGTCACCTACCGGTTTAACCGGAGGGGACTTTAGGTTTAACCTCCGTCCTATCGTCCGTCCGTCCGTCAGTCAGTCAGTCCGGGCAAATACCCAATTGTCCTGAACTTCATTCGTTCCATAATCTTAGTTAAATAAGGAAATCCCATAATCCAACTGGTTTATGTGGCAATTTTACTGGTTAATATGGAAAAGTGCTTTATTAACATCAAAGAAAAAGGACATAAACCCCAAATGCTGGCACGTCCGTCCGTCTGTCAGTCCGGGCAAAGACCAATCGTCTATGAGCTTCATTCCGTCCATAATCTTAGTTAGAAAAGAAGACAATTCCATAAACCGACTGGTTTATGTGGAAATTTGCCTGGTTTATGTGGGAAACACACACACACACGCACGCACACACGCGCACGCGCACGTACACGCACACACACACACACACACACACACACACAACAAAAGGCCTTGAAGGTTATCAAATATGACTGAATTAAAATTTTAGCAGATTAAATTTCATGGACGGCAGCGGTTAATATCGCTGGTGTTAGCAGAATTCGAAATCTTTTTTATGAAAATATTTCTTCTGACATCGTCTTTTTGTTTGCTGTTGTCTTGCAAATTTAAAATCATCCATTAGGTACTTTAGAATATACAGCTAGTAAGTATAAGGCGTACGGGGAAATTATAAGATATAAATGGCGGCACTTACGCATGAAGCCAACTGTGCAAAAATACAGATATTGTGTAGACCTAGGAAAACACCAACAGAAATGTTGAAAAATGACGAAGTATGCTAATCGATCTTTAGATATAAGCATATGTTTTATTTTAAACGATTTTCGGGGAAGGTCGCGAGTTCTTAAAACAGGACACGTGTAGGGAACGGAAACGCATAGTTAACGCTGGTACAGTAGCGGCAGTGAAGAGTCCGATCGAGGAGGACCATGAGTTGACTGTTAGTGACATTTCATCATAAGTAGGTGTTAGTTATTTGCTGGCAGCATTCATTCCATTTTGAGAAACCAGCTGAAGATGACAAATGATCATGCGCGCTCCGTGCGAGAGCTTTAAACGTAACAATTAAAGTCGTCGTCGAAACGTCATCTTGTCGTCGTTACCGCGCTCCGGTTCCATTGCACTAACCAATTTAAAAATGATTGCGATGAAAGACCCACTGAAGAAATTACACTTTTTTCTCTAAAAAGAAGTATTGCTGTATTATAAATTCGTTATAAAGATTCCTGATAGGTTATATGACAGTTAGCGACTCGGATTATATTTTCAAACAACGGTTTATTTAGGGCCATATAACCTGTCAAATATCTTTATAACTAATAATATAAGAAAATCATAAAGGTGTATATAACATATACTATTGGAGTCTTTTTCATTTTAGATAAGTTTGAAAACTCGTTGACTGTATAGGAGGAAGTCTGAAAATGGCAGATGAGTATGTTAACATTTTTATTAGATAAAATCATTTAAATAAATGCATTTGATATCGATTTGAAAAGCAGTAGTAAAACTTAAACCAAAGGGCTATGCTCGCTTTTAAAGGCACATTATGCTTTAGAAATGTGTCTTAAAGGCAACAAAATTTAAACTAATTAGTATTTTCACTTCCCTACAAAATACTAAAACTATAATAGGACACAAACAATCTTTTGAGAAATAAAGATAAAAGCAATAAAAGTAATCTAGGGCATAATGGGCCTTAAATCGAGAAACTTCCCCTCACTTCATGCATAAAACCTGTTATCGTATTAAAAAAAATACCTGACTAAATATTATAAACCGACCTTTATATCGCAGACACTATCACTTTCAGTACATGAAATGTTGTGTTTTTTTTTGTGTTTTTTTGTTGAGGTTTTTTTGTTGTTTTTTAGATTAACGCTTTTTCTTGTTCTTCTTCAACACTTACGTTTTTGTTGTTGTTTTTTTGTTGTTGTTTTGTTGTTGTTTTTTTTGTCCTTGTCCCGGTCTTGTTCTTTTTTATGCTTTATCTTCTATTATAGACTATTCTGCTCTTTTTCTTGATACTTCTCTATTTCTATTATTATTTTTATTGTTATTGGTGTTGTTGTTTTTGTTGTTGTTGTTGTTGTTATTATTCTGCCTAGTTGTATAATGCCCTGTTTTTAATCTCATTTCCTATTCTTGTTCTGCTTTTGTTTTGTTCTTCTTTTGGACTTTGATTTTTTTTTATTTTATTTAATACTACACATCATAAAACGAAAAACAGATAGTCTTTTGTTAAATGTTACTTGATGCTTGTGTTATTTCGATAATTGGTCTCTTCATAAACATGACATTACGTACTAAAGCTGAAAATATAACATGAAAATATTTCTCCGTAATTTTGTTGTTTTTATACTTATAACCAATTAGTTTTATGTAGTGATGTCCCGATTGTCTCTGAAAATCGATAACTAATCGGACCACCCCAAAATCGGCAACAATCGATAGTCCTTTTTAAAAATCGATTATTTGAATGTTCTTCCACCACTGAATTGCCTATACTATATTGTTAATACTACTTTCGAAAATTCTAGTGTGTAATAACATAATATTATAAACTTACATACCTACTGTAGTTAAATTAGTGATCTACAATATTTTGACCTGTTGACTAGTACATTTGTACTAATATTGACTGCCATAAAGTTGTGTAATACAAAAATTGCCTGTTACAAAGTTTGTGTTGTTTGTTTTGAATTCAAAGAGTAAATCTTACTTTAATCTTGATGACAAGAGTTTATTTATTCTCAAAATGTGGTCACTACTGTATAAAAAATACATAATAGGATTGGTACCTTAACAGAAAAAAGGGCCATAAAAAATGCAAAACTCGATTATACTATCGGCAGACAATCGATTGTGGTGGTCCGATTATCGATAGTGATTTTTGAGCCCGATACCCAACACTAGTTTTATGTGTATATATTCGTTCATATAATCAGTGTACTACTTTTTTACAATATAGTAAGAAAGAATCAGGTCCGGTTGGAGTCTATGAGGTAAGTAAAATTATTCTTACAATAATATTATCATATTAATACCTTCATAGTTTGTCTAGGTTCTATTTTTAAGACTATAATATTCTTATTCATTTAGATACCCCAAAATCAGTCAATTATAAACTATAATTTATAGGTAGCAATTTCCGATATTAAAAGAGGGGCATGTGTTTTTAAAGTAATTTTTAAACGCGTTTTCATAATGGTCCAAACTCATTAAAAGAAAATCATTTTCATTTTTAATTTGAATATCTAAAGAAAAAATGTATTTTTGGGCATAAAATCAGATATGAAGGTTTAAATATTTACTGATATGATTGACAGACAACATAGCCTTTCAATCAGGGTTTCGGATAAGGTGTGTTATCTTTCAAGTAAGGACTGCATAATTCTTTAGAAATATAAAAAGTTTGTTACATTTTCAACTTTAAAATAAACATTACAGAAAACTCTTAGAATATTTGTTTTACTTATCTGTTTCGACAATATATTGATGCAGGTTGTAAAAGTACCATGTTACGTTTTGAACGTCAAGATTGTCAGGGGTCACGTGACAAAAGGACGCTGGTCAGATATGAGTAAGTTATTTATTTATGCATGCATGCATATCAAAAGAAAGCCACACGTTCGGGACACATTTTTGCATACATAAACATCTGCATAATTTCAAGGACGCATTTTAAGTAAGAGCTATCAGGACGAGGGATTTAATAAAATGTGAGGGCTTTAGCAAAAAGGATTGTTAAATGAAATACATGCAATTATTAACAAGATATAAGATATGGTCATGTGGTAAACATTTTTCTCATATCGTTAACCTCTGAAATTCAATTTTAAAGAGAAAAAACTTGTAAGCATCAAAAATAAATACTTGCATTTTTCGTATCAGTTGTAAAACATCCATTTTAAATTCGAAGGTTTAAAGTTTTGTTGTCAATAAACGTTCAGTATTTTATAATTATATTTTCTAAAGCGCACGAAACATTTTATTTCAGTGGATACTCCGGACACGTACGTTAAGCTAAAAGTCAGAAGAGCTCCAAATCCTAAGAGACAAACCAAATCTTGCGAGAATAAAAACGAACCGATCTGGAACGAGACTTTCAAATTCTTCCTCAAATACGTTGAAGGAAACAATATGGGTAAACATTTGCGAGCAGTTGAAAAAAAAAGAATAATCCTCGTAAAATACTTGAAATATAATGGCATGATAATTAATTGTTATATGTTATGCGGTGACAAATTCTTATTTAACCCATTACTTCAAAATATAAACGTCTTCAACATTTGTGCAAATTTTGATGACTATTGAAGCATCTTTTCTAGTTTCATAGCTATTTGATCTTGTTACAGGAGGCTTTTCAATAAAAACTGCCAATTTTCACAAAATGCTCATGTAGTAATGGGTGATTAATTAATTAATGGTGAATAATGGTGATTAATGCTTCCGAGGGATCACTTTGTTTCCAGATTGTTTTATTATTATCTTATTGTTAAATGTTATACGGTGACAAAATTCCTACCTTATTTAATATATCCTTACCTTATTTAATATTATCTTATTGTTATATGTTATACGGCGGCAAATTTCTTACCTTATTTGATATTATCTTACTGTAATATGTTATACGGTGACATAGTTCTTACCTTATTTGATGTTATCTAATTGTTATATGTTATACGGTGACAATGTCTTGCCATATTTGATATTATCTTATTGTTACCTTATATATTCTTTTTATCTCATCAACATCAGATATTATTTCATCTTTTATCTAATTTTATCTAATCATGTTATATATTTTTTTCTACATGAATATCATGTTATCTGATCTTATACTATGTTATCTAATGTCATGTATGTAAGAAATCATGTAATCATGTAATCCTATTTTATGACATGTTATCTCATCTTATATAACGTTATCTTATGACATGGCATGATATCTTATATTTAATAATCTTAATATTTATTATCATGTTATCTCATCATATATTTATATTTTATTCTATCATATTATCTTATCTTATATTGACAGCGAGGACCTTAATCGTTACATTGATCAACATGGTGTGTTTTATATTGTAAATCATTCCCTCTTCACACATTGCTTTATTTTTAGATTTTAATTCTGCATTTCTTTCTATAATTGTATGTTTAACGTTATGAATTTACTTTAATAAGAATAAGACAAACATGTTTCTTATCTATTTTATTTTATTTTTTTGGAATATAATTTTCAGAATTAACTTTAATGGACTCGGATTACATATCTGATGATATTCTCTCCACTCAGATGATTAAGATACCTAATTTAAATGATTTGATTGAACGCAAACAAGAGATGACCATTAACTTCAATGAGGTAATTTTGAATAATTATTCTATGACTACCAATTAATTAGGTGTTGCGATTGGCGGTAAGTAGGAAGTGACACTGACTTTGACTCTAGATGATGTCACAGGGTAAGAAAAATGGGCTACCTGACCGAAACTCGAACCTTGGACCTTTGGAATACCGAACCGAAGCTCTACCAACTTAGCTGTCCGGCACCTTACACACTATCTACCACAATAAGGGAAAAGTTCAGTACCGTGACATGAATTTCGCATTAGTCAGATCCATTCACTTCGATATTCAGCTAACCATCCTATAGTAATTATACACTAATCATTGGTTCGGTGTAAATGAATAAACTTTTTCTTATTCAATTTCTTCTTAAATAAACGATTTTTTTCTGAATTATATCCTAGGCGACGACATAAAATAAAATAACATCGGAATGTCCCCTCTGTGCTTCCGTAGGAATAAAACCATAATTCTTTTCAATATTTATTGTTCGTACAAAGTGTCTGCTAAACGTTATATAGGCATAGGATTGTGTGCCTGCCAACTATGACACGGATGAGTTGTTAGAATATTGTATAAATATATATAACTAAATTTATAAAATATTGTATCTATTATAAATATAACCACATGAATCCTTATATGCAATTGCACCGAGTTTGCTGGATTCAAAAATAAAATGAAGAATTTTCTACTCACTAAACTATACACAAAAAGGGACAACCAGATTAAAAGATTAGGTGCTAAAATAATATTATGTCTGTCTTTTCATGCAACAAATTATATAAATGTATGTAATGTCAACAGAGACTCTGGTATTTCCATATCTATACGAGGGCTGTCCGGAAAGTTCGTAGACAAGGCTATAAAATTATTATAAGCAGTCATATCAATATGATGATTGAATATTTTGCTAAAGTATTTATATGCTACATATTTTTAAATTAAAAAACATGATAAAAGTAATATTCGCAAAGCGCCAATCACCATGGCAACATGATCAACGAATCACGGAGCACTTTGATTTCATGACGATAGCTACTTGAATAATAAGTTGCTAAAAGATGTATTTTTTACGCAAACTCTCGTTTTAATTTTGCGACATCAAATGATACAATTGCATGATATTTTGTGAAAATTATGACGTCATACGTAAATAAACAGCTTGTTAACGACGGTTTTAGGCAATGAAGGTGCGTAAATTTTGTGTTGCAAAATGACGTCAAATTCAAGGACGGAGCAAAGTAATGTTATTTAACTTCATAGCAACTCTAATATGGGACCAACTGAGATTTTAGCCGTTACTTTAAAAACAAATTCAGCCATAAATTGTTCAAGACAACTTGTGTTTAAATGTCAAACAAGATTAAGAAGCGGGAATGACAGAATTAGGTAAAAGAGCGCTCCAGACGACCATAAGTAGCATGGCCAAAATATCGTAGATTGCGTTATAAAATTCTTTGGAAAAGACAGACATCTCACACACACTGTATTGGAACCAGTGACATCTTTGTTTTTAAATTAATTTTAGTATATGAAATTCATAAAGTAATGGCAAAGAAACAAACATGTATTAAGTATACACCATACAGGTACCATGGCTGTTGAAAACGGAAGAAATTGAATAATCTGTAAACGGGAAGTTAATTTGATGCCGTTGACGTTGTCAAAGAGCTCCATGACGATGTATATATGTTGTATATAACTACTGTTAAAATACAAATGTAACTCACAGTTCAGTAATCTTTTATAAATGTGTTAGCTAGAAATGTATAATTGTGCTGACAAAATTTGTACAACATATGTATTGTTATAGTATAAAAAATGAAGAAGTATATGAACTTTCCGGACATCCCTCGTACATATACAAAGTCATATTGTATTATCAAATTATATGTAATATTGTATTTACAAATTACAAATTATATGTTTTCAGAGTTCGAAAATTGACATAGAGATGTGGGCAGAATACAACACGTGATTGGTTTAATTTTTTTATTTCATTTTATTAAATTAAATATATATCTTTTTTATTTCTTTTTTTTTTTTCATGATTCATTTGATTGATTTGATTTGATTTGATGGATGGATGGATGGATGGATGGATGGATGGATGGATGGATTTGACTTGACTTGACCTAACTTGACACTTGACACTTGACTTGACAATTGACTTGACTTGATATGACTGCCTGACTGACTGACTGACTGATTCTGTTTTTAATATCAATATTTTTTATAATCATTTCTTTGGTCACTCAGACAGCTACATACATTTCTCTGTGTAAAAACAAGACATGTTTATATTTAACATTTATCAAATAACTAAAATAAAGAGCTCTAAGAATATTATTTTAAATCTGTAAGTTCAAGTGAAACGCCTTTTTACTACTTTATAAAGAGGTCTTTGTTTATAATAAAAGCTCGGACCTTGATATATACTGCGGACAAGAACTATGCGAAGAAGAAAAGACCTTTCTGGAAAAAAGGAAAGAAAGAGCTTATCGAGTGATGCAAGAAATGTTAGGAAAAGACGCTCCAAAAACACCAAACGAGGTAGTAAACCTATGATTTTACGCAGTTTTGTTTTTGGATGTTTTTATGTCATAAAGGTATTACTTAAAATACAATTTCATTTCAAATTGTGTCTAATATGTGTCTGGGACGAAGATCTAGGTCGTTAAAGGCTTTATTAAAGCTATGCAAATGATAGTTTCTCATAAACATACATCTCTAGGCAAACTTGTTGCACATGTAAGTCGAATCATTATTGTATGTTTTACACTTACAGGTTCCAACAATAGCTGTAATGGGATCTGGTGGTGGTTTCCGTGCAATGACAGCATATTCTGGAGCAATGGGTGCCCTGGTGGACTCTAAAATTGCAGATATGGTTATGTATAACTTGGGTCTCTCCGGCTCAGCTTGGTAAGGGACATTATTTTTATTGAGAGATTATTTTAGAGATTACTGTTTTTGATTGTTGTTGTCTTCATATAAAGCGTACAAAGATGAACTCATAACAAAAGTGTAGAATGTATTAATGTGTTCATTTGAGTTTATTTATACTAGCCACCGGTTACCCATGTGGGCAAGTTTTCCAGAAGAGTATTAGTCATTTTTGATTTTTGGAGGATAGTGCAAGATCAGATACAGAAAAGTGCCCAAATATCAGATGCTTCTCCTGGTTCTTTACCGTGCCAAGTGTTTAAGCATTCATACACGGTGTTGTAATGTTCGTTTATTAATGAACAATAATTAATAGAAATTAAATCAAGTGCGTTGATATAATGAAGTAAAATAAAACACGACTAGTGTTCAGCACAAGATATAAATTTATTCTGACTAAACCTTAACATGTGACCTTAAATATTTACTAGAAATACGGGACATGCGCAAAGAAGCATTATACATACGGTCAGTTCAAGTTCATCATGAATGATGATACTACATCTCCCTGTTTTTAAAAAAATAAGCAACACATGTTAATAAAAATGTATATGATAATAAGCAATGATGATGATTAAAACTGCATATACATACTGAAGAGAACAATTTAAATAATCTTAAAGTCACATTTTTTATTACTCGTATTATTTTATTTCTGTTCTCTCTCTCTCTCTGTTTTCTTTAGATCTTCTTTAGGTAATGTCTATCAATTCCGGATGATTAAATAACAGTGCTCCATTCATCGGTATTGTAACGACTATTAGGTTTTACTACTCGACCACTGCGCGTCTGATAACCTGTGTCTGACCTGGTTTCATGACTAGTAGGATTTTGAAGATTCTGGGAAATACCTGTATCATTTAAAGGTGCTTTGTTTGAGATTTCATTATGAGGCTCTTGACCTTGGTGGAGAATATTAGGGAAGGACTTTGTATTGATAGGTAACTTAACCCGCGTTTTGTTTATGAAACGGCGATTACGGCGGTAAAAAGCGCCATCTTCAGTCTGCACTTTGTATGATCTCTCCCCTTCTTTTTTTAGAACTATGGCTGGTTTCCAAGTTTTCCAAAATTACTCCCTGTGTAGCGGGTGAAGTGTCCTCGAACTCTTATCGTAATAGTTCTTTTGCGTAACCTTGTTTTCTTGCAGAGATTTTCTTACAGATTTGTGGTTAATGAATAATGGTTTCAATTGCTTATTAGTTGTAAGCAAAATGAATTTTAACAGTTGTGCGGGGGAATAGCCGCGGTTTAAAGGTGTGTTACGATAATCCAGACATGCTAAATATGGGTCTGTGTTGGTCTCGTGGCATTTTTCATTGTTTTTTTTGTTGTTTTTGTTTGGCTATTGAGACCATTTTTTCTATGAAACCATTGGATTGACTATATCCAGGTGAAAATGTTACATGCTTAAAATTCCAGTCAGAAGCAAATTTTTGAAATTCTTCTGAGCTAAACTGTTGCCCATTATCGCTTTTCAATGTTTTTACTTGACCATAGCGAGTCATATGCATTGTTAATTTTCAAATTACAGTTTTACTGTAATTTTGTGTCTGGCAATGCATCGACTTCGAAGTAATTACTGTAGACGTCCGCAGTTATAAGGTAATCACGTCCGTCAAGTGTAAATAAGTCAACGGCAATATGTTGCCAGGGTCTTTGGGGCACAGTGTGGGGATTTAATGGTTACTTCACATTTGATGCTCTGTGTGTTAGACATAAAGGGTATGCTAACATGTGGTCTTTGGCCTGTTTGACCATGTCTGGCCAGAACATAATATGCTTGGCCATGTTCAGCGTTTAAGCCACTCCTATATGACCTTCATGAACAGCGTTAATCATTTCAGTTCGCAATGAACTTGGAATGACCAATGTTTGACGGCGGAAAATTATGTCATTTACAGTCGAGAAATCATCCCGATATGGTCAGTTCAAGTTCATTATGTATGATGATACATCACAAGGGACCTCGAGTTAAAGTCTCATCCGAAAGACTAATTTGTTATTTTAATTGGCCAGCCAGAAAATCGAACCCACAATGTCGAGATTACAAGTTTCGCGACTTAACTGATTGAGCTATGCGAATAATTAATGTAATCAAACAACCATTCAATAAATTATAGTTAATTACATGACGGTATTCTGTATAACATGTTATTTGTTTTTTTTAATACTACTAGGGTAAATAACCTTTTAATTTCTATTTATACTTAGATACATTCAATACTATATGATGGCTGATTAACGTCATGTCGTATTTTCGCTTCTTCGCCTCAAAATTCGAACATGCTAAAACATGAAGAAATGACAAAATTGGACTTTGTCGCCTCTTCGTGTTTTTGCTTTTTTTTATTCTTCAAGGCAAAAAAAAGCAAGATATATCAGAAGGAGGGCGAAAATACGACACATAAAAACTGTTGTATATTCGCAATCCATCTGTCGTATTTTCGCCATGGCATAAATCAGCCACCATAATATTAACTTATTAATTAAAACAAGCGCTTATTAATTTGAATAAGCGCTTAGACATGCGCGGATTCAGAGGGGGGTAGGTGGTTATGCAATCTCCCCCCCCCCACCGACACACAAACACCTTCTCGTACATGTATGCAGAATCTCTCTGATATTCATAATGTAAACATACGGTTACGCGAAAATAAAGCAAAATAAAACAACTGAAATAATCAAAAGTTTGACTCATGCAAACCTCCAGGCCAATCTAGTAAAACGTCACAACTCCTTTGGAATAAACTCGTCGCAATTTTTTAGATTCCTTATAACACTGTATTTATATATTTCGCATATGCGTCGTTTTGGAAAATCAGGTACCTTTCGACTCTCTACTCCCATCCTGACTATCCTAAGAAATCTCCACGTGAGCTTCGCAAAGAGCTAGGTGACAGTATTGAATCCAGTCCTAGGTGGATCGTGTTTAATCCTTTGAATTGGATAAAGTGTATGTCAGACGTGAGATCGGCAAAGGCAAGTGGGCAACCTTTCAGCTTCACGGATGTCTACGGTTTTATGGTCGGCGAGGCACTCCTCAGAGGAGTATGAATTATATTTATTATTACATATCTTAAATGGGATTGTTTTGTGTTTTATGAATGTCTTCTTAAAATGAAGTGAATGTTTAAGATGAATTTGACCATTTTAGGGACAAAGAAATTAGAGCTTACATTCGGAATATTTTTGTTCTGTAACTTTGATACAAGAATATAATTATTGCTAGGTCTCGATAGAAGATTTCAATGTTTATATTTTATCTTGAATATCTTATGTCCTGAAATCTTTGAAAATGCAGTGATATTTTAAAAAAAATAAAGTAAATAATGCTATACTAAAATAAGTAAATATTCACTATATGTAGTCGTTTGACATTGAAGTATTTTATCAACTATGCATACAAAAGTATATATCTTTGATTTTGGCTAGAGAATGGATTCGAAACTGACAGATCAGAGAGAAACGTTAAAGGATGGATTGGTTCCTATACCTTTGTACGCAGGTGTTCACGTAAAAACTACGACATCGGCTAAGGTCTTTCACGGTATATACGTACTTTGACAGTATTATATATGTATATTCGTGGTTTTTAGACATGCAATGATCAATCAGAAGAATATCATCAACTCACACTTCAGATATATGCATAAACTAGTTTATGAAAAATATGTTATTTTTCTAAGTTCCTTCTATTCCAACCTTTTCAAGTTAGGTTGTTCCAGTATTACTACCTGAATACTGAATAATCACCCTTAAGATATGTTGCCTGCTTTTTAATTTGACTTTTGACGTATTATCTGTGATATGCAGGCTTTATAACCTCAGATCCCCTTTCAAAATTCACTTTCATTTAGTTCCGTCCATTGTTTCCTCGTTTAGGGCACCAGAATTCTTTTATTTGGGGACCTTACGCCGCTCATCACTGATATGTATGAACGTATAACATTGATGGTTCCATGATTACCGCCATATGAACACATCTGTGGATGTTTCAAACTTTCACCATTTTATGTTTAAATGTTGAATTTGTTTAAGCCGGTGCTAGTGGGGGACGTGGACTGTAGCTTGCACTTATCAGTACCTTCCATGAACAGTCTCAATCAAACCGAGCCTAAAGCATTTTCAAATTTGTCGTTCTAGACGTTACGTTCTTAGGGATTCTGTTTTACCCTCTTTCACTAAGAAAACTCTAGGTGTCTAATATGAATACAATGAATGACACTTTGCTTTTTAACTATATGCAGGCTTGAATTATTATACTTGATCTAGTTAATTGGTTGGGTCATAATTAAAGCATACATGGTCATCGAATCATATCCATGCATGTAATTTTTGGATATTGCTCTTATAATATTTTCACGTAAAGCTTTGACGGTGCAAAGATTTGGAATAGAATACTATCTAATAAACGTTCTTCTAATTCTCTGAAATCTTTTAAAAATAAGTATAAAAACATATCTTGCAGATCAAATAAATATATTCATATTTCTGTCGTTATCTCATTATGTTATGATACTTATTATGTATGTATATTTGTTAAAATATTTGGAAATGAAAATTGTATAAATGATATTTGATATAATAAAGAGCGTTTGTCAAAAAGGTTCTATAAGACACAATCTTACTCAGTAATTGTTATTGTTTTATGATGTTTTTTGTGTTTGTGTATCTATGTATTGTTTAGAAGGCCACATTAAAAATTAAAATACTAGTATGTTATTTGTTTTCTACGATAGAATATATTCATGTGTTACCTTCTTTAAATAATCATTAAAATTAATATATATTTTCAGAATGGGTAGAGTTCAGTCCTTTCCTTATAGGCATGTCAAAGTATAGCACATTTATGCGACCAGAATTGTTTGGAAGCAAATTCTTCCAAGGGCGGCTAATAACAAAATACGATGAGTCACCACTGCATTTTTTCCAAGGTAAAATATAAGAAATTTTTATAATTTTGTTTTAAATTCTTGACAATCAGTGCCTTCTTAAAGTGGTTCAATCTCCCAGCGCGTGTTCTTACAATACCGTAAACACAACACATCGTTCTTCTCATTATTAAATAAGTGGTTTATTCAAGGCATCGTTAACGTACCTTGACACCGGCAAGACATGTCATTGCTAGCATTTTTCACTAGTGAATTGTTTATGCGAATCAGAAGATGCACTAAAATATTCACACATGTCTACTGTTACAGTATATAGCTGATTGATGATTGCATTAATTTAGGTTCACATTTGCAGGTCTTTGGGGGAGTGCACATTGTATTTTGGCCAATCGTTTTGTTGGCATAAGCCCAGAGGACAATAAAGATGAGGAACGAGAAGAACTTGGTAGTTTTTTATTTCTATTTCGGTTTGAAGTTGGGTAAAGAACCTCATAATTAATTATTCTCTTTATCCATAATGATACGGTATAAATTGTTAATTGGAAAGTTTTTTAAAAGCACTTTTACTATCTCTCATCTTTTTATTTCTTCTTTAATTCATCACTGTTGTTGTCTGAACTAACTTGTGGTATAAGCTGTCCCAACACTTTACTCCATTTATAGATTACTTTGAAGTAAATTTGCATCTGTGGTGTATTTTATTTTGTACATTTCACAAAATCGTTTCTTTACACACAGAGTTGTTTTTTTTTTTAAGAATTCTGAAAATCTTACCTTTTACTGTTTGCTTGTTGTTTTAATTGTTGTTTCTGTTGCTTAGAAAATATAATGAAATTAATTCAAATTCCTTTGCATTGTACAGATAAAGAATTAGCTGAAGAACTAGCAACACTTGCCGAAAATGATGATGAAAGTAGAGACGATGAAGAGAGTACCAACGCTATAGATGAAAAGAAAGCGGAGAAAGACAAGGAAAAGCAAAAAAGTATTTTCAAAATATTTTATGATTTCTTTGGTATTGATTCACTTGTAAACAATATCCAAGGAAGGGCAGCAGTTGTGTTTAACTACATGCGTGGTTTAGTATTACAAGAATACCATCCGATAGATGAGTCAAGTAAGTATGATATATATTTGGTTATGTTTAAAATGCGGTAACCTTTGTGTCAGTTAAAATGTTGCATGCTTTATGTTGTTTGTGAATCGTGAATGAATTATTCAACGGCGGTGGTTCTATCTGTAAATAAAATACCATTATATTTTATATGCTCTTTTTAAACAAAGAAATAAAATCATCAATACAAAATTAATTACAAATAGTTATATTAATTTTACTGTGCCCTGCACAGTGAACATTTCAAGCACTAAATACATAAATATATTAATCACCAATAAATTTGTTATTAAAGATAAGTAAAGTTTGATATAAAAAAGTGAATATTAATATTTGCTTAAGTTGTTTATCAAGCAATTAACAAAGACATGCAAACTTCGCTAATTTTCATATAAATGATGGTCAAGTCTAAGGAAAGAATGTTCCCCTTAATTTCCATCCTTTTGTGCAATATTCACGCTGATTTCGATTTCAGAAATATCCAATTTTGCTAACTATGATCTTTATTTTAACTACATACGCGTCAATATATCATTGGTGATTTAAATTGATCCTTTGGCACTGATGTTGACTGCGACGCCGATGTTGACTGCGACGCCGATGTTGACTGCAACGAGGGGGTTACTGCCGAAGTTCTCATCAACTGAAACAAGTAAGAATTTGTATGCCTGGGGATTCTCTGTCTAGGAATGGCATCGTACACTATTACTTATTCATGAAAGTTTGTATACAAAATAATAAATGTAGTAAAAAATCTAAATGTCTATCAATAAACCAGAGAAAAATACAACTATAAATTGTGTGATGATTTTATCTTGGCAACTTTTACCCCGCCAAACACTCTGAAATGCTTCGTGATACTTTAAAGCTTTGAATCTCAGAAATTTAGCTAACAAAATCAAATTGTGCACCAGAATCCAAGAAAAAATTAAAGGACGATTATTTGAGGTTGATGGGCTTTCATTGATCTTAATGCAACATTTTTTTTAAATAAAACAGTGAAAAGTGAAATGCTTTCCTTTCACTGATCCACGTGAGACACGATAAAAACCAATACATACATGTATAGGGTTATTCAATACCTACACAACGGTGCATAAATGTACATGTTAGACTAAGTGTAAGACATGCAATTTGCCATTTAAATACACGCAGTCATTGACCACTGTAGTAAAAATGGTTGGTAGAAGTTTCGACAAAAAAGATGAAATACGGGTTTACATCAAAGCTCGCTCAAAACTGGGTTGCTTTTTAAGCAGTTGATGACTGAACTCTCTACTGCTTATGGGCCTTCTTGTGTGTCTTATGACACAGTTAGGCGATGGAAAAAGAAATTTTAGTCTGGTGCAAAGTGCATCAAAAATGCATCAAAATCAGGTAGGCCAAAATCTGCATCTCTTAACGAAATCGTTTCCAAAATAAAGGATATCATTGAAGGAGATGCCAGATTTACAGTTTGTGATATTGCACTAAAGGAAGGCATATCACTATCAACGTTCACTTTATTTTGAAGAAGCATTTGAAAGTCAGAAATATTTTTGCTAGATGGGTGTCACATCTGTTGACCGATGAGCAAAAGAGGCAACAAAAAGCTGCTTCAAATGTTTTTCCAAAATATGACAAAAAACAGTTGGCCATAACTTGGGTCCATTATTTTGAGCCCGTCAGAAAAGTTAGCAACAAAATCCGGGCCACTAAACAAAACAAATTCCCAATAATTGCCAAACGGCTTTTGAGTGCAAAGAAGGTTTTGTATGCAATTTTCTTCTCTGGTGAATGAGTCGCAATAAAAGTGCCGGTGAAAAGGACAAAAGTATCACTGGGAAGTACTACAAGGAAGTAGTACTTAAGAAACTGAAATATTTCTATAAGAAACGATGCCCTGTCACTGGTTTTAAGCATATCCGTCTTCTACATGTCAATGCCCCACTCATACCTCCGCAATAGCTTCGGCGTTTTTGAAAAAAAAGAAAAAGTAACTGTTTTGCCTATTCCCCCGTATTCTCCAAACCTTGCCCCATATGATTTCTTTTTGTTTCCAAAATTGAAATTCTTCCTTGCCCGACAGGCACTTGGATCTGCCATTTATCAGTACCTTATTACTGTGCCCAAATCAGCGTACCGTGACGCCTTCAAGAAGTGGATACATCGGCTGAAACGTTGCATTTCTAGCCACGGGGAGTACTTCGAGGGCATAAAATGAACACTTTTGAGCTAACTTGACATTTGAAGTCTCCAGATAGAAATAAGCAATATATTTCGAATGTCCCTCGTACATGGTTTCGAATCATTTTCTTTATGATTTCCTTGTAAAAGATGTAACATTAACAAACGTGGCATATTTGTGAAAAGAGTCGAGTTATATTTGACCTTTCTTGGTATATTCGACTGAGTATGTCTCTATACTGATCAATTTAAGCCGAGGGGCAGTTTGATGAAATATTTGACATGTACCCGATTGAATACAGAAAGATGTATCTAGTGGACGCTGGTCTGGCCTTCAACTCTCCATATCCACTTATACTGCGGCCAGAGCGACAAGTTGATCTAATCCTGTCACTTGAATTCAGCAGTAGAAAAAGTGACAAAGCAAATCCGCTAGAAATCCTACTATCATATAAAATTGTTCGTACATATAACTAGGCGAAATTTTAAACAAATAATAATTTAGCGCGTTGTTTCCTGATAAAAAAATACAATTATCATATTCAAAAGCTATGAACAGATTATTATATTTCGTTCAGGAACTCAACTCAGAGCCTTAAAACATAAAAAAAATAATACTTGCATAGACCAAGTAATTAACTTAAAATTTTGCTAAAGATAATAAAGAAATATGCTCACGAGTTAGTCGAAAATCGATTTTTGATCACTTGCATTTAGGAAAATGGAAAAAGGGAATGATCTGAAATTTTGCACACAAGCTATGAGTCCAGACCTACACCAAATGTCAAAATCCCTTAAAATATGTCTAATGCTTAAATCTGATATTTAGAAATATTATTATTTTCTACACACTCTTTTAGTAAATGTAAAATAAACATGTTTTAAGATCACACAAAGTATATATTTTGAGTTTTAAACTCCATACATTATAGTTAAACACAGTATAAATACAAAGTGTCATTAAAAAACTGCCAGTTTTTTTCTTAAGAAATGACCAACTTAACTTGACCCGTAGTAGGGAATGCAGCTTGTGCATTTTCTTATGCAAAGTAAGAAAATTCTAGACTATAACAGATTTCTGCATATAAATATCTAACTAAAAGATGAGCTTAGTACATCTTTAATAGCATCTTTAAAGAAACGATATACAAGGTTTACAAAACATTAAGTATGAAAACACAAGCCTTTTGCAATTTGTCATTTTAAACTTACTCAAAGCATAATGTAGTTTTTGTATAACTTTATTCTGAATTATATATTTAATAATCAGCAACTTTTTACGATCAACTTTAAAAAAAAGACTGGTTCTAAATATTTGTGACCTTTTTTCTTCCCTTTGTTTAATGTTTGAATATTGCGCCTGACTGTTGCTAGGGTGTTCATTATTAAGTTATAATACCAGTAATTCCTTTACAATAAGATAAGCAATAGTTTCTTACTGATGTATAAGAATATTGAATGGGGAGAGAGCTACAAGTAACTCTGTAAGTTATATTTGAAATGCTTGCAGTATGAGCTTAGGAGTTAGCTCCCTTCCACTATGTTTATTTAAGTTTCTTCTCATTCAGAATAGAATGGCCGTACACAAACAAATTTTATCTTGTATAATTATGTGATTTGACTATTTTATATGTTGTTATGTATGGATGAGACTTTAATATAGATATAATCACCAACATCAACATCAACATCATTATCAATATTATTATTATTATTATTATTATTATTATTATTATTATTATTATTTTAGAAACTTGTGCTGGCCGCCGAGTGGGCAAAACTGAATAAATTCCCATTCCCTGAGATTGACCCAACGGTGAAAGATCGGGAAGGATTCAAGGAATGTTATGTGATTGAAAACCCTGATTACCCAAATTGCCCGATTGTCATGCATTTCATTCTCTACAACAATCAATTCAGAAAGTTTAAATTTCCAGGTAAAGTAGATCATTGTATATTAACTTATAATGGAGTATTTTTCATGGCTTAGACTTACTGATGTTTGATAATAATTCATTTTATTGACCGCTTGAAAAAATGCTGAGTAAGTGAAATTTATTACTGAAATAGTACTACATAGCTGAAGTAAATGTTTAAATGATTAACAAATACTGAGAAATAGTCCATCTTGTGTATATATCTTTGTGTCCCTGGTAACTAGAATATAACACATGAAAGCTGCATGATGTTTACTCTGCATGTAAAGCTAGAAGGTTCTAATATGATATTTTTTGTGCATAGGTTATATTGTATGATATCCACATAACTCATTCCGACAAATTGTTTTTAAAAGTTGTTTTTAGACTGTCCCGTGAGTTTAAGTATTTAATTCATCGCCAGACAAATTAATGAGTAAATGAAACATAAAAATTCTTCTTCAGGCATTCCTAGGGTGACACCGGAAGAATTAGAATACGGCGACTTTGATGTGTTTGACGATCCGGATAAAACGTATGCAACAACAAATTTCAGTATTCAAACAAAGCTTTCAACCGCCTTGCAAATCTGATGGAATTCAACACACTGCTATGCAAAGATCTGATAATTGAGATATCAGAAAATGTGTGAAGCGAAAAAATCAGATATAAAAGGAAAAATTTGGCAGGCGTAGAAAGCTAAATCTAGATTGATTGACAATACTTTGAAAACTAAAATTGAAAAAATAATGTACTAAAGTGTATGTGTTTTGTTTTACTTAAAAAACTGGATTTTCATTTATTGATTGCAAGATTTTAACAAAATGTGAATCATTTTAAAGTTGGTTGTATCACAGGAAATAAACCTAAAACTGTTCCAAATTGTTCACTACAATTCCAAATTGGTAATTGATATGTTGCATGAAAGACAGAATGCTTTTAAAAGAACTTATGATTATTGAAACTGTAAGATGGTTAGTGTATATATTGTACTGCAACTATTTATATGCAAAACACGAAAACGGGGATTTGGTACTCCGATAGAAACTGTATTTGCAGTGTCCTTTGAATCTGAAATTATCGCTTGCAATTCTTACAGAGAGTGTGTGTTGATAAGTAAATCGTGAAAAGATTGCTAGATTGACTGTTTATTTTTCATGATGGTTACAAAAGTAACATTTGCCTAATTTCTGTAATTCTACTTGTACTACATGGATCTTTATCTTTTAATTTGTTCACTTAAACTTGTCCTGTTGTAATAAGAGTTCAATGTTTTGCCATGGAGACAGTTCTTGTAGATCTTATAAAATTTGAGTAACTCACGTCTTTTTTATCATATTATATCACTTTTATAGACCAAGCTGTCAGAAGTACATCAAATAAAAACATAGTTCCTTATATTAGCGATGTATAAAAAGACGAATACAACCTTAACTAAAATGCATATTTTACCACACATCTATATAACATTCTATCATTCCCCGATATTTCATCACAATAAACAAAGAAAAAGAAAAACCGCTGTAAAAATGCCAAAAAAACGCTGGTTATGTACTACATGTATACGTACATGTTATTTCTTCGCCATCAGATAAGATAATTTGCAAAGCCTTTACAAGGCAATACACATAACGCTTTTTATTAATCTTTTCCGGTATTATTATGTTTTCTTTTCATATAATTCTAAAATAACACATAACATGCACTAACGCCACAGGTTTGAAATATCTATATCAGTTGTTTATTTTTGTATTTAATCGTCCCCAATTCGTACGTAGCGTAATGAAGTCATTTTAAGAATGCAACTCATTCATAAAGGCACCAGATTGACGTCATTTTCAACTGACATGTGGGGTTTGAATAATGATTAATCGAACACTAATTTTAAACAGAATGCAATCCAGTCTGACACTTAATTGTTAACTATTGAAAGTCTTGAATAATAATGGGGATCATTTTTTATTATTATTTCTCTTGTTTAACAATATTTATACATTAGCGACAATAGTTGGATCGTGCAAAATAGAACAGCGATATATGAAAATCAGCAGCGTAAGAAATCTCCACTTGAAAATATAGCGTTGGTGAGACCCCATATTTTGTCTTATAATTACCGGTGTTAAAAAGCCGATAAACACCGATGAAACCGGTTGTATTTCTTTATCAATTAAAATAAAAGTTCTATCCAACTTTGTTTGTTTGGATTTTTTCTCTTTCTTTTTTTATCTTACGCCGACTTTAGTTCGAGGGACTGAAGTTTGCACTTTACAGTACCGTCCATGAACAGGCTCAATCAAACCAAGCCCGCATTATTTTCAATTTTGCCCTTTTGGAATTTATTTTCTTGTTTTCTCTATTTTTCGCCACATCAGCTTTGTATGTGCCGTGTGGAGGCTGTAAAAACTCGCTCCGTATATTCTATCAGGTATGTTATATTTCCGATCCTTAAAGATCGTTCAAAACGACATTATTGTTGTTTTCGTTTCAACTATTTGGCATTTTTCGATTTGGGTGGTTATGAATAATGTTGAATCACCCTTAGGATATGTTACCTGCTTCTTAACTTTGTCTTTTGAAATCTAATCTGTGAATGCGACTTCAAAACCTCTGATTCCCTTTCAAAATTCCATTTTGTTTAGTTCCGCCCATTTTTATGTCGTTTATGACACATACGTTTTTTTGCTTGGGGACCATACGCCGCTTTTCAATTGAATGGCAGGGTAGTGTCACATTGAAGGTTTCATTATGACCGCCATATTAACATATCTGCGGATGTTTCTGAATTCATTCAAAATTTTACCATAACATGTTTAAATGTTGAAAACTGCCTAAGTCGGTGCTAGATGGTCTTGGACAGTAGTTTGCACTTGACTTTACCGTCCACGACCAGGCTCAATCAAACCAAGTCTGCAACATCTTCAATTTTGCCATTTTGGACTTTCTTTCGGGGTTCTTGTTCTCTCTATTTTACATGTATTTTGTCATGTGCGGTCTGTCCAACCAACTGGCTTTCCAGTAATCATAAATTGTAATAAACTTAATTTAATACTCAAGAGAATTGACTTATTTGGATATTTCAAGAGCAACTGGACTCGTGGTAAAAACAAGAATTATTTTTCTTCATTCAATTATGTAATGAAATGTGTCACTTACTGATAAATAATCATAATAATTGTGCGCTATGTACAATTAGCGAGGGTTTTCATAAACAACATATAAAGTTTTTTCTTTATTGTAAAATTAGTTTAAAAGGTTTGTTTGGACTTTGTTTGTTTTTCGAAAAAAAGATATCTGCTTAATATTCTTCCTCCACTAAGTGACCTTTTAAACATATAACGATTTCAAATGAATGCCACATGCGTAATGATGTAAATAGTATGTTACTTTAAGCTTTTTAAAAAAACTGCCACAGGCAGTGTCTCTGTATTTATTTGCTTATCAATACATCTTCAAGTTTTCGGTTATCTATTTGAAGAAAAACAAGGTAAAAAGATAGGATCCCTTAAGAAAGCCTAAAATGGCAAAATTGAAAATGTTTCAGTGAACCTGTCAATGGTACCAGTTGGAAGTGTTGGTATTTTAACCTCCATATTGCGACAACAGATCATTTTGAATTCAGCAGAGCATATTTTAGCCACCACATCGTATCTGGGTAGGCTGTCAAGCATTTCACCAGCACTAATTGCCTTCACTTTCGCAAGTTACTGATTCACAGGCCAACGCTCTATTTATTGAGCTAATCTTTGTACTTAACCTACCGTGACACTTCATTTAAATATGACAGTTACATTAGATATTACTGTAACAAGAATTATTATCAGATTATTTGCTGGGATTTCAAGAGACTTTGTATGCATTTAGTATACTCATATGGTATGGTAAATATAATTCATTTTATTCAGTGAACAGTTGTCTTGCCTAAACAATCTAAACCATTTAACACATTGCCATTGAAATGCTTGCAATATGTTGCTTTGTATGGATAGTTTAGTCAATACAAACATTCACTGAATAACACGAATTATATTTACTATGACAATGAGTACGTGCATACTAAATAAATTCTTGTGAAATCCTGGTAATTGTATAAGAAATAGTTATTGCGACGCAGTAAATAACCTGATAAAGAACGAAAACGGTCTTTGAAATCATCAATGATGTATGCACGGTAGACAGTCTCTACATAATCATGACTTGTACATTTTTCACGATGATGAGCATAAAATGCGCGCACACAACTAATCTAATTCTGTGATGTCTTAAAGTTGTAAAGAAAATGACTAGTGTCTGATTTATATTCATCCTGAAAAAGAAAACCGTATAATGCTGACACAAATTCTGCCATGATTACAAACCACTTATAAACCTTAGCTATAGACATTGCAAACCATTTAAACTAGAGTTGGTTTTATAATTGTTTGTGATCAAACCTAAACCTAATATTTAAACCGGTTTATTGACAACAAACACACTCTAAGTGTAAAATGTAATCGTAGGCACACGGTAGAGTTACACTTTTATGTGTCTTTGAATAGGGATTTTGGTCGGTTTTGCATTCAATACAAAAAATCCGTTTTCTGCAAGATGCCATTTGATTTGAGTGGAGAGAAAATGTTAGTTACAGGGGCCTGAAAATGAATAGGTCGCACCGTTGCTGCAAAAATTAAGCCAATGCGGATGTAAAGTGTATGTTTCGAGTAGGACAAAATCCGACCTTGACTCGTTAGTGGAAGAAAATCAAAAAATAACTTCAATAGTTATGAGAATGGGAAGAAAGGCAGACAAAGTAAGAAAAGCTAGAAGTGTTGGACGGTTAAGTTAATAATGCCAATGTATATGAGGACATGAGTATGCCGCCGTTGATTTTCCCAGGGAATACATTTATAAAGTTCTGGGCACAGATCTTATATGTGCAGTACATTGTACCCAAATTGTTGCAAAGAAAATTATTGAAGCAAATGTTAAAGGTTCAATTGTAAATGTTTCAAGTATTGAAAGTTTTGGTGCATTCCCAAAAGAATTGCCATACAACATGTCAAAGTCTGCACTGGATCTGGTTTCTAAACAATTTTCGCTAGAATTGGGTCCACATGGTATACGTGTGAACTCTGTGAATCTATCACTTGTTATGGCACCGATGGTCCGAGAAGTTATCGACAAAGGAATTCATGTAGATGAAATTATAACTAATAAGTCGATTGTTAGAACTGCATGAAATTGTTAACCCGATACTATACCTCTTGAGTGACCTTTCTACAATGGTAACTGGACAAGCGCATGTGTTTGATGATGGGTTTTGTCAAACATAACTACAAAAGCGTAGTTATTGAAAGGAGTGTGCAACTGATGCGGTGTAACTGATATATACATTGTCATCACCTAAATATTCCATAAATAAATTAGTTTTCAAGCTTTCTTTTTATTTTATTTTTTTCATTTTACTCCGACTTTACATGTATTTGGTTATGTGCTGTCTGACCAACCAACTGGCTTTCCAGTAATAATAAATTGAAAGTTAAGGCTCAAGAGAAATGACTTTTTCGGAGACTTCAGGGGAAACTGGACTCATGCTGTAAAGACACAAGATATATTATCTTCATTAAATTATGTATTGAATTGTGAGTGTGTTCATGAACAACATTTGTTTGTTGTTGTTTTTTTTCTTTATTTAAAATTAGATAAACAGTTTTTTTTTTTGTTATTATTTTTTTGTTGTTGTTATTTATTTAAAGCATTATTTATAAAAGATATTACCGAATTTAACATTTCTTGTAAATAAAGGGAGGTAATTAGAAATTTATTTTCTATAAATGCTAAGTCAAATTTCCAAAAAGAAATGAATGTATATAATGTATTGATTAAATATAATGTGTACAACTATTTGCAGTACACATTTTACATATTCTTTGATGTTTGAAAATTATTTTATTTGCATAATTATATACATATATGATTTTTTGTGTGGTATACACACAATAACAATATCGATCACAAACATACAGAATCTTTAAGGTTTTGTAAGTTATCTTATCTGAGGGAAAAAAATTGCATATACATGTAGTCCCTAACCAGCGTTCATTGGCAGTTTAACACCGGTTCATTTTCTTCTTTGTGTATAGTGACAAAAACACGAGAAGTGTGAAAATGTAATATAGATTTGTGGTATCATGTGTATGTTAGTTAATTTTGTCTTCGTCTTTTTATGCATCGTAAAAATTAGGAAATATGTCTTTATTTCATTTATTTCTGATAGCTCGGTCTTTTAAGTGATATAATTCGATAAACATAACGAGATTTACTTACACTTTATTGGATCTACGAGAACTGTCACCATGGCAAAGCATAGAAATCTTATAACAAAAGAAGTAAACATTTTCAAAGATAAAGATCCATATAGTACAAGTAGAAGTACAGAAATTAAGCAAATGTTACTTTTGTAACCATCTTGAAAAAAATACTATAACAATATAAAGTCAATCTAGCAATCACGATTCACTTATCAATACAAATTCTCTGTTAGAATTGCACGCGATAATTTCAGAATCAAAGGACACTGCAAATACAGTTTATGTCAGAGTACCAAATCATTGAAATGATTTTTTTTCGAGTTTTGCTTATAGTAAAAGTACGATATATACACTAACACTCTTACAATCATAAGCTCTTGTAAAGGCAATCCGTCTATCTTTCAGCACATCAGATACCAATTTGAATAATATTGTAACTTATTTGGAGCCGTTCGCGGATTATTTCGCTGTTATACAGCCAACTTTAAAATGATTCACATTTTGTTGTGATCTTACAACAAATAAAATAAAATCAGTATTTGCAAAGTAAAACAACACATACACTTTAGTACATGTTATATTTTTTAATTAAAGTTTTCAAAGTCAATCAATTAAGATTTAGCTATCTACGGCTGACATCTTTTTCTATTTATATCTGACTTTTTCTCTTCACACATTTTCTGATATTCTCAATTATCAAATCTTTGCTAGACAGTGTGTTAAATTCCATCAGATCTGCAAGACGGTTGAAAGCTTTGTTTGAGTACTGAAATTTGCTGGTTGCATACGGTTTATCCGGATCGTCAAACACATCAAAGTCGCCGTATTCTAATTCCTCCGGTGTCATCCTAGGAACTCCTGAAGAAGAGTTTTTATGTTTCATTATCTTTTCAATTCGTCTCGCGATGAATTAAATATTAAAAGTCAAGAGACAGTGTAAAAACAACTTTTCAAAAAACTTTGTCTGAATTAGTTATGTGAATATCATAGCGATATAACGCATGTACAAAATAGATCATATTAGAACTTCCTAGCTTTACCTGTTGAGTAAACATCATGCAGTTTTCATGAGTTATATTCTAGTTACCAGGGACACAAAGATACGATGGACTATTTCTCAGTATTTGTTTATCATTTAAACATTTACTTTAGATATATAGTATGTAGTATTACTTCAGTAATAAATTTTGATTCAATTAAATTTCACTTACTCAGCATTTTTTCTAGCGGCCAATGAAATGAATTATTATCAAACATCAGTAAGCTATGAAAAATAAATAAAGTTATTATACAAGGATCTACATTACCTGGAGATTTAAATTTTCTGAATTGATTGTTGTAGAGAATGAAATGCATGACAATCGGGCAATTTGGGTCATCAGGGTTTTCAAACACATAACATTCCTTGAATCCTTCCCGATCTATCACCGTTTGGTCAATCTCAGGGAATGGGAATTTATTCAGTTTTGCCCACTCAGCGGCCAGCACAAGTTCCTATAATAATAATAATAATAATAATAATAATAATAATAATAATAATAATAATAATAATAATCAAGTCTCATTCATACATAACAACATATAAAATAGTTAAATCACATAATTATACAAGATAAAAGTTGTTTATGTACGGCCATTCTATTTTGAATGACAAGAGACTTAAAGAAACATAGCTGAAGGGAGCTAACTCTTAAGTTCATACTGCAAGCATTTCAGATATAACTTACAGAGTTACTTGTATCTCTCTCACCATTCAATATTCTGATACAGAAGTAAGAAACTATTGCTAATCTTATTCTGGTAATATTGCTTTATAATGGACACCCTAGCAATAGGCAAAAGCAATGTTTCACATTAAACAAAAGGATAAAAAAGTCTCAAATATTCAGAACCAGTCTTTTTTAAAGTTGATAGTAAAAAATTGTTAATTATTGAATATATAATTCAGAAGAAAAGTACACAAAAACAACATTATGTTTTGAGTAAGTTTAAAATGACAAGTTGTTAAAGGCTTATGTTTTCATACTTAATGTTTTATTAACTTTGTATATCATTTCTTTAAAGAGGCCATTAAAGATATACTATGCTCATCTTTTAGTGGCAGTTTTTTAATGACACTTTGAATTCATACTGTATTTAACTACAATGTATGGAGTTTAAAACACAAAATATATACTTTCTGTGAACTTAAAACATGTTTATTTTACATTTACTAAAAGAGTGTGTAGAAACTATCAATATTTCTATAAGCATTATACATCTTTTAAGGGATTTTGACATTTGGTGTAGGTCTGGATTCATAGCTTGTGTGCAAAAAATCAGATAATTTCCTTATTCCATTTGCATTGTGCAAAAATCGATTTTCAACTAACTTTTGAGTATATTTCTTTATTATCTTTAGCAAAATTTTCCATTTTATGTAAAATACTTGGTCTATGCAAGTATTCAATTTTGTTATGTTTAAATGTCCTGACACGAAATATAATAAGTTGTCCATAGCTTTTTGAATATGATAATTGCATTTTAATAATAATAATTTAAACAACGCGCTTAATTATTTTTTTTTAATTTCCGTCTAGATTTATGTATGAACAATTTTATTTGTTAGTCTAACGTAAATCCATGCATAAGTTCTTTTATCGCTTGAAAACCCTGAAAGAATAAGTAAGCTATTTGTTTGACAATTTTTCATATATAAATGAATTGTAACAAAAGTAACTGTACCGATAGAGGATTTGCTTTGTCACTTTTTCTACTGCTAAATTCAAATGACAGGATTAGATCAACTTGTCGCTCCGGCCGCAGTATAAGTGGATATGGAGAGTTGAATGCTAGTCCAGCGTCCACTAGATACATCTTTCTGTATTCAGTCGGGTACATGTCAAATATTTCATCAAACTGTCCCTCGGCTTAAATTGATAAGTAAAAGGCCATACTCAGTCGAATATACCAATAAAGCTCAGATATTACTCGACTCTATTCACAAATATGCCATGTTTGTTAGAATTATATTTTTACAAGTAAATCATAAAGAAAAGTATTCAAATAAATCATGTTTTAATAGCAACAACTTAATTATATTCTTAAGGGGAGCGGTGACCTTATGTTTAAGTATAGAGCCAAAACAGTTTGCTTATCCAGGTCAACATCAGTGGGGTTATAGTTAAAAGCCAACATTAAAAAAATCATCACACAATTTAGATTTGTATTTGTTTCTAGCATATTGACATTCAGATTATTTACTACATTTATTGTTTTGTATACAAACTTTACATGAAACAGTTATAGTTTAAAATGCCATTTCTAGACAAAAAAATCGTCAGGCATAAAATTCTTACTTGTTTCAGTTGTTGAGAACTCAGGCAGTAACCGCGGTGCCATCAACATCGGTGGCACTGGTAAAAGATTAATTTAAATCACCAATGATATACTGAGACATACATCGTTATAATAAAAATCATAGCAAAATTAAATATTTCTGAAATTGAAATCAGGATGTGAACTTAGTGTAACATTCTTTCCTTAGGCTTGACTAGCGTTTGTATGAAAATCAGCGACGTTTGCATGTCTTTGTTAATTGCTTCATAATCGACGTTTAAAGCAAATATTAATATCCATTTTTTATGTTAAATTAAACTCTTTCACTTATCTTTAATAACAAATTTATTTGTGATGAATATATTTAAGTATTTTGTACTTGGCAATGTTCTCTGTGCAGGACACAGTAAAGGAAATATAATTTTTGTATTTTTTAGTATTCATTACATTATTATATCTATGTTTAAAAAGAGCATATAAAATATAATGGTATTTTACCATTTCACTTTAAGATAGAAGCACCGCCGTTGAATAATTCATTCATGAATCACAAAAACATTAAGTATGAAACATTGTTACTGAAAAAAAGGTTACCGCATTTTAAACATAACCAACTATATTTCATACTTACTAGACAAATCTATCGGATGGTATTCTTGCAATACTAAACCACGCATGTAGTTAAACACAACTGCTGCCCTTCCTTGGATATTGTTTACAAGAGAATCAATACCAAAAAAATCATAAAATCTTTTGAAAATACTTTTTTGCTTTTGCTTATTTTTCTCCGCTTTCTTTTCATCTATGGCTTTACCATTTTCTTCATCGTCACTACTTTCATCATCATTTTCAGCTAGTATTGTTAGTTCTTCAACTAATTCTTTATCTGCACAATAGAAAAGAAATTTGATCAATTCCATCATATTTCCTATACAGCAACAGAAACAGCAATAAAAACAAACAAACACATAATAAAAGGTAAGATTTTCAGAATTCTTAAAATAAAACCTCTGTGTTTATGAAACGATTTTTAAGAAATAAACAATAGATGTGAACTTGCTGCAAAGCAATCTATAAATGGATGGTGATGCTAAAAGTGGAGTGTTTGGACAACTTATACCAGAAGTTAGTTCAGACAACAACAGTGGTTAATTAAAGAAATAAAAATATTAGAGATATGAAAGTGCTTTTTAAAAAAGACTTTCCAATCAACAATTTATACTGTCTCATTACGGTTAAAGAGAATAATCAAACATGAGGTTAATAAACGAACTTGAAACCGAAATCGAAATAAAAGCTACCAAGTTCTTCGCGTTCCTCATCTTCATTGTCTGAGTCCTCTGGGTTTATGCCAACAAAACGATTTGCCAAAACACAATATGCACTTCCCCAAAGACCTGCAAATGTGAATCTATATTAATGCAATAATCAATCAGCTATATACTGTGATAGTAGACCTGTTTTAAAGTTTTAGTGTATCTTCTGAATCGCATAAACAATGTACTTGTGTAAAATGTTAGCAATGACCTGTCTGGCCGGTATCAAGGTACGTACGAGGATTGATCATAAAGTTCTTGGCCCGATGTACTTCCAGTAGTCAGAGAACCTAACTAATGGTCTTACATTTTGATATATACCCCTCTACATCAATGCACTTTGCCCACCTGTGCTCCAACTTTTTTAACCCTTCAAAAATGAACCCTCTATGTTGGTACTCAAAGAACTCATTAACCGCCTCCTTGACATATTTATTGCTTCTAAAACGTCTACCACGTAGCTTGGTTTTCAGTTTTGGAAACAAGTAAAAGTCAGAGGGGTCAAGTCTGGAGAATGTTGGGGTGGGGGAGGATTTAAAAGCCGCATTCAGTTGCAGCAGCCATCGCAACTTTGAATGTGTTAGATTGCCCATTGTCGTGCAGTAGCAGAACGCCTTGAGTCAGTTTGCCTCTCCTTATACGCGCGATTTCTCGACGAATACGTCTCAATTCGTCTTCATAGTACGCATCGTTTATAGTACGACATTTATTGACCTAGTCAATCATGATTATCCCCTGACTATTCC
This sequence comes from Ruditapes philippinarum, assembly GCF_026571515.1. NCBI lineage: Eukaryota > Metazoa > Mollusca > Bivalvia > Venerida > Veneridae > Ruditapes > Ruditapes philippinarum. The sequence goes on from NW_026863278.1 coordinate 154,545, forward strand.
AAAACAATTAAGCCATCTTCTTACCTGCTGATGGCATCCACTTGAATTTCTGAGCCAGGGTCATTCCACTGCATGCTCTGTTTTTTTTTATTTTGGATCGAAATGATGGACCCAAGTTACGATCCGGTAGATTAAATAAGGAACATCCTCGTAGCGTGAAAAAAGTTATCTTGAGATGTCAAACCTGGTCCGTTTCTTGTCGTCAGTCAACTGCTTGGGTGGAAACATTTAACATGCCATAGACATCAAAAGCTTATACCTTCTTCCCCAGCAATGCTTCGCAGGTCCCGCCTTCTGTCGCACATGACCTGATCGTGCAAAGCTTCGGCATTTTCATCGTTGGTGGCCTCGTTTGGCCGCCAAGGCCGCTCATCATCTCAAATGCACTTTCTGCCCCTCTTAAATAAAGCAGGTGACTACTTCTCAAGTGTATCCATGAAGTCTTCATGGATTTCCTTGGGGCATCCCTTTCTTACAGAGGTACTTAATGACGGCTCTGATTTTAACTTTCTCCATTTGCTCTGAATGACAAACCCCTCTTCTGACCAGTATTTTTATGTTACTTTATCTGTATAAAACCGCTTGTAACTTGGTCAGTAATCTTCCATAAGATATTCGGTATCGATGTATCGTGTGTAAATGACAGTGAAGTAGCTAGAATTATATCGGGCCGAGAAATTTTATCATACCTAGTAAACGATGCATTGTATTAATCACTTGTTTAAGAATGAGAAGAACACGTTTAAAGCAAGAGATTATGGTTGTTGATTTGGAACACTTTTGTGCGTCGTGTTGGTGCAAGCGACAACAGGACAAAGTGCCAAATGGCGCTCCTGTCGCTAGTGATGTACGCCAAACGGCGCGTTGTCGTGGGATGTGTTGTCGCGATGTCACATTGTCGGTCGGTTCAAATCGAAGGATTGGCTTATAAGCCAACCGACAGGGCCACATCACGACAACGCACCACACGACAACTCGCTGTTTTGTGTGCTTTGCTAGAGACAGGACAACAAGACGACAGCGCGAGAACGAGCCATTTGGCATTTTGTTGTGTTGTCACTAGCTACAAGACGAAAAGGCCATAACGATATAGGTTGCATTGTCGCTATCGACAACACAACGCACAATGTACCATATCAGCCACCATAGTAGATGCATTTTCTTAATTTTGCGAATGTGTGCCTTTTCTGACAAACATATTCAGACACCTGATCTGGCCTTAAATTCTGTCATATGATGATTGATGTATACCCTTATTACATATACTTTTGTTTTTACTGGAATCGTAAAGGATGGACTTAGATAATCTAATTGTCAACAAATTGCATGTTTTGAGACACAGACAGCATTCATATGACTTTTTAAAAAACCAAAACAATACAGGTACGTTAACGATGCCTTGTTCTTGTTTAATAATGAAAAGAACAATGTGTTCTGGGAGATTGGTCCACTTTAAGAAGGCACTGATTGTCAAGAATTTAAAACAAAATTATGCAACATTTTTATATTTTACCTTGGAAAAAATGCAGTGGTGACTCATCGTATTTTGTAATTAGCCGTCCTTGGAAGAGTTTGCTTCCAAATAATTCTGGTCGCATAAATGTGCCATACTTTGACATGCCTATGAGGTATGGACTGAACTCTACCCACTCTGAAAATATAAAATCATTTTCTTGATAACGTCTTCAATAAACTTAAAGAAAACCTTTTGATGTAACTACATTTGTATTTAAAGGTTAAGAAAGACCTTTGTCGGTATCGTAGTTGCTAAAGGCTAAAATACTAATTCTAAAGGCTAACTGCTGCTGCTGCTGCTGCTGCTGTTGCTACTACAACATCTACTACTACTACTACTACTTCTACTTCTACTACTACTACTACTACTACTACTACTTCTACCATTACTACTACTACAACCACTACTACTACTAAATCTACTACTACTACCTATACTACTACTTTAAAGAAGGTAACACACGAAGATATACTATCGTAGAAAGCAAATAACATATATTAATTCTAAATGTGGCCGTGTTTAATATATACAACACAAACATAAGAAAAAAAATCATATAACAATAACAACTACTAAGTATTTTATTAAAATTTTGTCCTATAAAGCTTTTTTGACAAAAGCTCCTTTTAGATATCAAATTATCAAATCAGCGAATTAGATGAACGTATATAAGGTGGTATTATATTCCAAATCTTTGCACCATTGTAACAAAAAGTTAAAGTTTTTCGTGCAAATATTATAAAAGCAATATCCAAATAAAACATGCATGGATAAGATTCGATGACCATGTATGCTTAAATAATGATCTAACCAATTCAGCAGATCAAGTATAATAATTCCAGCCCGCATATATGTAGTTAAAAGGCAAGGTGTCACTCATTGTATTTATTTTAGACACTTAGAGTCTTCTTTGTAAAATAAAGAATAATAGAATCCCCAAATAACGTCCAGGACGAAAATTGAAAATGTTGTAGGCTCAGTTTGATTGAGATTGTTCATGGACGAAACTGATAAGTGCAAGCTACAGTCCACGTTCCCCACTAGCACCGGCTTAAGCAAATTCAACAATTCAACTTAAAATGGTGAAAGTTTGAAATTCCCCCCCCCCCCCAAAAAAAAAAAACTTCTGTTGCCCTAAACGAGGAAACAATGGACGGAAGTAAATGAAAGTGACCTTTGAAAGGGGATCAGAGAATAAGATGTCTGCATATCACAGATAATACCTCAAAAGTCTAATCTTAAAAGCAGGCAACATATCCAAGGTTGATGACTGAGAATTCAGGTAGTTATACTGGAACAACCTAACTTGAAAAGGTTCGAATAATAGGAACTATGTAAAATAACATATTTTTCATGAACTTGTTTATACATTTATCTGAAGTGAGTTGATTATATTCTTCTGATTGATCCTTACATGTCTAAAAAACACGAATATGCACGAATATACATATATAATACTGTGATAGTACACATATACCGTGAAAGACCTTAGCCGATGTCGTAGTTTTTACGTGGACACCTGCGTACAAAGGTATAGGAACCAATCCATCCTTTAACATTTCTCGCTGATCAGTCAGTTTTGAATCCATTCTCTAGCCAAAATAAAAGATATATACTTGTGTATGCATAGTTGATAAGATTAAAAAATGTCTAAAACTAATATACATATAGTGAATATTTACTTATTTATAGAATTATTTACTTTATATTGTTTAGAAATGAAACTGCATTTTCAACAATTTTAGGACATAAAATATCAAAAATAAAATATAAGCATTAAAATTTTCTATCGAGGACTTTGCAATAATTACCTTCTTGTAGCCAAGTTACATAACAAAGATATTTCGAATGTAAGATATATTTTTTACATTCCTAAAATGGTCAAATTTATTTAACATTCATACCTTTCATTTCAGCAAGTTATTAATAAAACACAAAATAATCCACATTTAAGATAATTATGTAATAATAAATATAACTCATACGCCTCTGAGAAGTGTTTCGCCGACCATAAAACCGTAGACATCCGTGAAGCTGAAAGGTTGCCCACTTGCCTTTGCCGATCTCACGTCTGACATACACTTTATCCAATTCAAAGGATTAAACACGATCCACCTCGGACTGGATTCAATACTTTCACCTAGCTCTTTGCGAAGCTCACGTGGAGATTTTTTGGGATAGTCAGGATGGGAGTAGAGAGACGAAAGGTACCTGATTTGACAAAACAACGTATATACGAAATATGTAAAACAGTGGTATCATAAATATTACAAATAACGAACAGCCTATTCCAGAGGGGTTATGACATTTTACTAGATTCCCCTCGGGGTACGCATGAGTCAAACTTTCGATAATTAAAGTTTTTTTTATTTTGCGTGATTTTCGCTAAAATTGTATGTTGACAGAACGAATATCATAGGGATTCTACATACATGTACAAGCAAGGGGGGATGGTGCATAATCACCTATACCCCTCTGAAACCGCGCATGTCTTAGCGCTTATTCAAATTAATAACTTAGTATTATAGCGGTTGATTTACGCCATCGCGAAATTACAACAGATGGAATGCAAATTACAACAGATTTTATGTGTCGCATTCTGGCCCTGCTTCTGTCATAGTTTCGCTGTTTTGCCTCGAAAAATCTGAAAAAGTGAAGAGACGACAAATTCCAACTTTTTAATCCCTTCATGTTTTCGCTTTTCAGTTTTGAGTAGAAGATGACGAAAAAAGACATGGCGTAAATAAGCCACCAAATATAATATGGAATGTATCATAAGAACATAGAATTTAAAAGCGTATTTACCCCAGGAATATTACGATAAAAAACATGTTATACAGAATACCGTCATGTTATTAACTATAATTAATTGAATGGTTTATGTACTACATTAACCCTCCGCATAGCTCAAGTTTGTGTGTTTTTTTTTCTTTTATTCATACTGGGCGCCGGCTCTGCCATATGTCCCAGACTATCGGCCTCTGTTACGTCGCTGGACGTAGACCCTGCTACGGAGGACTTAGTTCGCCTTCAACGTCGCTGTTTGTAGAGCCGCAACGGAGGTCTTCTCATGCCGTTTTTCATGGTAGATCTTCTCTAGGACCAGGTCTTCGATCTTGAACGCAGTAGACAATATAGAGGAAAGGCACCTATTCCGGGAGCAGCAGCTCTTAATAGAGCCACACCTTTGCCGTTGGTTAGGTCAAACCAGCTAAATGACCTAACTAGGTCATCCATCTGGTATGACCTATGCCCTCCGAGCGACGTGCACGCCGCGGAGGGATGTCAGAGGCATATCTCAATCGGTTAGAGCGCGATACTTGTAATCTCGATATTGTGGCTTCGATGTCCTGCTGGCCAACTTAAAAAAATAAATAAGTCTTTTGGATGAGATTTTAACTCGATGTCCCGTGTAAGAACAAGGAGAAACTTTTGGCATTGGGGCATCTTTCTGTATCTGATCTTGCACTATCCTCCAATGATATTCTTCTGGGGGGACTCGTCCATATGGACAACCGGTGGCGAGTATAAATAAGCACAAAAACACACATTAATACATTTTACACTTACGTTATGAGTTCATTGTGTACACTTTATATCAGGGTAACAACAATCAAATACAGTTATTTCTAAAAATAATCTCTTAAAGGAACTCAACTGACGTCAAAATGTTGAAAAATGAGACTTTTATTTGTTTGCATTGATAAGCCGGGGCACTTGAAACTGAATTATATAGACAAGATAATCAAGATGTATAATCAGAAATAAATTGAGCCGCGTCACGACAAAACCAACATAATGGGTTTACGACCAGCATGGATCCAGATCAGCCTGCGCATCCGCGTCGTCTGATCAGGATCCATTCTGTAACTATCAGTTTCTATACTTGTTATAGGGTCTGTAAGCAAACAGCATGGATCCTGATCAGACTGCGCTGGTCTGGATCCATGCTGGTCGCAAACCCATTATGTTGGTTTTGTCATGACATGGCTCAATTGATATTCTTACATTTTTTTTGTTATTCTTAGCCTGGTTTAATTGAAAAGCGTTGCAACGCTTTTCAATGTTATTTTTTCACAATGAGAATAATTATTCTGGAAAATTTAGTGAGTTAATGATCTGATATTTAGCACATATGTTGTTGATCTAGACCTTCACAAAATGGAACATTAATCTCACAAAAATATTTCCAGTTGCGTCATGTCAAAATAAAACTCAGTGGAGTTTCTTTAAAATAATAAAAACGTCCTTTACCAAGCTGAGCCGGACAGACCCAAGTTATACATAACCATATCTGCAATTTTAGAGTCCACCAGGGCGCCCATTGCTCCAGAATAGGCTGTCATTGCACGGAATCCACCACCAGATCCCATTACTGCTATTGTTGGAACCTGTTTGTGTAAAACATTCAAAAATAATTCGATTTGCACGTGCAACAAGTTTACCTAGAGATGTATGTTTATGAGAAATAATCATTTGCATAGCTTTAATAAAAAAATCTGGAAACGAAGTGATCCCTTTGAAGCGTTAATCATAACAAAATTACAAGAGAATAGCAGACTCAACTCTCAACACTTTATAGTGATGGCATCAATTGATCCCGAACACTTTAACGAAAGCCTTTTACGAAGCCTTTAATAAAGCCTTTAGCGATTCGGATCTTCGTCTCAGACACATATCAGACACAAATTGAAATTAAATTGCATTTTCAGCAATACACTTATGACCTTAAACATATTCTATAACAAAACTGCGTAAAAATCATAAGTTTGCTACCTCGTTTGGTGTTTTTGGAGCGTCTTTCCCTAACATTTCTTGCATCACTCGATAAGCTCTTTCTTTCCTTTTTTCCAGAAAGGTCTTTTCTTCTTCGCACAGTTCTTGTCCGCAGTATATCGCAAGGTCCGAGCTTTTATATAAAAAAAAATCAAATACCTCTTTATATAGTAGTGAAAAGCGTTTCACTCGAATTTGATCATTTTAAATAATATTCTTAGAACTGATTTTTTTAAGTTAGTTGATAAATATTTAATATTTACATGTCTAAGTTTTTACACAGAGAAATTTAAGTAGCTCTAAGTGGCCAAAGAAATTATTATGCAAAACAATAATATTAAAAAATAATATTAAAAACAAAATTAATCAATCAATCAATCAATCAAATCATGAAAAAAAAGAAATTTAAAAAAAAGATGTAGATTAAGAAAATGAAATAAATGAATAAATTCAATCACGTGTCGTATTCTGCCCACATCTCTATGTCAATTTTGGAACTCTGAAAACAGTATGAAACATAATACAATATGACATTTAATATTATTGACATTATCTACATGATATGATGATGAATCATTAGTTTAATATAATACCTGTTTATAATATTTGATCATGTTTTATGATGTATGTATATGTTTGTGTACATGTATAGATATGGAAACATCATGTTTTCTTTTGATTTACATACATGTATATGATTTGTTGCATAAAAAATGACATCTTTTAGCACTTAATCTTTTATTCTGGTTTTCCTTTTTTGTGTATAGTTCAGTGTCTAGAAAATTCTCCATTTTATTCTTGAATTTAGCAAACTCTGTGCAGTTGCATAGAAAGATTAATGTGGTTGTATTTATAATAAATACATATTTTATAAATTTTGTAAATATATTTAAATACGATATTCTAAAATACTAACAACTCATCTGTGCCATAGTTGGTAGGCACATAAGCCTAGGCCTATATAAGCTTTAGCAGACTCTTTTGACGAAAAAGAAATATTATGAAGAATAATGGTTTTGTTTCTACAGATGCATAGAGGGGACATTCTGATTTTATCTTATTTTCCTATCTCGTGACCACGAGAAATAACTCAGAAAAAAATTGTTATCTGGTTCCCATATAACTCAGAAAAGGAATTGCTATCTCTTGGCCAGGAGTTATATTTTTTTGGAGTTATATCTCAAATAGCATTTTGTTTTACGTTTTTTCTGGGCCACGAGATAGAGATTTATTTTCTGAGTTATAGCTTGCGGCCACGAGAAAGTAAAATAAAAATAAGATCGGACTGTCCCCTCTCTGCTTACGTACCTTTGAGCTTTTGTATATTTCAGAAGAAATTGAATAAGAAAAAGTTATTCATTTACACCTAACTAATGATTAGTGTACAATTCCTATAGGATAGAGCCGCAGTGTGCTATTCCAAAGATCCTGTGTTCGAGTCCCGGTCATGCTGTCAATTTTTCTCACCCTGTGACATTCATCTAGAGTCAAAGTCAGTATCACTTCCTACTGACCGTCAATCAGAACACCCGACAAATTGGTAGTCATAGAATACTTATTAAAAAATTACCTCATTGAAGTTAATGGTCATCTCTTGTCTGCGTTCCATCAAATCATTTAAATTAGGTATCTTTATCGTCTGAGTGGAGAGAGTATCATCAGATATGTAATCTGAGTCCATTAAGGTTAATTCTGAAAATGTTATTCCATTAAAATAAAAAAAAAATAGATAAGAAACATGTTTGTCTTATTCTTATTAAAATAAATTCATTACGTTAAACATACAATTATAGATATAATTGCAAAAAAAATTACTATTTTGCGATAATGTTTTCCCCTTCAAAATGGAATGAGATAGAGTCATAGTATCTTCTGATCGACCTGAGGCATATTTTACTATCTTAGAAGTCCAAATTCTTATGCTCGTTTTTGACAGGGGACGGCGTCGAAAAGTTGATCACTTTTTTAACAACATTTTACAAGCAAAAACAAGTGGTTGGGGTCTAAATAGGGCATTTTCCACTATTCGAGGCCTCAAAGGGGAGTGAAAATGCGTGAAAGGACGTCTATATTATGAAGTAATGGGTTAAATAAGAATTTGTTACCATATAACATATAACAATTAATTATCATGCCATTATATTTCAAGTATTTAACGAGGATCATTCTTTTTATATCAACTGCTCGCTAATGTTTACCCATATTGTTTCCGTCAACGTTTTTGAGAAAGAACTTGAAAGTCTCGTTCCAGATCGGTTCGTTTTTATTGTCGCAAGATTTGGTTTGTCTCTTAGGATTTGGAGCTCTTCTGACAATTAGCTTAACGTATGCGTCCGGAGTATCCACTGGAATGAAATGTTTCGTGCGCTTTAGAAAAAAAAATTATAACAACTTATACCAATAAATGCAAATATTTATCTTAAATGCATACAAGTTTTTTTTTCTCTTTATAAGTGAATTTCAGAGATTAACAATATACGAAAACGTTTACCACATAACCATCTTTTATATCTTGTTAATAATGCATGTATGTCATTTATCAATCCTTTTTGCTAAAGCCCTCACATTTTAGTAAATCCCTCGTCCTGATGGCTCTTACTTTAAATGCGTCATTGAAATTATGTAGATGTTTATGTATGAAAAATGGACATTAACTTTCTAGCATAACACACTATATAGCCTAGAAAAAATGACAAAAAGGTGTCTCGAACGTCTCGCTTTCTTTTGATATGCATGCATAAATGAATAACTTCTATATTTGGCATTTTCAAAATATCAGAAGCCTATAACAAGATATACTCAAGGCACAAGGAAGACAAAGCTCTACTTACTCATATCTGACCAGCGTCCTTTTGTCACGTGACCTCTGACAATCTTCACGTTCAAAACGTAACATGGCACTTCTACAACCTGCATCAATATATTGTCGAAACAGATAAGTAAAACAAGCATTCTAAGAGTTTTCGTAATGTTTATTTTAAAGTTGAAAATGTAACAAACTTTCTATACTTCTAAACAATTATGCAGTCCTTACTTGAAAATTACGCACCTTATCGGAACCCTGGTTGGATGACCATGCTGTCTGTCAATTATATCAGTAAATATTTTATCCTTCAAATCTGATTTTTATGCCAAAAACTAGCTTTTTCTTTAAATATTTAAATTAAAAATGAAATTTGTACCCTTTAATGAGTTTTGACCATTATTAAAACGCGTTTAATTTACTAATAAAACACATGCCCCTCTTATAATATCGAAAATTGGCTACCTATAAATCATAGTTTATAGACATGGCTGTTTTGGGGGGTTATTTAAATTATGGCAAAAATGTAGTCTTAAAGAAAAAACCTTGACAAACTATAAAGGTATTAATATGATAATTTTATTGTAAGAATAATTTTACTTACCTCATACAGTCCAACCGGACCTGAATCTTTCTTACTATATTGTAAAAAGAGAGTACACTGATTATGAACAAATATGTTAGCATAAAACTATTTGATTTTAAGTATAAAAACAACAAAAATTACAAAAAAATATTTCATGCTGCATTTTCAGCTTTTTGTACGTAATTTCCAGTTTATGAAGAGACCAATTAAAGAAATAACACAAACATCAAGTAACGTTTAACAAAAGACTATCTGCATTTCTTTTTATTAAACATAATAAAAAATACTAGTCCAGAAGAAGAACAACACAAAAGCAGAGCAAAAACAGTAAATAAGATTAAAAACAGGGCATTATAGAACTGAACAGAATAATAACAACAACATCAACAACAACATAACACCACAACCACCAACAACAATAACAACAATAGTAATAATAACAACAGCAATAATAATGATAAAAGTAATGATAATAATGATAATTATAATAATAATAATAACAACAACAACAATAATAATAATAATAATAACAGAACATATCGAGAAAAAGAGTGATTTTCCTGAACCATAATTTGCTTCGTTTGCTTTTTGGAACTAAGTGCAGTTATTGAAGTTATAGTGATTTAGTGTATCTGTTATCGGAGTGTTTGTCTGTCTGTGCATAGGTTTAGAAATAAAGTGAAAATGACCATTCGAAACAATTTAGATATATTACAAACAGACAGACAAACATTCCGATAAGAGATACACTTATTTATAAATATAAATTTAATTAATGCTTATTCAAACCGATATTAAAGGCATTTATTTAAATGATTTTATTTAATAAAAATGTTAACTTACCTATCTGCCATTTTCAGACTTCTTCCTATACAGCAAACGAGTTTTTAAACTTATCTAAAATAAGATAAACTCCAATAGTATTTGTTATGTACAACTTGATGATTTCCTTATATTATTAGTTATAAAGATTTTTGACAGGTTATATGGCCCCAAATAAAGGGTTGTTTGATAATATAATTACAGTCGCTAAATGCCATATAACCTATCAGGAATTTTTACATTAGATACATTAGAGAGAAAAAAAGTGTGATTTCTTCGTAAATTAACAGCAGCCGTGTATATTATTAGTTATAAAGATCGTTAACAGGTTATATGGCCTTATATAAACGGCTATTTGTAAATATAACCGAGCCGTTAGGCGAGGGTTATATTGCAAACAGCAGTTTATATACGGTCATATAACCTGTCAACAATCTTTATAACGAATTTTATAATACAGCAAGCATCATTTTTTGAGAAAAAAATGTAAGATTTGCATGGACAGCAGCCGTGTTTTTAAAACTATATAAACGTCACGATTATCCAATGAAAAATGACGTTACAAACGTGCAATATTATAAAAAAAACTTTATTGACGGCAAAATAGAGGCATAAGTTGTATTAGAATAAAAATCAGCGTTATCATAACTTTGCCACATTCAATATTTAAGCACCCACTAAATTTATTGGGCATGTTTGATAAATTATTATTTATTCATGTCACTCATTTAAATTTATTTAAAATTTCTGCATTATAGGTACAATATTGACTCATTTTTAGACTACATATACATGCACTTTTATAACATTATTGCACAATTACAAATGTAGTTAAAAAACAAGCTGATAATGTCTTTTTTAGTACAATTGAGATTCAATGCTTGATAAAATTACATTTCAATCAACTTTTAACGCATGTCAGCATTTATTGAAAAGTATAAAAAAATGTTTGTCGTATGATTTGTATTTATTAGCGTTCGTCTAGACATTTTTACAAAAGATAGAAAAAGAATTAAAAGGAGTGTTTGGACTAAATAAATACTTTGGAATATTGACACCAAAGACTGTAATAATCGGTGAAAAGAAAAATGTCACTTAATGTTATGGTTGTATGGCTGCGTAATCCTTTATGATTGTTTTGGACTGTATGTAAATGAAGATATTTTGCGTTCGTAAGTGAACATGCGTTTTAATAATTGTTCCAATTATTTCTAGTTACGAGGGTGGATTCCGTTGTATTAATTTTGTTTGTTAAGATAATAAGATCAAATGTGTAAAGTAGCTATATATCAGCACCGTACAATTTGGGTACGATGGACACTGCCATCACAAAAGCTCACCTCTGAGCACATTGTGCCAAGGTGCGCTAATATCTCCGATAGGTTCATTGGGTCTCTTCTCCCAGAGCAACCATCTTAAATTGATTAGTGCAGTAATATCGGTGCACGTTAACGACGTCTAGATGACATTTCGACCTTGACTAGTTACGTTGTTAATCAGCGCTTTTAAAGCTGTCGCATCGAGCGCACATGAAGTCATGTTGGATAATCTTCAAGGTCTTTTGGTTTTTTTTTTGTGTGTACGCTTTTCGTTTAAATATATATAGCCAATCCGATTTTCTTTCGTTTTTTTTACATAGCATTTTTGCATATCCATTTACATTGAAAATTGTTTACGTTTGCGGTTTAACAGGCATTTCGGTTTAAGTACACAAATGTCAATTTTTGACAAGGTTTGCAGATTTGTACTTGCTCTTATTCAAATGTACAGACATTAATTCATTTGAAACATAATAACCCGAATACCCAACTCGAAGTTGAATAGAATAACCACAGTATCACGATTGATTTAACATGTCTAATAATTGAAAATTGTAAAAAGAATGGAAAAAATGGTATGCATGACAAACAGATGATAAAATGTACCAGTCGGTTTATGGGATTTTCTCCCATTTTTACTATGATTATGGACGGAATGAAGCTCATAGACCATTAGATGTTTGCCCGGACTGACAGGCGGACAGACGTGCCAACAGTTGGTGCTCTTTCTTTGATATTTATGTAGCACTTTTCCTTTTCATATAAACCAGTAAAATTACCACATAAACCAGTCGGTTTATGGGATTTCCTTATTTAACAGGTTAAGATTATGGACGGAATGAAGTTCATAGACCATTGGGTGTTTGTTAGAATTGATGGACGGCCAGAGGGTTAACCTAGAGCCCCTCTGATTAAACCGGTTGGAGACTAAAACACATATACATTAGGAGACGGGAACACTATGTACTAAGAACGACTCACTCTTTGTACACAGTTTCTTACAGATCCTTACCTCAAAATAAAGTCTATCACTTTGAATGGGCATTAAATATGTTTCCATTAACCTCATAAAAACGCAATTTAGTGGTGTGTGACTTTAACATACACATTTATTTATTTATAATAGTACATGATTACAGGAAGTTACGTCAAGCACAGTGGGTTATGGTTATACCAGTTTGCCTCTTAAAAAAAGAAACATGAGAAAGGTCTTTTTGCAGCTGTGGAAGATTTGTTTAATTGTTAAAATGTCAGGAAAGTAAGAATCTATGTTTGTGGGGACAATAGTAACATATCGGTTGTTTCCGCCAGTCTTCGTATAAACTCTAGGGAGATATTCCGAAGTTTAATGAGCAGTAATATTTTGGTACACAGTTCACTGGGTCATATCATCTAGTGCTTGTTCATATAATAGCTAAAGTGCTTACTGTAACTATTTTTCGAAACACGAAATAGTAAAACTATACAGTTTAAACGATTAAAAACGGCATGAACCACTGTTAATAGCGTTTAAAGTTACATAACTATTTTCCGGTTTTTCTTTTTACCGATTTGTTCGCATCGATTTTAATTTTTTAAGAAGAAAAGATAAGAAAAGTAAATAAGAATTTAATTTGTGATCAAGTAAAAGTGTTTCGTGCATGCATTATTTTGTCTGTGTCCCTTGCATTGAATATTTATATTTTCTAGAAATATATCATTTAAGCAGAAACAGACACGTCACACGCCCCTGCCCAGAAACATAGCTGTGTCCAAAATTCATAATTGACCTCAGTCACGTGACATCCTATATTATGTCATATATATGTTTCAATGTTTTGGACATAAATATGGAATTTATGGAAGCCAAAAGGTGCCACCTTCGTGATCACGTTTTATGATGTTAAGGTCGTAAGGGATATTAGAAATAAAAAAAAACATATTTAGTGTTTTCTTATTTAGTGGCATTTAAGGATTTTTTTCTATAACGCCCACTGTTTACAAACATTAAATAAAACATCTTAGTCTCTCATGAATCAGATCCTAAAGATTTATGAATCAGGATTTTTTTTTATAAAATTCAAATGTATTTCGATATCAATTAGAAAACAGGAAATATTTGTAGGCAGTTCAAACGTACTCGTTTCAATAACACAATATTTTAATCCTGTGTGCTTAAACGCTAGTGGTAGATAAAACAAAAAACCTTTTTCCGATACAGATATCCAGTTACACTGCATTTTCCATTTTAACAGAAAAAGAAAGAGTTGAGATGTCAAATTAATACTTTATATGTGCTTGTAACTAAACACTACTGGTAAATCTGGTGGGAATCGAACAAACAGTTCTTTATTATCGTTTATAATTGGCCTAGAATGAAATGGGCGAGGTATGATCTCATTTACTGAAGGCAGGGGAAAGATTTTCAAAATACAAAAAAAAAATATTTAAAAAAAAAACAAATAAAATAAAAAAAACCTGATACACTCAATTAATTTGTTGAAAACACGCAACAACATTATGTATGTATACCAGTAATAATATTTAAGAGCGAATACGTTTTAATACGTTTTTGCTCTAGTAAAATACCAATTTTGCATTTAACACTTCTAAGTGGCGTTTTCCAGTTCATGTAAATTCAAATTCTACATTTTCTAGAAGAAGTCTAAATTAAACAATGATAAATACAAGAAAATAAAAAATATAACAAAAAATGTCAGCAGCACTACAGTGACAATGATTTTTGGCTGAGTGGAACCACCTCGTTTAGCTCCGCCCCCACCCCCCCCACCCCCCTCAATAAAAAACAAAACAGAAAAACCCTCCTAGTCCCCACACCCAAAATAATAAAAGAAAACATAAAAATATACAAAAAAAACAACAGCAAAAAGAGCAATAATACCCCATCTCGAAAAGCACTGTATATATTTTTGACATATATTTTAATTAACTCTTAATGATTTGCTCAATGCTAAAGTATTACGTTTAAAGCACAAAATTAGTTTTTTGTTCTTTCTTATTTCACTTTTAGTTTTATTTTAACACATTCATTATCAATGCAACACTACCTCATTTACAACCGTGTTTGTAATTCAGGATAAAATTTAATATATTGCAAAACATATATTGATAAAACTTAGAAATTATTCATTTAAATCGCAAACACTATGTATTGAAAATAGATTGACTTACTTATTGGAGTTAGCATGAATTATTCCTTAAAGCATTTTCGTCTGTAACGTATGACTTTAGTTTACAAGCTTATATAATAACATAGTGCATTGTTAGGGTAAAAGTTAGTCACGGTTGGAAGCAGGGCCCACACATTTAGAGGGTAAATCTTTTTTTTCTGTTTTGTCTGTGTGCGCGCGTACATGCCTGCGCGCACGTGCGTGTATTGAATATAACTTCTAGTTCTCTCTCATTTATATCATTATCTGGGTTACGTCTAATATTACTATCTGCAAAGAACCAAAAGTATTGCTATTAAAGTATTAAGTCAACAGTTTATTTGATGGCCCTTGTACAAATTTGACGCGTACATGTTCTTTTCTTATTTGAAAACAGACCAGTTGTACAGTTTGTATTCATTAATTCAATTAGACAACAAACCCCTGTTTGCATTCCATACATGTTTCAAATGGTAAATAATAACATGTGCATAATAAGTCCAACGTTTGAGAAGTACCAACAAAACTTAATTACAAACATTAATTATTATTATGGAAATAATTACTATAGTTATATTTCAATAATAATAATGTCAATTATAAAGATATCTTTTCTTATGTATTGCGCAGATCCTATTGATATTTTCATACTTATTAGACCATTTTTATTCTATCTAAGTAAGGATGACGATTATGACCTTCATAGTTGGCAATATTAATATTGAAGTGCAAGCAACCAACGACAAAATTTACTTGTTATCCCCAAAGTGACTTCTTATAGGTAGAACATTTCACATTCTACATTTATAGTCAAACTTATCCGCCGCCCATTTAGATCAATAGGGAGAGCATAACAAGAGATGTAGATATCAAAATAAAGATTCTTTCATACAAGAATTGTGTATATGTTCTTTTACAAAATTTAAACTCTTTAAAGCAGATATTTATACACTGTAAGCCGGTGATATGGGGGTGTAGATGGTAGCTCGCATTTACCACTCCCGTTCATCAACTGTAAATAGGCTCAATCAAACAGGATCTTTTTTTTTTCTTTTTTCGGTTTAAAATTATATTATATTTATAATGAAGTAAGTTGTTTTATTATAAAATCGTATCAGATTTTACAACAGGATGTTTCCTTTTAAGATTGTGAATTTATAATTTATTCTCAGTACTAATACATGTATATCTTATTAAATAAACATAAATTTAAAACAACTGTGTTTAATGATTTCCTGGATTTTCTGAACACGTTTTTTATATTATACACATAATATTTGTCAAGACAACCCCAGCTTACAAATAAAGAAACTACATTGATATAAGATTAGAACTGATTGCCATTTACTTTGTAAAAATGATATATCCTTTGTATCATAGTTCGTAGACTTTACTATTGAAAACGTGTCAGAGTAAAATTGCGTTAACTAGAGTGCAGGTATTAGTTACCAGCACTAACTGTCTGTCTAGAACATGCTCGTTATTTGGTTCATTTTTTCTGGGGTTTACTTATTTTGACGACAGGGAAAGAGATAACGATAGGAAAAGTCATATTCAGATGCTCGTACATTGGTCACTTTTATCTGGTTTAATATTGTGATGACAGGGAACGTGTTTTTATTTTGTCCTATGGTACGAAAGAGGAAGAACAAACACTGTGCAATGAAATTCATACTGGGGAGCTATGCCCCCTCGTTCAAATCAGATAGCCTCGTGTTTTGAGTCTCTTTCTTTTACTTAACTCACGACATACACACGTTGTTTCTTTGATTTTCATAAATCTTTACTGATATATAGTATGATAAGTACAGTATGACTTAATAGTGCAAAGTAGTCATTTAGAGAAACAAAAACATAACAAAGTTCAAATAAATGTCAGCTTTGATCGATAACATTTTTTTATTCTGCACGAAATATCAAAAATACATGACTTTAAATTAAACTTTATGTTGGGGGATAAAAGACTAATCATTAGCGTTTGTACATTCGGGAAACTTGAATGTGGACATATTGAATTTTACTTTGAAATAATAGCATTTTACATGATTGCTGATTAATATCAGCCGGTCTGATTTTAATTTATCTAATCGGAATTTATCTTATGGGGCCGTCACACCATGACGTTCTGGTCAGCGTTCTACGACGTTTCAAGAAACGTTGAAAGTCGCCCATGGTTGCTGGGATAGCGCCAGAAGAACGGTGTGTGAACGCCAGTGAACGTCAGTAATCGCCGGGAATCGGCATAGAACGCTGGTCCGGAAAAACAGTTTTGAACATGCACAAAAGTTCTCATTCAGAGTAGCGTTCTTCAACGTACGTTTAAATCTGAAGCGCTATAGAAACGTTTTAGAACGTTCACAGCTATCGTTAGTCAGTCGTTACTCAATCACTACTTGGTTGTTACTAATCGTTTGCCTCACTGGCGACACACTGGCGACCTTTCAATGACCACTGAACGGTCATCAAGCGCACACACTTGTGACTAAAGGTAAACAAACGTCCTTTTTTGCGTCCATTGAGCGTCATTTGAGCGTCATTTGACCGTTTCACGAACGTCTATGCATATGTGAAAAGCAAGGTTATTTGATTTTGGGTTATCGTAGAGAACACCTACTGTGGAAGATCCTGAAAGATTGAGTAGGCTTATATGTTTGCTCTAGCCAAGCGTCAAGTAGATGTACTGAACTTAAACATATCTAAACATATTGAGGAAATTCATCCGCAGAGAAGAACCCGACACTCCTCCATAAAGAAGACCTCGACGAAGACGACAGTGTTGGACTAAATTATGAAAATAAAGACGTCAAGGATTCGGAAATACAAAATGTAGCTGGTAGGAGCCCTCACCCTATTCTTTTTGTCTTGACGTCAACTATTCAAACTCACAAGAACAACTGAATTCACTATGAAATTTCCAGCGTTCTGTGCCGTTTAAGTCGTAAAAATAACACGCCATCAAGACGCTATTCTGTCGTTATTAACTCGTTAGTCACACGCTCACAACGATCGTCAGGCGTTGACAAATAGTTCGTCCCGCGCCTGTTGCACGTTAGCACACGATTATGGGTTTTCGGCGTATCTTACTTGGTCGCTGTTACACGTTTCCCGTGCGTTAGACACACGCTAGTTATGCGTTAGACGCACGCTAGATATGTCAACTTCATTCAAGAACGTTCAAAAATTGAAAGATTGAAACGTTCAGAGAGCATTGAGCAAAACGTCATGGTGTGACGAAAGCTTGAAGGGGAGCGATGACCTTGTGGTTGTGGTGTCTGCCTCTCAACCCAGGGATCATTGGTTTGAGCTCTCATCGGGTCACGAACATGTTTCTTCAAATGACACAAGTACTGGATGGTACTTTAAAGTGATTAATATAAGTTGCAAGAACTTGTTTCGCAATCGAAATTGAAATATATTTAACCAATTAATCTAATTTTTCAAAGAGTGTCCGGTCTAGGCCGATGCTAAAGTATAAAACTTACCTTTGCAATATCATCTGACTACCAGAGAGGTGATGATGTCGAAATATGATTGTCTGCAACTGATACTTTGATAGGCTGGCTAAAGATAGAACAATAAGAAAATCCTAATCAGACTAATGGCGTAACAGAGTTGGTTACGCTTGAACATAAATTGGTGTAATTTGGTGACATTCGGATCTTCTTCTAAAACATGTACTGTTGTCATAACTGGATTTATCTGAAGGCCCCGGGTCAGGTCTTGCCACATATAAGTGTTTTTTCTATCCATTTGCCACATATAAGTGTTTTTCTTCCTATTTGTTTACTTTACTATCATTGACACTTTTTGGCATTCCATGCCCTCTATACTAAATGGCAATTGATAGAAGCGTATCAATCAAACTTTTGATTGCTATAGACGATATTTAGTATGATTATTCATGTAATGGACCCGTGATCGCTGGGTTACGAGGCCGACACCTTTGCCACTAGGCCACCGCTCCCCTCTGTTGTTAAATACTTGCTCTGGTTAAGATCTTAAACAGCACGTTTTTGCTATTATTGTAAGTACAGTACTGATAAGTAAGAAAATACATATTTTTACTGAAACTATCAAATTCTGTTTTTTCTATTCTTATTGGATCTCCTTTTTCATTGTTTTGTTACTGCATCTATTTTAGTAGTATCACCACTAAATAAATGAATGAATAAATAAATAAATGAATAAATAAATAAATAAATAAATAAATTATAAATAGATATATAAATATTTTTTCAGTATTCTTTATGTCAAAGCTTGGTATGGTGGTGAAAACTTGTTACAATTTATATTAGCCGGTGTCAGGGAATTAAATACTAGTAAACATTTATTTCTGCTGGTATATACATGACGTATATATACATGTACATGTCTTAATATGTTCATTACCCTGTGATGACATTTAAAAAGATGGGTATGTATACTTGGTATTTTTCTGCATGATTGTATGTTTTCTTACATATTTAATTGAACATTTTCTTTCGGCATGAAAACTATACCGAATCAATTAAACTTTATATATTTAAAGAAATAATGAATGTTTCATTCATTGTATTACAAAATAATGTATATTTGAGCCGCGTCATGACAAAACCAACATAGTGCGTTTGCGACCAGCATGGATCCAGACCAGCCTGCGCATCCGCGCAGTCTGATCAGGATCCATGCTGTTCGCTATCAGTTTCTCTACTTGTAATAGAGTTGGTAAGCGAACAGTATGGATCCTGATCAGACTGCGCGGATGTGCAGGTTGGTCTGGATCCTTGCTGGTCGCAAACCCATTATGTTGGTTTTGTCGTGACGCGGCTCATTTATGATTGAGCACGATATTTCCGAAGAAGAGGACGGATAAAACCTAATCGCTCTAACATTGTTAACCTTGAAATAGCAACCGTGACTTGCTCCTTGATTTATGATTAAAAGCACTTAGGAAAAATGTTTTTTATCTATAAAGGCAGTCTATAATGGGCGTATAATCTGATGGTTGAATCTAGAGCACGCAACAAAAGTGATGCAATCCGTCAGAATAGAACATACATGTAATTTTTAATTAGCTAAATTCACCTTATAAAATCTAAACATATTTTACCTTAAGGAAAAGGCTTACATATTAAGTGACGTCACAACTCGAGCGATACAAAGTCACATGAACGTTAAGATCCATGGATATGATTGTATTTTTTTTCATTACTTCAATTGGAAATGTTTGTAGTTTTAGCAGAAAACGCACGGGTAAAGTAATAAAATTCACAATGACTATAACACATTTTTTTAGGTTCTTAATATGATTTAACACATGAATTCCGACACAGGAGGGTAAACATCAATTTAATATATACATGTACTTATAAATGAAAAATTGTGAAATATTTATGAAATAAAATGCGTATTTTCATTTTCTTTTTTTTAAAAGATGTTAATAGTGATTACAAAATATCGTTTATGTTTAAATCAAAATAAATTAAAATTTTCTTTTCAATCCATAATCCAAACAAATCTATTTTCCAGCCCATGAACGTGTAATGCACGTATTATGCAATACAGGTGCATACGATAGGAATAATTCAAGTCTCCCTCAGAGTTTTGAAAAAAATGATTAGTGTGCTTAAATGTACTTCGAACACAACCACATAAAATGATAAGAAAATGAACATTTTCAAAAAGAAAAAAAGATTGATTTGAAAGTTTTTATCTGGAATAAAATATGATGGACAAGAAAACAGAACAAACAAACATATAAGTCTTTTGTGAGATCTTTAAATTATAATAAAAACCTCAGTTTAGTACAAAGGCTATCTTATATTATAAAAGCCCATCTGACATGCTCTTCGTAGTGCATATCCTGTATTCCAATAGCCAAATCAGCATATTTCTATTCATTCATTTCAACCGCAATCATAATTGAAAAGAACCACTTTGATTTTTATCATGTCATTTAAGTGGTTTCAATACACTAATTTTAACATTCAATTACAAAAAGCAAATAGCGTTGCAAAACATTTTATTTAAGAAATTCTTTAGTATGTATGCACAATGCATTTAAATTGTGTAACAAACTCTACCCTCTATCGCGTTAAATTAATCAGATATTGTAGCGTAAATGCTTGTTGTGCATTTTTCAAAAAGAGTTTAGTCGCAATCGCACAAATTATAATTTTATTTACCATACACTACGATATATTTTATTATAGTGCATTGTCTACAAATAAAGGTTGCAAAAAGATTGGAAAAGAAATCTAAAAAGGTTTATTATTTAGCATCTTTTTGCAAATAACAGACATGGCAAATAAGATCTAATTGGTATACTGGAATACTGCTTGGCATGTCAATATGCATCAACACATAAACATTTAGTCCTATAAAGGCTACAGGCAACTCAGTCAATTGCAAATTCGCGCGTAGCTCCTAAATGACATGTCATGGCCGACTGTAGTCGGCGTAATTAATGTAGAAATAAAAGTAATTGAGACTGCGTTTACAGTTATTTATTTGTGTTTTTATCAAATCGATTTATACCAACTCGCTTTAATGTTAAAAGTCCAGTTTCTATTTTGAAAAATTAACACATATATGTATACACAAGTTCTACAAGATACTTCGGCTTACAATACAGCACACGCTCAATTAAGTATATAGACATGAAAATGACCGTAAGCTTTAGGAAAAATCGTACACCAACGATTTCTTATGAACGGCATTGATTATGTGGAAACAACAGAAATAAAATATAGAAATAGTAATCATATAAGGCTAATTATTAAGTATCTATATAAAAAATGACGCATGCATATAATCGCAACAATATCAAGAATTTAGGCTGAAATTTACTCTCCTGTGTTGGCCACTATCATTATCTGGATACTCGATGGGGTAGATGATTTATCTCCTACACTGTATAGCGGACATTTTCTTCTATTGAGCGCTGAATTTTCTACAACTTCACTTGGCATAGTAGTAAGTTAGTCTACATGATACTTTAAGCCAACCCTTTAATATAAAATATCTGCTGTTGATAACAGTTTATCTTTACAAGCAATGGTTCAGAAATATCTTTCTCAAACGTGTGGTCGTTTTTATTGTATCTACGTCAATTTTCGCAAAGCTTTTGATAATATTAACCATAATAGACTATTTATTTCTTTATTGAAGAAGGGAATCCACGGTCAATTTATGAATACACTCAATTCTCCTTATCATGTGTCAAACTCAATAACAATGTCACTGATTTCTTCTCATGCAATATCTGCACACGCCAAGGGGACAAAACAAGTTCGACATTTTTTTATCTCTCTATAGATGAGTTGTCTGTCCTTTTACGTGAAATTTGTGGTAGTGGTATGTTTGTTATCACTAATGATAATCCGGATATTTTCTGTTTGATGTTTGCAGATGATGAAGCAGGGTTTGCCGAAAATGCAATAAAGCTTCCAACGGCAAATCAATATTATTGAAAACTTTTATTGTGATGCAGGGATTGAAATAAACATGGATAATACTCAAATTACTGTTTTTCGAAATGGCGGTCATCTTCGTCGATATGAGCACTGGTCGTATCGTGGAACACAAATCAATATTACCTCTGAGTATAGGTACATGGGTATCTTACATCAAGTTTGTCATGGTCATCCGCTCATTTTAAGTTAGTATCACAGGCGCAAAGAGCTCTCTTTGCTATAAAGGCTTATCAAAGACCTTTTGGTTATTTTTCAATTGTTGATTAATTTAAGATTTTTGATTCCATGGTCAAACCGATACTTTGTTATGCATCGCAAATTTGGGGCTATGAGTATGTTGATATGATAGAATTTATTTATAATAAATTTTATAAAAAGTGTTTTATATGTACGTAGAACTATTAATACATGTATGTTTCTTGGTGAATGTGGAATATTGTCATTGTATACTACATATTATAAAAACTGTATTCGATTTTGGTGAAATTTGTTAACCATGTCATCACATAGACATCCAAAGCAATGTTATAACATGTTAAAACCCCTAGTTGATGCCGGTAGAAACTGCTGGGCAACCAAGATTAGAACACTTTTGTACAAATATGGATTCAGTTTTATATGGATAAGTCAAGATGTGGCTATGTAAATGATGTTAATACATAGAGTTGAAAACTATTGTACAATTGCTTGGAAAGTAGCTCTTGAACCCTCTATTAGATGTGATCATTATAATAACTTTAAAAGCCTACTTTCTGTTAAAACATATTTGACTATGGATATTCAGTTAAAGTATAGAATTGCTATGTCAAAGTTTCTCCTTTCAAATCAAAGGCTGATTATTGAATTAGGTAAATTTAATTATATTACAAGAGAAAATAATATATGTAACCTTTGTCCACAGTTATATATATGCAAATATAATTGATTGTGAATACCATGCCTTTTTTTAAAGGTGTTCAATATGATACTGTTAGACAAATGTATTTATTTAACTGGTATAGACATGGTACTCAAGATTTCTATGCTCCTTTGTCTTCTCAAAACCCTGGCATTGTTAAAAATCTATCTATTTATATCAATATACTTATGAATATAATAAATGACACTAAAACTTTCACATTATACAACTACTTTATATTATATGTTTTACTTTATTGTGTATTTTGGGCTGGAGGACTTATGTATAAATAAATTATTTGAGTTTAAGTGTATCGTTATTGTTATTGTAAAAAAGTTTCCTTGTGGGTGAGGCAACACAAATAGCAAAATTGATAATACTGCACGTTTATAACGTCTCTATTCATTGGATAATCGTGACAATTAAATAGTTTTATATACACGGCTGCTGTTGATTTATAAAGAAATCTCGCTTTATTCCTCTAAAAAGATGCTTAATGTATTATAAATTCGTTATGAATATTTCTGACAGGTTATATGGCCGTATATAAACGATTGTTTGAAATATAACATTATATTTACAAATAATCGTTTATATGGACCATTTATTTTATGCTTTTCAGTGGATTGCTGATTTATACGTGAAAATTTGATAATTTCACGGTGAAAATTATCAAAATATAATTTCACACTTTTCAATGACGAAACGACTTTTTTAAGATTTTCCCCATGTGGTACCTCAATTTCTTTTGTACTGTCAATTCTGACAATGTCAGGCTGTTTAAAAAAAGCAAACCTGAAATTGATAAATAACTTAAATGTCAAAAGTAATAAAAAGAAAAAAAAACTTACTTCTAGGACCTTACTTCTATTCATTCAAATTTCAATCACCAAATTTCGTCCCTAATTTTTTTTGTTTCATTTTGACAGTCTGAAAAATACATTCCTTCCACATGCAAAACTGCTCTTGATGACATTTGGGCTTATTAAAGTATCCTACGAGCAAAAACTGCCGTATGCTTTATGAAAGTAAACAACCCCGCGTTCCTGAGCCAGCCTTTGAAGTTTTCCATTTTCCTTGCTGCTTTTGGAATACCTTTGAATTTACGTGTATTCTGAATACCTATTTTTTTTGAGAATGTCTTTGATATGCTTAACAGATGAACATTGATGATCTTGCCTTCAAAAATGGATTTTTCGTTGAAATGCACTGCTTATATGTGCGCGAGGTGTTTATTCAGAAATAGCGACGTTTAAATCAACGATTTATTAAATAAATTGTGGAGAAGAAAGTTTATCGGAAACAGAAAGTATATATTTTTTTCAAATTAAAGCCTGCTCATAGGACGAAAAAGTAGGTCAAAGGCTAAACGTTTTAATAAGTTACAGACGTTAAATAGTACTTTATATGTTCTCTCATTTTCTATTATTTATTATTCTAAGGGTACAACTATTACTTGATGTTGTGAAATAATAAAAAAAAACAGAGCGAGCAACTTCTATGTAAAATTTGTCCACAAAATAGTAAAGAACCTGACTGTCTCTCAAAAATGAGGACAACTCAAATTGTGTGTGATTTTTATCACGGTTTTTAACTTAGACACCACAAATACTCCCAATAAATGCTTCGTGATGCATTAAAGCTTTGGACTTTAGAAATAAAAAATAACAAAATTAAATTGTGCACAAGAACCCGAAAAATTGCACGGACGAACCTAAATTTAAGGTTGATGGGCTTTCATCGATTTTTATGTGACATTTTTTTAAACAAAACAGTTGAAATTTCTATGTAAAAATGGTTTCGATATGGTTTCTTATTGTTCTTTACTAGATTATGAAAAAAACTCTGAAGCCATTGGATGTTGAGTGGATAAGCTAAAAGTTATGAAACGGTTTATTATGTGCATCGGCATTATCGGTATGACATCCAAATAACTAATTCAATTAAAAGAAATTTTAAAATTGTTTTTATATTGACTCTGGGCATATAACGTGTCATTCACTGCCAGACGAATTGAAAAGTTAATGAATGGGCAATATAGCAATGGCATCCTAATAACTAATTCATATAAATAGTCATTAAAATTGTTTTTAGACTGACTCTGGGCATATAACATTTCATTTATCGGCAGTTTGAAAAGTTAATGAAATATAACCACTCTTCTTCAGGAGTTCCTAGGGTGACACCGGAAGAATTAGAATACGGCGACTTTGATGTGTTTGACGATCCGGATAAACCGTATGCATCAAGAAAAGCTCAGTACTCAAACAAAGCTTTCAACCGCCTTGCAGATCTGATGGAATTCAACACATTGTTTTGCAAAGATTTGATAATTGAGAATATCAGAAAATGTGTGAAGAGAAAAAATCAGATATAAGTAGAAGATGTCAGGCATAGATAGCTAAATCTAATTTGATCGACAATACTTTGAAAACTAATATTGATAAGATGGTTTGCAGTTAAATGTACATGTATTGGCTTCTTACTTTCCTTTTATTGATTGTTATATCATAACAAAAATGTGAATCATTTTGAAAGTTCGTTGTATGACAGAGAAATAAACCTTGAACTGTTCCAAATTGGTCACTAAAATTTCTAAGTGGTAATTGATATGTTTTATGAAATCGCCAATATTAATATGATAATATCCAAAAATAACCCCCTGTATAGTATAGATAAACTTATACCATATGGGGAGTATATCTTGAATATCAATGACCTGTATATTTTGGATATTATCGTTAATATTGATAAAATTATAAGTTCCTGAGGAAAAAAACAAGTAATATTCTAAGCTCTAGCATGCCTACCAAAGTTCATAATGAACAATGTCTTTCGTCCGCTCATTCATAAGTGATATACAATTCTGGTAAAAACAATTAACCATTGAAAAATTGATAAGATTATCTTGTCATCATATGTCTACTAGTTTATCTTCACTTGCTGCATTTCTTGCTTGGACGCCCTTTGATGCTTTGCATCAATGTTTTCTTGTTATCATATTGTATTACTTAGAAGACCGAGCTATCAGAAGTACATCAAATAAAAACAGAGTTCCTTATTTTAACGATGCATAAAATAAAAAGACGAGGACAACCTTACTAAAATGCATATTATACCACAAATCTGTATCACATTTTAACACTCCTCGAGATTTTGTAACTATAAACAAAGAAGAAAATCAACCGGTGTTAATCTGCCAAACAACGCTGGTTAAGGACTACATGTATACGCAGGTTATTTTTTCGCCCTCCGATAAGATTATTTACAGAGCCTTTACAAGGCAATAATCATAACGCATATTATTAGGAAAATATTTTTATGTTTTTTGTTGTTGTTTTTTTTTTTTTTTTCATAATATACTGTATGTGTATTTAAATTCGCGGAAGCAAATTTTCGCGGAAAGGTCCACTTTGGGGGTCTATACAAATATTCGCGCTATTTTGAATTCGCGGAGGTGACTGCCGAAAATCATAAATTCGCGTAGACCACTCAGGTTTAAAAAAAGGAAAATTACTGTAATCATCGTGGGAGTTCACAGTTATTTTCAATACCAGGTGTCAAACAATACTCTATTGTACAGAAAAAAGACATTGTCTAGCGGACAGATTATAGCAAACAAAAGAATGCCCGTTAACGTGCATAATTTTTCACAGTTTGCGTCATAAACGTCTTGACATCTGATCAGATCATGTTTTGGTTTTTCTGAACAAACAATTAAAAAACACAAACATAAACGATTTTAAATGATGAATAACTTGGAAAACAAAACACAATTACTCAGTAAAGATTTAAATAAAAAGTGTGAAAGCATATCACACACTGATATACATTGTTCTATAGAAGCGCGAAAATATGACTATTAAGAAATTATTGGTGTAGAAATATTCGCGCTAAACATGAATTCGCGGATCGAATGTCACCGCGAAGATCGCGAAAATTTGAAGCCCGCGAATATTTCTACACATACAGTAATTATTCGAAATACACCTCACATACACTAACGCTACAGGTTTTTAATATCAATACCAGTTATTTATTTTTGTATTTAAGGAAACTCTTCGCCAATTCGTAAGTAGCATATTGAAGTCATTCAAAGTATGCAACTCATTCATAAAGGCACCAGAATGAAGTCATTTTAAACTGGCATGGTAGGGTTTGAAGAATGATTAATCGAACACTAATTTAAAACAGAATGCAATCCAGTCTGACACGTAAGTTTTAACTATTGAAAGTCTTAAATAATAATGTCGATCATTTGTTTATTATTTTTCTTGTTTAA
The DNA here is from genome assembly GCF_026571515.1 of Ruditapes philippinarum. NCBI lineage: Eukaryota > Metazoa > Mollusca > Bivalvia > Venerida > Veneridae > Ruditapes > Ruditapes philippinarum. The sequence continues at coordinate 182,150 of NW_026863278.1, forward strand.
CAATTTTACATCTACGCGACAGTTGTCGTCCGATGGTGCGAAATAGAAAAGCGTAATAAGAAAATCAGCAACGAAAGTAATCTCCACTTGTAAAAAATGCGTTGGTGAGACCCCTTATTTTGTTTTATAATAGCCGGAGTTAAATAGGTACCTACCTACCTACCTACGTAGGTATATGTAGGTAGGTAGGTAGGTAAACATATAGCAATATCAGTTTACAGAAAACAGCAATTCAGAAATCAATATTTACCATATTTCTAGAAGCATACTCATATTTAGGGTAGATAGATGAATACATAACCTAATTGACAAATAAATAATTATTGACTGATTGAATAAATCATAAAAATGTATCACAATGTCAGCTCTGTGTTTACAGCTTTAAAGAATTTGTCAGAATGCTTGTAATTATTCTGAAGAGTACAGATAATAATTATCAGTCTTGCTTTTGATATTATTGGTAAATATTCATCCAAAAATATTAAGAAAGCATTAAAATTTCGTTCTATGTGTGAGACAATCTTGTTCGAAACGAAAAATTAACAAAAGCCCTCAACTAGAAATACATTTTCTATTGTACTTTGTTTCATATTATTAAACCTGATTCAATTTGATTAACGATTCCAATGTTATACAATACTTTCCGGATAGTTTAATGTTTAATTGTATTGATATCAAAACTCATCTTGCCGAAAACATACAGACTCGAAATACAAGATCAGAAATATCTGTGTTAAATAGCCGATAAACACCGATGAAACCAGTTGTATTTTTTAATCAAATAAAATAATATTTCGATATTACTTTGTTATTTTGTTTGTTTGTTTGAATTTTTTTCTTTTTCTTTTATATCTTGCGACGACTTCAGTTTTTCATGAACAACAATTATAGTTTTTCTTTGTTGTAAAATTAGATAAAAAGGTTGTTTTTTTGTTGTTGTTGTTTTTTTTTTTTTTTTTTTTTTGTTGGGTTTTTTTTTTGAAAATAAAAAAATATCCGCTTAATATTCTTCCTCTATTTAGTGACCTTTTTAACATATAACGACTTCAAATTAATGCTATGTGCGTAATGATGCAAGTAGTACTAAAATATATTTTAAATGCCACAGACAGTATCTTTGTGTTTATTTACTAATCAATTCATCTTCAAGTTTTCGGTTATTTATTAGAAGAAACAAAAGTAAAAAAGATAGAATCCCTTAAGAAGGCCAAAAATGGCAAAACTGAAAATGTTTAAGTTAACCTGTCAATGGAGTGGTGATGGAAGTGTTGGTATTTTACCCTCCAGATTGCGACAATAAATCACTTTGAATTTACCAGAGCATACTTTAGCCACCACATCGTTCCTGGGTAGGTTGTCAAGCAGTTCACCAGTATAAGTTGCCTTCACTTTTGCAAGTAACTGATTCACAGGCCAACGCTCTATTTATTGAGCTAACCTTTGTACTTACCCTAGCGTGACACTTCATTATATATGAGAGTTACATTAGATCCATACTGTTACAAGAGTTTTCGTTTATCAGATTATTGACTGGGATTTCGACTTTGTATGCATTTAGTATACTCATAGGTTTAGTAAATATTATTCATTTTATTCAGTAAATGGTTGTATTGACTAAGCAATCCATACCATGAAACACATTGCTAGCATATCAACAAAAATAAGGAACATATTGGTGTGTACTTCATTGAATTGGCGACTGCAGCATATAGTTCAAGCACTGAAGCATAATGCTTATTCAACGACTTTATGAAATCTAATTATTTTTATTTTAAATTAAGGTAAAGACAATGTATATATCAGTTATATCGCATCAGTTGCACATTTCTTTCAATGACTACGCTTTTGTAGTTATGTTTGACAAACACCCACCATCAACCACATGCGCTTGTCCAGTTACCATTGTAGAAAGGTCACTCAAGAGGTACAGGATGGGGTTAACTATTTCATGCAGTTCTAACAATCGACTTATTGATGATCTAGAAGTTATAATTTCATCCACATGAATTCCTTTGTCGATAACTTCTCGAATCATCGGTGTCATCACAAGTGATGGATTCACAGAGTTTACACGTATACCATGTGGACCCAATTCCAACGCAAATTGTTTCGAAACCATATCCAGTGCAGCCTTTGACATGTGGTATGGCAATCCTTTTGGAAATGCACCAACACTTCCAATACTTGAAACATTTACAATTGAACCTTTAACTTTTGCTTCAATCATTTTCTTTGCAACAATTTGGGAACAATTTATTGCACTCATAAGATTTGTATCCAGAACTTTATAGATGTATTCCCTGGGACAATCAACGGCGGCGTACTCATGTCCACTTATACCGGCATTATTGACTAAACCGTCTAACACTTCTAGCTTTTCTAACTTTGTCTTCGTTTCTTCCCATTCACATAAGTCCGCAACTATTGAAGTTATGTTTTGATTATCATCCACTAACGAGTCAAGGTCAGATTTTGTCCTACTCAAAACATAAACTTTACATCCGCATTGGCTTAATTTTTCAGCAACGGCGCGACCTATTCCTTTTCCGGCCCCTGTAACTAACACTTTCTTTCCACTAAAATCAAATGACATCTTGCAGAAAACGAAAAGTTTTGTTTTTAATACAAAACCGAACAAAAATCTCTATTCAAGGACATATAAATATGTTAATTTGGTACACACTGTACCGTGACGATTATATTTTACACTTAGATTGTGTTTGTTGTCAATAAACCGATTTCAGTATTAGGTTGTTAAACCAACTCTAGTTAATTAAGATGGTTTGCAATGTCTATAACTAAGGTTTAAAAGTGGTTTGCCATCATAGCAAAACTTGTATACGGCTTTTTAAGATGAATATTAATCAGACACGAGTCGTTATTTTTAACTTTAAGAAGTCACTAACGCTAAAATAAGTTTAGTGCTTGTATTTTATGCTCATCATCATGAAAAAAGTAGAAGTCATGGTTATGTAGAGACTGTCTACCGTGCATACATCATTGATGATTTCAAAGATATTCGAATAAACGGAGTTTTACATGAGAAATACATAGAGGCATACTGTCACAAGAGTTGTCATTCTTTATCAGGTTATTTATTGCGTCGCAATCAATATTTCTTATACACTTACCGGTATTTCACAAGTATTCAATTAGTATACATGTACTCATAGTTATTGTTAACATGAATCATGTTATTGAATGAATATTTGTATTGACTGAACTGTCCATACAATGCAACACATTACAACCATATCAACAAAAATAAGGACACTTCATTGGATCGTAGGACTCAAGGAATTAGTTCAGACTAAATGTCCCAGTCTTTTCTGTGTTACTCGTATTAATAAAAGTGACAATAAGTATAAATATTATACCGCTAAATATGAAGTTTCAATTGCTATATTATATCATGAATAAAATATAACACTACAGTACCTAAATTTTGAGGAAGAGTAAATTGGTAAATTGAAGAAAAGTCTATGCTACACAACGAACACTTTTCAAAAATTATTATAACAATGATATTATACATCGTATATTGTCTGGCTTCATAAAGACAGAAACTATGATAAAAAGGCCAAGTTTCTTATAGAAATAAAAGAAATATCTTAATAATTGAGACAGCGTTTACAGTTATTTTTTTTGTGTTTATCAAGAATGTGATTACATTATCCGAATCGATTTTTACCATCTCGCTTTAATGTTAAAAGTCCAGTTTCTTTTTTAAAATAGCATATACATGTATATGTATATACACAAGTTCTACAGATATTTCGGCGTGGCTGGTGTTTGTTACAATACAACTCATTCTCAAATAAAGTATATAGACATGAAAATGACCTTAAGCTTAAGAAAAAATAGTAAACCAACGATTTCTTATGAACGGCATTGATTAAGTGGAAACAACAGAAATGGAAATAATAAGCAAATAAGGCTACTTATTAAGTATCTATAAAGATGAAGATTGCATATAACCGTAAAAATATAAAAAAAATTCAGGCTCAAATTTACTCTCCTGTGTTGGCCACTATCATTTCGAGGTGGCATTATCTAAATACTCGGTGTGGTAAATGACATCTTCCTCTATTGCCGCTTTTTTACAAGTTCACTTGAAATTGTAGTAAGCAAGTCTACACCGCCTTTAATATCAAATATCGTTATTGTTATTGTTGTAGATATGAGTAGTGTGTGAATTTGTACTTGGATGCAACACAAATGATAAAATATTTAATTTTAAACTATCCTTCGGGTCTTGTTTAGCTTGTGTTCTAGTTACTCATCCAAATAAAATATATAAATATTACAGTCATACCTTAGAATTTACATTTATCCTGAATACGTATTTTTTCTTTGATATTGTCTTTGATGTGCCAAACAGATATACAGTACATTGATGATCTTACACTCAAGTTGGATTGTATTGTTTTCGTTGAAATGCACTGCTAATATGTGCGTGTGGTATTTATCCGATGGAAGCGACGTTTAAATGAACGCTTTATTAAGAAGACAGTTAATGTCCTGTGAACGTTGCCTTTGCCTTGTTGTTCTTTATTCTCGTTTTAATGAGAAACAGAAAGTATATAATTTTTTCAAATTAAAGCCTCCTCATAGGACGAAAAAGTAGGTCAAAGGCTAAACGTTTTAGTTAGATACAGTCGTTCAATAGTACTTTATATGTTCTCTCATTTTCTATTATTCATTATTCTTAGCGTACAACTATAATTTGATGTTGTGAAATTACCAACAAGCTAGAGACAACAGTCAATAAAAAAGAACAGAGCGAGCAACTTCAAACTTTTTTTAAAAGCTTACTTTGTTAATATATTGTACTTTACAAATACCCACATTATAAAGAATAATCATCAATATCAATAATAATTCTATGCAATAAAACATTAATACGAATTGGAAATGCATTGTAGTATTTAAGAAATGTAGAAACTAAATGCTTAGAACTGTTATTTCTGATATATTCGTTGCTTTTACTGTTCTTTGACCTAATTTTATAAATTTTCCATACACTGTTGAGAATAACCTGGGGACGTGAAATCGTTCGTACGTGACTTTATACCCGTGACAATTGCATCTCATAAATTCTACAATTAACGGATTTTTGACATAGAATTATTGAATGCCTCGAGAAACATTGATTTTAGAATTCACCATCTATATATAACAGTCATGTGATGTATACAAGAAACTATTTAATGTAACTTCATTAGAACTTGACAAAACAAGACAGGGGCACAATACATGTAATTAAAAAGTTTTAATACTTTAAAAACTTTCAAGACGGAGTGATAGTATGAATATCAGCAAAATACTAATTATCAAAATAAAATAACATGAAACATCGGTAAAAAAACATGAATGAAGCGTGCGTTCGTGCGTGCGTGCTTAATGAGGATACATCCGCCCTTTCTGGTAGTGAGGCATGAAGTATGTACAATAGCACTACGGCTACAAAGCTTAGAATAGAAGTGTAGACGAAGCTAAAACAATGAAGAAAATAATAGTAATTTTGTAGGAGTGAGTGAAATGTAGTTAATATGTCAAAATCACCACATGCTGCAATAGCATTTAAAAACTCATCGGACTTTAGTTTACAGTTTCTTGAGCCCACAACGACATGTTCTTAAATCGTTCCACTTTTTTATCGTGCCCAGCAATCCAATTGTTATGCACTATTACAACTCGTGAGCGTTCCGCTTTAGAAAACTCCTCAAAATATAGTTTTCCTGACGGAAACATTGTGCTATCTAATGACTTTATGTTTACAGATGATTTCCTAACAACCCAATTAAACGTTGGTTGGTTCACAACCTCCTTTTCGCTCAATGCGTCTTTCCATTTTCGAATCACTTCATTTGTAGTTTGGCTATTGAGAATGGCTAAAAAGCCCGTACAAAGATTATGTTTGGAATCCAACTGACCCAACATATCAAAGTCTCCCTCTAAATGAAACAAGGGATTTTTTAACCAAACACTGTCAATATCTGCATAAATCAAGTTGACTCCTCTTCTCAGAAACCACAAAATGTAAGTTGGTCGGGCCGACACCATTTTGTTATACAAAGAAGAATCGTATTCAACGGATTTGTTTATAGATATAATTTCACTTCTCATGACATTAATAGCATTATCTTTTAGTTCAACAAGTCTCTTAAACACAACAGCATCTTCTGCGATCACATACAAAGGGTTAGATATATTTAGTTTCTTGAAATACCAACGCCAGTTCAAGAACATGTCAAAAAAGCCGTTGTTCACAGTAACGAGTAAAGTCCAGTTCTTGCGTAGATACGTACATTCCTGAACAGTTTGTTGTCCATTATAATACTCAAGGCATTCCGTGTTAGCATTACAGAAAACATCGTTAACAATATAATCATTATCATTAAACCGAATAATTATGTAACACATAGACAGAAAAATGAATACAACAACTATTACATTAAATTGAGAATGCACAGTCCTGCTCCTTAACAGCATTTTAGTTCATTTATCCTATAAATGTTATGTTTGTTATACTTTGATTGCCTTCAGTGATGTTTTGACACGGTTTTGAACAAACATTTATAAGAAAATGCCGACACTAGTGAATGAGTTACATGCTATGTTACAATTCCCCGACTGAAAATCAATTCTTTCATACTATCTGGATCAATATATATCTGATGCATGTCTGATGCCATTTTGAATCTAATGTCTCTTGGGTAGATCAACATTTAATGTCTTGTTTCAATCATTACCACATCAATGGCTATATCAACATCTATAAGCTTATAATGAGCAATAAGTTATCATGAGCAATTAATTGTCATCTTTTTATGTGAGATTTGTGTAATATCCATCCGAACAACCCATTACAAAAATTCATTAAAAATGTCATTGGAATCATCTGGATAGTCATTACAGAACTAACAGTGATGTTAAAAAATACAAAAGAGTTTGGTCATAAAGGAGCAAGGGATAAAGACGCTTAGGTAGCAAACGCCCGCCGCTTTTTTTTCCGCTCCACCCTTAGCCCCACTACCCGTAAACATCAAAGGTGTTTATTTCATTTGCGTATTTGTACATGTTGGATCAAAGTCTCCAACTAAACACAAGAATGGATTTCCCATATACATGTATAGCAGCGGAAATTCACATATATTTTTATGTATGTTATGTATATTTTATATACTTCCATATATTATACGTAAAAAGCTGATTTTTTAAAAAAAAAATTTAGTGATAATAATGTAATACAAAGAACTTCTCCCATACAGCATCTGCTTCAAAGTGTCGGATGCTTAAAAATCAATACAAACTATAGTCAAATTGTCACTGATCCGTTTCGTTCGTGTTAAATATTTAATTAAAACAGAGTCAAATGACTGATAAAGATCTGAAATCAAATCATAAATGAGAGGTCACGCTCGATTGCAAAGATGTCAATCATTTTACTCAATTATTGAAAGTGTGTATCAATAATGCTGTTTTGAATTTAACGTTCACCAGAGAAGACACGACCTGTTAACACCAACACCAGATGCTACGCGCCAGTACCATTGCATGCATAATTTACTTTTTATTATGACTTCACAATATGCGTGGGCCTGGAACCATCTTATATTGATCTTAATATAGAGCATCGGTCAAAAATATATGTGAATTTCCGCTGCTCCAGATGTGAACTTAAGGAGAAAACAGGGCAATCACAGGGTAAGTTTTCGACGTTTAAAACATTTATATGAAATGCAAAGCTTTTTTTTAGATCTTGTTTATCATATTTTCCGTCATGGCAGAGACGTTATGTATTTATATGTCTCTGGTCATGGGTTCTGGTATGCCCAAAATATGCATTGCGTATGAATTTAAGAATTGTCGCTAAGCGGACTCCAAATACAGTTTTTAAAAAAAATCTTACAACCAAACGATGCTTAACATTCAAACAAACCCTTATTGAAACATGTATTGAGATTGCCTCAAAATAAAGGAATTGCTAGTCAAAATTCCATCTGAGCTTCAATTCATTGCATAGATTTACAGTACTCACGACGAAAAGAATATCTCGACGAAAACAGAATAAAAATCCCAACAAAAATGGGTTTAATATATAGGAAAGCCAGGAGGGAAAATCACATTTCGATTGTCTTTTTTTTAAAAAAAGCTTTGAATTTCATATCAATGTGTAAAATGTTGAAAACTTAACCTGTGATTGACCTATCTTCTTCTTCACATATCTCCTTCACACATCTGGAGCAGCGAAATTCACATATATTTTTTACCGATGCTTAATTTTGAGATTCATATTGGTTTCCACCCCCGTGATATGCATTCAAACAGATAAAATACTGATGACGTTACGAAGGATGTACATGACGCCATGACGTCACAATGATGTCGCTTAATGTTGTTTCTAAAGAAGAGTATTCTAATTTAAACAAGAGTTGTAGAGCATGAAATTATGATAAGTGTTTGGGATTAATGTATTGTTTCAGGCAATAGGTTCAAATTTATAAAAAAAAAGATATACAGTAATAAATTTGGAAATGAGAAATCAAGAAGAAAGACAAAGCCCCTGCTATTCTCAAGGGTACTATAAATTGCCTTTTTAAATGTCAAAACTGAAGACTTAACAAACATTGCCGTTGTAATCATAAGGTATACCAGGGGCAATGTCTGTATGCACACAGTAAGTATTGTGTTACTTGGTACAGGATATTATATCGCTCATTTTGGAAAGTATATTTAAAGCACCCAAACTATGTAACAAAAATTTAGTTTAAAATGAACATCAACTCTATATTTACTCTGACACTGGTCCACTTTATTTTCATTCCAGCACATGTTTTCAATTTATTAATTGTAATAGTGATAATTTTATGATGTTTAAGTGTCTGTAAAACACACATTATGTGTGATACGTTTTCTCTGTGACTGTGAGTTTGCCTGTGTTTTCTTTCTTTCTTTGTTGTTGTTGTTGTTGTGTGTGTTGTTGTTTTTTACTTTTTTCTTCTTCTTTTCTCTTTTTATTTTATTTATTTATTTATTTATTTATTTATTTATTTATTTATTTATTTATTTATTTATTTATTTATTTATTTTATTTTACTTTGAGAGAGGAGGGTAGTTTGTTTCTTTCTGGCTGGTTTTTTTTTTGTGGGGATGGGGCTGCGTGCGTGCGTTAAAGGTGCACCATGTCTGAGCAGCAGTAATTTTTTTTTTTGCTTCTTAAAAAGGGGAAACATGAGTTTTAAAAAATTTATTTTCAGGTTTAAGAGCATGTGTTACATGTTTATGTTACCTGAAGAAAGGAGTCCTAAATGTGAAATTATTTCTCACAAAATTAGCAAAATCTAAGTAGTATTTTGGCGTCCATACACAAAACTAAGTTACTATAACTGTTCTTACTGCCAAAACGGAACAGATGAAAAAATGGTTCAGGTAACTAATCAATGAGAAACGTTTTGGAAACATTTATAAAGGGCTTTTGAGAAATAAAAAACATTCTCTTGCGCATAATAGGCCTTTAAAGCTTTCAATTGTAATAATTAATTTTTGTTTAAGGAATAAATATTTATATTTATTCTGGGGCATAGTATAACGTTATACTATGTCCCAGATCTATTCATTCTTTCTTTAAAAACTATGTACAGTGTATTATATACGGTATCAGAAATATATATTTAATTGAAATGAGCTTGTTGTTTACTTTTATGTTACGACTTAGTCGTTTTACTAACTACAAAAATAATTTAGTAGTTCACAATTCATCCATGTCATCAATTGTCAATTGTAATCTACAAACATTAAAAGTTAAAATATCAATATAGATACAACGTGAAAGTATAAAGCTGAGGACGAAAGCGACAATTCCGCTATTCGTCCATAACAAAACGTGTCCATTCACTGCGAAACTGGTTTGTTTGCTTGGAGAAGTCAAACATGGAGATTTAGACAAAATTTGACATGTTTGACCCTGTTTATCATAAATTATACAGCCGAAATGGTGCTAAATATTAATATTTCACAAAATGGAGTTTAGTTTCAACGTAAATAACCTACTTGCCGACTCGATCACAAAGTTAGACTGCAACATAACACCAGCTAGAAGGAATGCAGAGGGGTAAAATAATCATGATAATTTTAGTAAAAATTGCCTGTTTTGTAGAAAATTAGATCTGTTTGACTTAGAGTATAAATTGTTGTATGAATTTAATGTATAAAATTATTGCTGATTTTTGCAATACACCGTAAACCATTGGTCACAAGCTGTTTTACGAGAACTAAATATAATCATTTTTGTGCCTCATGGGCTCTAGCTCTTATGGTTTTGATAATGGTTTTGGTACTTGCCTGGAAAACTTTTTATCTCAGAACAAACATAAACTGATCAAGAGAATTACAACTATTCGTTATCTTTCAGATACAGCCAAAATGAGTTGCGGTCACAATTACTGCTTGTTATTGACAGAATGGGAGAAGCATCCTCAAAGGTAATTTTACAAACCTGAAAAATTCTCAGGCACTGACATGAATAACTATACATGCCATGATATCCGTTTACGTCCAGGATTTTCATTGAAATTAGCCAACCATCGCATAGAAGATTTTTCAGTTTGAAAATAGAAATTTGGAACTTATTTGCAGCGAAAAAGATTCAATTTTATCATAATTTATGCAATTATATGCAAGTTGGTTATTCTAAGATGTTGATATCAGATAGATTTCCCCAGATAGTTTAGTAATACACAAGAGCTGTCAACAACTGTCTGCATAAATGAATCCATCTACATTTAACTAGCAGTTTGTCAATTACCCACATCGGCAAAGTCTTTAAAAGTCTTGATAAGACCGCCCTTTACTGATGATTGACACTAATAGTGCACCAAATTATGTGTAGCACCTGTCAATTACTTGTCTCTAGGATCAGTTCATTTAGAAGAGAGAGGTGTGAAATTAAATCTTGTTGACAAATTCTGATTTAAGGTGACTTTTCATGAGAAATGTCACTGTGACTGATAGAAAAGTACTTTTAATTTTTGGTCCAAACACGAATACATATACATTGATCATGGCGTATGTCTGTGATATAAATCGTAGCAACTTTTCTGAGATAATTATCACAGTGACTGACTAGTGAATGTCCTCTGTCATAAAGCTTCCACAATGATGTTTCTGGCTTCCAAAACTTTTTAAGCCCGCTTTTTTAAACATTTTTTCTTTGTCTGATGTGGCAGTGTCACGCTGTGTTAAAACAAGTACGCTGAATACCTTACACTACCACAGTCATAAAACACTACCACAGTTATATAACATAGCATATGCTTAACTGTATCATAATATTTGCAAGTTGTTTACAATTTTGTATTCTTTTCAGAATTAGTTGGGTATATATAAAAACATATGTTTCAGATTCTAATGCTATATAATTTTTCTTTCAGGCTCAAGGATTGTATACTATAATAACGACTGGAAGGAAATTACAACTCTCAGACCATATACTGTATGTTATGAAAGATGCCTCAGGGCATGGGTAAGTGAAATCATTACCTTTTAACTTCTACATTTTTCTTTAAGTCAACATATAGACAGTAGAGTAACAATAGCAACAATGACAAACAACAAACAATAACAGAAATGAATGTTTAGTTATTTAGATTGGTTATGAGCATTATCAATACTTTATTGCATGATCATTGAATTTTGGTTAAATTTTTTGAAGATGCCCTGGTCCCAAGCTTTTAACCATTTATGCCTCAATATGAAATATACAGAGAATGTTAAAATTCTAAACAGGAACTTCCTTATTGTAGTGGGTTTTTAATATTACCTTTAAATTTGTTCAACATTTGATATTTGCTCATTGAATTTCAATCATAATACATAATAAGCAAGGCATGATTGAAATTTTCCATTGGATAGTGGATACAGGCATATTATAACAATGAGTGTTCTATAAAGTTACATGTGCATACCTATGCATAGGAAGCCACTTATGGTGTTTTTTCACACAATAAAGTTCTTATACTTGCGGTATCAAAAAAGCCATTGTGGCCTCGGGCATTGAAATAAAGTAAAAGAAGCAAGTGTAAAACATGTAGTAAACTTCATTTTTGTCAAGATTTAAGAGCAACTGATAAATAATGTAAAACTGCGTATTTTCATTTCAGGGGACGTGGAACAGTTATAGGAATATTAAAGATAGGTCATAAGAAATTATTTGTTTATACAAATCATGGACATGTTAACGAGATGGAACCATTGTGTGTCCTTGACTTCTATGTTCACGAGTCAAGACAACGAATGGGATGTGGCCGCAAGTTGTTTGATTACATGTTAGCGGTAAGTCATTCTGTATCACTTGTATACTCATTAAAGCCTTTTTCCATACATGATAGTTTAATTGGACTTACCAATCTTGCAATCAAGACTAACCCTTTCATCATTTTTTAAAGAAAATTTTAAAATATGTACTGAGCGAATAGTGAACAGTGCAGGTCATGATCAGACGTAACAGATTTGTTCTTGGTCTACACTGGTAGCAAGACTCAGTCACTGCATGCAGGTAGATTTATACAATGACATGTTTATAAGCTTTGATTTGAGTATTGACTTTGGATATTTCTTGAGCTAGTTTGGCTAGTGATTATTTTCCCTGTTATATTATATAATATTAAGCTTTTTATGCCCCCACAAAGTGGGGAGCATATAGCGTTGCACTTGTTCCTACCTCTGTCCGTCCGTACGTCTGTCTGTACGTCCCGAAATCTTGTGAACGCAACTCCTCTTAAACCGGATGGCAGATTTTGCTTAAACTTCCAGGGATCAACAACCTTAATGTGTAGATGGTAGTAAAGGAAGGAATTTTTGCTGCGACCAAATTTAAAAGAATTATGGCCCTTTGTTTATTTTTTCACTATATACTATATAGAAATTTTGTGAACGCAACTCCTCTTAAAGTGGATGGCAGATTTTAATAAAAAGTTCCACATAAAAATCTTACAGACAGATGTCCATGCTCTTGTTTACGAGCACATCTGCACAGTGGTGGCATGCGTGTCCTTTGGACACAGTTCTAGTTTTCTTTTACATTATGTGGAATGTGTTTTCATTTTTTAAGTTAATAAGTAATAAAGAACAAAATAGTTTGAGCTTGTTGAAATCCACTAGTACATAATCTTGCATCGTTCATCTTTGACCTGTAAAATTAAAGAACCAGTACTTCAAAAATATTCTGATTATAACGATTTGTTCATTATTTCAGGATATGGGAGTGAAAGCATGTCATCTGGCTATAGACAAACCTTCATTTAAGTTTAGTCAGTTTCTAAACAAACATTATAATCTACGTGCAGAAATACCGCAAGTCAATAATTTTGTTGTGTTCGAGGGGTTCTTCAGCAATAGAACAGGTGAGATATATAGAGGATATTGAATGAGATAAATAGAGGATATTGAGTGAGATAAATAGAGGATATTGAGTGAGATAAATAGAGGATATTGAATGAGATAAATTGAGGATATTGAATGAGATAAGTAGAGGATATTGAATGAGATAAATAGAGGATATTGAATTAGAAATACCGCAAGTCAATAATTTTGTTGTGTTCGAGGGGTTCTTCAGCAATAGAACAGGTGAGATATATGGAGGATATTGAATGAGATAAATAGAGGATATTGAGTGAGATAAATAGAGAATATTGAGTGAGATAAATAGAGGATATTGAGGGAGATAAATTGAGGATATTGAATGAGATAAGTAGAGGATATTGAATGAGATAAATAGAGGATATTGAATGAGATAAATAGAGGATATTGAGTGAGATGAATAGATTTAAGTCTTAATATTACAAGTATCAAATGTGTATTGCATTGTATAAAATTTAGAAGCTGTACATGTACATTTATTATTCATAAATAGATATGTGATCCATACTTTTTTATTTATCAATTATTGTTCTATTTTTAGATACAAGTGTAAGTAAAAGAAATGGTAGACCTCCAGTTCATCCAAGTCGGCACAGAGGTAGGTCATGTCGTTGATATAAGTAATGATAAGCTCCATCTTTTATAACATAATAGTAAAATGAGCCGCGCCATGACAAAAGCAACATAATGCGTTTGCAAACAGCATGGATCCAGACCAGCCTGCGCATCCGTGAAGTCTGATCAGGGTCCATGCTGTTCACTGTCAGTTTCTCTACTAGTAATAGGGTTTGTAAGCGAACAGCATGGATCCTGATCAGATTGTGCAGGCAGATCTGGATCCTTGCTGGTCGCAAACACACTATGTTGGTTTTGTCATGGCGCAGCTCATATTATTATTATATGATGTATAAGGTACACATGTACATGGAAGCATGATACTATGATGGCATGACTCATTATGGAGGAATGATTTGTTGTAACAATGTTTCTTGTGGACTTACCAGTACATTTGTAAATGTTTTTTCAACAGTTATGATAATCATGTCAGTATATGTATGCAATTCATTAAATCAGCAATGGTTTATCTGTTACTTATTTTTCAAATTCTGCACATCAATATATTTTACACTGCTTAATAATTATAGATGTAATGTGTATTTTCTATCTGCTGCAGCCATTATGAGTGAGTATTGAATATGATATAATGTAATCTGGTCAGTTACCTATAATGGTGATTTTTCATACACACACTTACATAGACATGATTCCCTCAGTCTTTCATTTTGAAAAATACTGAATATTTCTGAAAGGGGGATAAAAACATTCATTTTTAGTGCTCTTGTTAGAAAAATATCCATTGATTTTTTTTTTAAATAGAGCAGGCATCCTAGATTTTTTTTAACAAACAGAAAAATGAATGTGATTTATTTTTCTATTTTTTAAACCTAGATCAAAATTATTACATTTAATTGTTTTTGCTTTAAATAAATGTTTTCCTCAAAGTTTTTAGAAAAAAAGCTTTCTATTCCTTGATGGTAGACAGATGATAATTAGATGAGTGTGCGTTTCGAGTTAAATTTTTTGTTATTATTATTTAACTGTTTTACATGGAAATTTTTGTCCTAAGATTAACTGTTTTACATGGAAATTTTTGTCCTAAGATAAACTGTTTACATGGAAAGTTTTGTCCTAAGATTAACTGTTTTACATGGAAAGTTTTGTCCTAAGATTAACTGTTTTACATGGAAATTTTTGTCCTAAGATAAACTGTTTACATGGAAAGTTTTGTCCTAAGATTAACTGTTTTACATGGAAAGTTTTGTCCTAAGATTAACTGTTTTACATGGAAAATTTTGTCCTAAGACCAGTTAATGTTGTGCTGCACCAATTATATTATGCATGTTGTATGTCTGCCAATATCAGTTATTTTTGTGATGGTCATATATATATATTTTATAGCCGTCATTCAATTTTGCATAAATTGTTTTTGCTTATCTACCTCATTTTTGTTTCATAGATTACAATTTTCGTGCTGTATTTGTTATAAAGTATCAAATAGATCTTCATGAATTTATATAAAAATTGTTACAATTGGAAATTGAAATGTCTTTTGCTTGATCATAATCTCTCAGGAATTTTCCTATTTATTTGGTTTTCTTTTTATCTCATTTGTATCTAGAAATTTGTTCATATTTATTTCATTATGACAAATAAGTATTGTTCTTCACTAATTTAGTGAATGCATCAGACCCAGCATCAAATGCTGGCCAGGGTAAGAAAACAAACACAAGAGCACAATTACATGCTTGATATTTCTTAAAATTGTTTGTCATATTAAATACATGTATGTTTGTTTAGATAGTAAAAAGGGGGTGTAGTTTTAGTTGGTCTTTTTTGGTATACCAAGGTTCGTACAGTCTTAAAAAGTGCTTAAATTTGAGTCCCTTTCTGTAAAAGTGCTTGAAAATGTAAAAAAGTGCTTAAAAGTCCTTGAATTTGCTTACTGTCTTGAAAAGTGCTTAAAAAGTGCTTAAATTTGCTGGAAATATGCTTGAAAATGATTGAATGACATAGTGTCAATAAAAATCAACAGTAAACAAAATCAAAAGAATGATCCAATTAAGGATCAAAATCAATGAAATGTTTGCTCAACATAACAGTAAGTCAGGACAAATTATAGTTGTTTTGAACTAATCTGTATTTGATGCGCCCTTTTTTGTTCTATAAAATCCTTAAAATTATTGCCAGAAAATGTGCATTCAACATAAAATGGCAAATAAACTATACTTCTTACATTGAAGATTGTATCGATGTATGTGTAACAAATGTGCTTGAAAAATGGGACAAACGTGCTTAAATAGTGCTTAAAAAGTCCTTGAATTTTGGCATTGGATGTCTGTATGAACCCTGTATACAAATGTGACAATGCAGTTATTGCTATAGATTAAGATATTATTAAAGCTGGCAATCTCCTAAGGATAGTGCACAGTCAATTTCCAGTACTGTCTAATATGATGATACACATTATACTTCTTAGATGTGGAAGACTAATGTATACTCTGTTTTTAGAGTCTATGGTCTGTTCCAAGAAATAAATTCATATCTATAAAAAGAGATACAGTCTGGAACTCGGCCCCCCATCTAATCCTCACAAAGTTCAAACTTATACTGAGTTACAACTTAGTGTATACCAACAATTACAGTTTGAACTTTGTGTATTTTGTATACCAACAATAACCATAGTGTGTTGATCACTCCATTGTGAACAGTACTGCAGCCTGAAGCTATAGCGGTACAAATTGTTTTTTGTACACTATGATTAGATGGGAAAAACATGACTAGTGTTACAGATGTTCAGTATTTTTAATCTTAACATAGATTCATCTTGCAGGTTTGGATATTCTAGCCTGGTGACTCAGGTAGATCAATAATTCAATGAATCATTAGTATCTGAGATTAATCTTGCCAAAGTATTGAATTAGTAATTAGAATTTTAATGGATACAACATTTTGCGTGCATAAAACTTCATTTATTGTATGAATAACTTTTGGCGGGCGCGTTTAGCTAATTTATTTATTTGAAAAAAAAATTGATATGAATTAAAAGATCTCAAACCAACACAGGTTATCAAAACACGTTTGACAAAGGAAACAAAGTAATTATGTACCAAACAGATGTCTATGTTAATAAACGCCACATGTGGCATGTAGAAGAAACATTTTAAAATAAAATAAATTGTCTGTGCAGTACTGATTTATACAATAGAATAATTATGTACACATGTATATATAGAAATAATTATTTTAACAAACACATATAATTTTCAAAATATATAGAGGATATTGAATGAGTGTAAGTTCAATACTGAATTTATTGCATGAGTTGAATAAAATTATATTCTGCGAGCCTCTGGCGAGCATAATATTATTTTATTCAACGAGTGCAATAAATTCAATAATGAACTTACACGAATTTGATATTCTATTTATCACATACCCAAAATAAAGACCGTTTAAAGTGAAATAAGAGTTCATTTTCACTGACGCGCATATAGTATAACGCTAACATTCAGCGCGTCTTTACACTATGTTTGTATAACGCTAATGACGTCACGTCAAAATATATGCACGGCCGTGCAATACCATTTTTACGGAGTCGCAAAAATGGCACGGGTGTGTGATAAAATGCAATATGAAAATCAAAAATATGAAACAAATTAATAGAATAACACTGTGACTAAGTGTCATGACTGAATGAGATAAATTATCTAAAAATAGAAAATTTAAGAAAATGTAAAGTTTCCTTGGTAATGAAAACCAATGTTTTATCACAAATTTAAGATCCGTTGCTTGGTTACATGAAATATGGAGGTAAGAATTTGTGTAATTGTTTTATACCCAGTTCATGTTGAAATCTCAGACCAGTTACATGTTAATGTTGAATTTGTGTTGAGTTATAACACAAGGGCTGTTTCCTGTTTTATGTTGAATTTATGTTGTGTTATATATTACACAAGGGCTGTTTTATGTTGAATTTATGTTGTGTTATATATTACACAAGGACTGTTTCCTGTTTTATGTTGAATTTATGTTGAGTTATATATTACACAAGGGCTGTTTCCTGTTTTATGTTGAATTTATGTTGTGTTATATATTACACAAGGGCTGTTTTATGTTGAATTTGTGTTGTGTAATATTTTACACAAGGGCTGTTTTATGTTGAATTTGTGTTGTGTAATATTTTACACAAGGGCTGTTTAATGTTGAATTTGTGTTGTGTAATATTTTACACAAGGGCTGTTTTATGTTGAATTTGTGTTGTGTAATATTTTACACAAGGGCTGTTTTATGTTGAATTGATGCAGACTTGATACACAGTGGGTTAAGTTTTCCTATGATATGCATGGTGATAGTTTGTTTTAAGTGAGCATTCAGAGGTATTATTGGGTTTTGTATTGAATTTATGTTGAGGTTGCTTTTTACGCAAGGTGAAAATTCACTGATAGACTTAAAGAGGTATAAAATGTAGTAGTTTGATGGCATATGGTGATTTTTGTGTTTTTGAAAAAAGAAATTTAAAGAATTTTAAATGTAAAGTACATGAGTTAACAAGTGTGGGTGAAGGAATTCTTTGTCCTGTTTGATATTGTTTTTTGTCCTGTTTGAAATATTGTTTTGATCATGCAATATTGAGTAAAGATTCCAATCATGTATAAATGTGTGATTTGACTCAGATTTCAGAATCCATGAAATGTTGATTGTATACATTTTAAGATATTTTTACATTAATATTTAGAATAAATACCCGAAAACAAGTTGTTTTATGAGTAATATTTCAATATTTGTTTATCTATGATGATATGAAATTCCTATAAATTGTTTTTCTTTATCTTTTTCAGAGCAAATGTTAGACGAAGCTTTCCCCCGGCAGAACACATACAATGGTTATAGCCGTCCCCCATTGCCTCCAACATTTCAGGGCTCGGGACAGGGAACCAGCAATCAGTTCGGTAGCCTTGGCAGTCGACCTCCATCAGGTTCCTCTGGTAAAGGTCGAAGTTTAAGTGTGATGGCCTCACCAAGATCTGACGTGGTAAATATGCGTTATAGTTAGGATATTATCACACATTATATTTCATGTTGAATAGTGAAAATGTTTGATGATGAATCCAACAGTTATATGTTTGATCTTCTAGAATGGAAATTGCTAAAATATTATTTATATATAATTGTAATGTATGTGGGGGATGACATCAACCCTCTGGGCCATTGAACATTCTATAACTGGACTATTGAACATGTTACCCAGTTGGGGCCTAAAATGCAAAAACAAACAAAGAGTAAATTTATATATATTGGCTACCATTATTGGAATTTAAAAGCACCAATGTGTTTCCAGTTGAAACCATTAATTAGCATGTACCTAAATTCACACAAAGTGTATTCTAAACCTGTCTAGGTCACATTTCATGATAAAATATTGTTCAGTTTCATGTGAACCTTGAAGTAAATTTTTTTTAACCAGACATTTTTTTCCTCAGTTATTTATTCTTTTATTATATAATTTACAAGTATTACTTTTTTGTAAAATTAACTATAATAATTGACATTAAAACATTTTTTTTCCAATCATATTTATTATGAACATAAGTATCATCAAAATCTGACAAGATCACATTATTGTCATTTATATGCTATATTTCAGCTGGACTACCAGAGGAATGGTCAACTTCGTCCCATTTCTAACACAAATGGTGCTGATGAGTAAGTTGATAAAAAATTGTGTTGTTTTTATTTCAGTTGTTTGATAACAATCAATACAATGTATATACATGTTAAACATTTATGGTCTCATTTATTGTGACTTACTCCCATCTACAGTCACTTATTTTCATTCACAACCACTTGCTCCCATCCACAGTTATTTGCTTTCATACACACTTATTTGCTTTCATTCACACTTATTTGCTCCCATCCAAAGTTACTTGCTTTCATCCACAGTTATTTGCTCCCATCCACAGATATTTGCTCCCGTCAACAGATATTTGCTCCCATCCACAGTCACTTGCTCCCACCCACGTTATTTGCTCCCATCCACAGTTATTTGTTCCCACCCACGTTATTTGCTCCCATCCACAGTTATTTGTTCCCACCCACAGATACTTGCTCCAGTCCACAATCTCTTGCTCTCATCCACAGTAATTTGCTCCCATCAACAGTTATTTGCTCCCATCCACAGTTATAAGCTCTCATCAACAGTTATTTGTTCCCACCCACAGTTACTTGCTCCAGTCCACAATCTCTTGCTCCCATCCACAGTTATTTGCTCTCATTATCAGTTATTTTTCATCAACAGTAAGTTGTTCCCATCCACAGTTATTTGTTCCCACCCACAGTTATTTGTTCCCACCCACAGTCACTTGCTTCCACCCACAGTCACTTGCTCCAACCCACAGTTATTTGCTCCCATCCACAGTTATTTGTTCCCACCCACAGTTATTTGTTCCCACCCACAGTCACTTGCTTCCACCCACAGTCACTTGCTCCAACCCACA
Organism: Ruditapes philippinarum; assembly: GCF_026571515.1. Taxonomy (NCBI): domain Eukaryota; kingdom Metazoa; phylum Mollusca; class Bivalvia; order Venerida; family Veneridae; genus Ruditapes; species Ruditapes philippinarum. The sequence continues at coordinate 202,627 of NW_026863278.1, forward strand.
GTTATTTGTTCCCACCCACAGTTATTTGTTCCCACCCACAGTCACTTGCTTCCACCCACAGTCACTTGCTCCAACCCACAGTTATTTGCTCCCATCCACAGTTATTTGCTCCCACCCACAGTTATTTGCTCCCATCCACAGTTATTTGTTCCCATCCACAGATACTTGCTTCCACCCACAGTCACTTGCTCCAACCCACAGTTATTTGCTCCCATCCACAGTTATTTGCTCCCACCCACAGTTATTTGTTCCCATCACAGTTACTTGCTTCCACCCACAGTCACTTGCTCCAACCCACAGTTATTTGCTCCCATCTACAGTTATTTGTTCCCACCCACAGTCACTTGTTCCCACCCACAGTTATTTTGCTCCCATCCACAGTTATTTGTTCCCATCCACAGATACTTGCTTCCACCCACAGTCACTTGCTCCAACCCACAGTTATTTGCTCCCATCTACAGTTATTTGTTCCCACCCACAGTCACTTGTTCCCACCCACAGTTATTTGCTCCCATCCACAGTTATTTGTTCCCACCCACAGATACTTGCTCCAGTCCACAATCTCTTGCTCTCATCCACAGTAATTTGCTCCCATCATCAGTTATTTTTCATCAACAGTAATTTGCTCCCATCAACAGTTATTTGCTCCCATCCACAGTTATTAGCTCTCATCAACAATTTTGTGCTCCCATCAACAATTATTTGCTCCAGTCCACAATCTCTTGCTCCCGTCTACAGTTATTTGCTCCCATCATCAGTTATTTTTCATCCACAGTAAGTTGTTCCCATCTACAGTTATTTGTTCCCATCCACAGTCACTTGTTCCCACCCACAGTTATTTGCTCCCATCCACAGTTATTTGTTCTCATCCACAGTTACTTGCTCCAGTCCACAATCTCTTGCTCTCATCCACAGTTATTTGCTCCCATCATCAATTATTTGTTTTCATCCACTGTAAGTTGTTCCCATCCACAGTCACTTGCTCCCATCCACAGTCACTTGCTCCCATCATCATTTTTTTTGTTCCCATGCACAGTCAGTTGCTCCCATTCTCAGAACTCTTTCTGTTTGACACTTGCTCCCATCCAGAATCACTGAAAAAAACTCGCTGTCATTCTTTTGAATCTGGCTGGGTAGTAGAATTCTTGCATTTAACTAGTCATATTATAATTGATCTATAGAAAGTAAGTGGACATTTGGAAGGTTTGTTGTTAAACAGATGCTATACTTTGTCTGTTATTAATATGCTTTTAGATTTCAGTGGAGTTCCTTAAATTGTAAATTTATGAATTTGTAAAATCATTATAACATGCTATAGTAATAAGAAAATCCACTCTCTTATTTTCCAATTACTGTTACAGTTTTTAAAGTGAGTGTTTTTATAATGCATATTTCTGGCAAGAAATTCACAGTTTAAGTGATTGTTTTTATATTGCATATTTCAGGCAAGAAGTTCGCAGTTTAAGTGCTCAAGTTGTGAAATCAAAGGGCAAGCAGATCTACAGCAGACATATTAACCACCCTGACTCTCCCATTGGCTCATTATCAGGGTCACGACCTTCTAGCGGAAAATCATTAAATGGACAAGTTAATCCTTCTAGTGTTGGAATGAATTTATTAAATGGATTACAAACCCGAAATCAAAACTCTACTTACGGTGATCCACCTTTATTAAGAAGGGGTATGACTCAAGATGAATATAGCTCTAAAAATTTAAATCTGCATCATAATTATCAGGACCGTAGAGGTAACATGAAGACCACAACAGCTTATGAGCAGCCAATACGGTAAGACAAAAAAATTTTTTTTGATTTTAAGAATTTTTCAAACAATAATCTAAAAAGAATGGAAAAAAATATAAATGCTGAAGTACATATATAGAATATTAATTTCCTAAATGAGGTACCTCAATCAATTTATTATGTTTTTATTTTTAGCTCACCAGAGCCAAAGGCTCAGGGTGAGCTTTTAGTATCAAAGGGGGATGCTCCGGCGTCCGTCGTCATGCGTCAACAATCGTCTTCTTCTCTGAAACTACTAGACAGATTTACTTCAAATTTGGTCTGTAGCATCCTTGTGACAGTCACACTTGAATTTGCTCATGTCATTCCAATTGGCCCCCTTTAAGGAGAGCTAAAAATAGAAAAACCTTTAAACATCTTCTTCTACAGAACTAATGGATGGATGATCACCAAACTTTGTCTGTAGCATTCTTGGGTAGTGTCTTATCAAGTTTGCTCATATTAATTTGATTGGCCCCTTTTAGGGGTCAGCAGAGCTAAAAATAGAAAAACCTTTAAACATCTTCTTCTACAGAACTAATGGATGGATGATCACCAAACTTTGTCTGTAGCATTCTTGGGTAGTGTTTTATCAAGTTTGCTCATATTAATTTGATTGGCCCCTTTTAGGGGTCGCAAAAGCTAAAAATAGAAATACCTTTAAATGCCTATTTCTAGAGAAATAATTGATGGATGATCACCAAACTTTGTCTGTAGCATTCTTAGGTGGTCTTTTATCAAGTGTGCTAATATTATTTTGATTGGCCCCTTTTAGGGGTCTCTAGAACTAAAAATAGAAAAACCTTTAAACATCTTCTCCTACAGAATTAATTGATGGATGATCACCAGATTTTGTTTGTAGCATTCTTAGGTGGTCTTTTATCAAGTTTGCTAAAATTATTTTTATTGGCCCCTTTTAGGGGTCTCTAGGACTAAAAATAGAAATACCTTTAAATGTCTTATTCTACAGAACTAATGGATGGATGATCACCAAACTTTGCCTGAAGCATTGTTGGGTAGTCTTTTATCAAGTTTGCTCATATTATTTTGATTGGCCTTTTTTAGGGGCCGCTAAAATTAAAAATAGATATACATTTAAACATTTATTGCTGCAGAACTAATTGATGGATGATCACCAAACTTTGTCTGTAGCATTATTGGGTTGTCTTTTATTAAGTTTGCTCATATTAATTTGATTAGCCCCTTTTAGGGGCCGCTAAAATTAAAAATAGACATATGTTTAAACATCTTCTCCAACAGAACTAATTAATGGATAATCACCAAACTTTGTCTGTAGCATTTTTGGGTAATCTTCTATCAAGTTTGCTCATATTCATTTGATTGGCCCCTTTTAGGGGCCGCTAAAGCTAAAAATAGAAAAACCTTTAAACATCTTCTACTTCAGAACCAATTGATGGATGATCACCAAACTTTGTCTGTAGTATTCTTGGGTACTCTTTTATCAAGTTTGCTTATATTTATTTGATTGGCCCCTTTTAGGGGAAACTAAAGCTAAAAATAGAAAAAAACCTTCGAACGTCATTTCCTACTGAAATAATTGAAAGATGACCACCAAACTTTGTAGCATTCTTAGGTAGTCTTTTATCAAGTTTGCTCATATTAATTTGATTAGCTAGGTTTAAGCTAAAGCTTTAATACCCCAGGTCATTGCATTTTTTCAAATTATTGTTTAAAACAAATTTAATATTAGAATATATTGACATTCTAACACTAAAAAGCAGTTGTTTCTGGTGAGCGACTCAGGGCCATCATGGCCCTCTTGTCTAAATTTCATACCACATTTTTATCTCACCTGAGCATATGCTCAGGGTGAGCTATTAGGATCACTCTTCGTCCGTCGTCTGTCGTCCGTCGTCCGTTGTCCATTCACACTTTTCAAACGACATCTCCTCTGAAACCATAAGGCAGATCATAATGAAACTTCACAAGGATGTTCCTTGTGTGAAGTCTTAACAAAATTGTTCAAAGAATTCCATTCCATGCAGAACTCTGGTTGCCATGGCAACCAAAAGAAAAAACTTTAAACATCTTCTTCTAAAAAACCCAAAGAGCTAGAGCTTAGATATTTGGCATGAAACATCTTCTAATGAGTGTCTACCAAGTTTGTTCAAATAAAAGCCCTGGGGTCAAAATTGGCCCCGCCCCGGATTGATTTTCCCTATATGCATATAGTAAAAACTTAAAAAAATCTCTTTTAAAGAACCCAAAGAGCTAGAGCTAAGATATTTAGCATGAAAAATCTTCTAATGGGTGTCTATTAAGTTTTTTCATGGCTGTCTATTAAGTTTGTTCAAATAAAAGCCCTGGGGTCAAAATTGGCCCCGCCCCAGGGGGTCATTGATTTTCCCTATATGCATATAGTAAAAACTTAAAAAAATCTTCTTCTTAAAAACCCAAAGAGCTAGAGCTTAGATATTTGGCATGAACCATCTTCGAATGGATGTCTACCAAGTTTGTTCAAATAAAAGCCCTGGGGTCAAAATGGCCCCGCCCGGGCTGACATTGATTTTCCTTTAAATGTGTATAGCAAAAACTTAAAAGTCTTCTTTGAAAAAACCCGAATAGCTAGAGTTTAGATATTAAGCATGAAACATTTTCTTGTAAGTGTCTACAAAGATTGTTCAAATAAAAGCCCTTGGGTCAAAACTGGCCCTGCCCCAGGTGTGTCATTGTTTTTAACTATATGTGTAAAGAAAAAAACTTGACCAGCTAGACCTTAGATGTTAAGCATGAAATATCTTCTAATGGGTGTCTACCAAGTTTGTTCAAATAAAAGCCCTGGGGTTTAAACTGGCCCCGCTCCGGGGGCCTATATACAGGTGAGCGACTTCAGGGCCATCATGGCCCTCTTGTTATTTCTTATGTTGTATGTTCCTGCTAAAGTACACAAATTGGTACCTTGCATGGTTTATAAACTTCCTTGCTGGTTTGAGTTCATATTATTTTAAAGTAGTATTTTATTTTACATTGAAGAGAGGTCATATGTTTAAAGTTGGCTACCGAATTCACTTCACTTTACAGGTCTATATCAGCCAATATCTTTGTTCTACATTCATCAAGGAACTTGGTTAATATATTTTTTGATGACTACCTTTGTAAATTCAGTTGACAAAATATCTGGTGTGATTTTTTTTTTTTTAATATTGTAAGAATACAGGAATTTTTAGCAAAAAATCATACTTAAGGAATTATTTCCAATATCAAAAAATCAAAATTTACCATTTCATTCATTTGTAGTTATAATTCAAAATTCAATATTTCAGGAACCCATTTATAACCCGTGAAGATGAACCAGGAAATGCAGGCTGGCAGGCGCATCGGGATCCAGCCAACTGGACAGTACTTGACCCAACACCAAATTATCTTAGTCTAGCTAAAAGAAACTATACTCATACTCGACTATGGTGACACACAAGAACGCCATACGTTTGAAACGGTTGACATTTAGACGAAATATACACAGATTAAATAAAAAGCGCTAAAAATATCCTAGTTGACTGGAAAATTTACTTATTGATTATTAAGCATAAAGATTTCAAATTGAGCCAAGGGATAAATGAAACACAGGAATCAGTAGTAGTCAAATATTTCTGTGATATATTAATGAAGTATTTTAAAATATTGAAAAAAAATACTACAGTATAAGGAAAAAGAAGTCACATTTTAAAACAATTTTGATAATCTCATTCTTTATTTTTTTTTCAAGAAATATGATTTACTTAATTGGTCAAGAGAGATAATAATTATACTTCTTTGATACAATTGTAGGAGTTGTCTCTCTTTGTATGTTGGTGCATTCTAAAAGATTTCATGTGACACATTCCTGTAAGAAAATTCTGTAAGATTTTTTTTTAGCTCAAGCTTGCATATTTTTAATTTTCAAAGTAAATATTAGATTGTAAAATCATGGTAACTGGAGGAGTAAAGCTGGTTGCCTATCTTCTCAGTGTAATAGAGTCAATTGAATAGGATTTTTTTTTTAGCTGTGTTTTATTAAATACTTTCAAGTATGAAATTAATGTTAATTGTATTGATTGATATAACACAATAGAATGATAGGGTAATTATTATACAAGAGTACATGTATCTTGATCTGGAACTTGTATTTTACTTGAGTGAATTTTACTAGTAATAGTATAGGGTCTGACGAGGTGTTAGCAGCTAGCGTGATCTGTACCAGTTCAACACCGGAGAGTCAAAGACAACTATTACAACTCTTTATTATAAATCTTATACAATTTAATCTTCATGTTCAGCCATAACACAATTGGCATAACACCAGCAACATTTGTTAATACAGGTTTTTTTCTGTTGTGTTGTATTTTTTGTATGTGACATATTCATTAAATGAAGAAAAATATGGACATATTTATTTGGCCTTATGAAATGTTAGTGTAGAAACGTTTATTTTTGCAGAAAATGAAGAAGAAAAATAGGGACCAGTGTTAATTGAAACAAATATATATTTGGCCTAATGAATTGTAATGTAGAAATGTTTATTTTTACCTTAGTGATCACCACTGATGATTATAGATACATTTTTTGCAATTATTTATTTATTCATGTATTATTGTTACCAGATAAATTTCTTTATGTGAAAAGTGTATATGGCAGGCCAGTGCTTTAAGATTTCTGAATAGATCTGATTGATGAAATATTTCATTGATTTCATGACGGTGTGGAAAAACTTAACTGTCTTACCCCATTATATATTTTTTAGTTAAGTTGATATGAATTCACATGTTATTGTTTTTAGCCCTGCTAGAACAGAAAGTTGTTAACCTTTTGTCACCAGTATAGAGCCAGGCTAGCTTGCGCTACTGTGCAGTCTGATCAGACTGTATTCTGATTGGTAGCTCAATTTTTGTATGTTGATACTGAAATCCCTAAAACTTAGAATGGACTGTTCCAAGTTCAAAGCAGGGCAAAGAACTTTACAAAAATTGAGGGTGAAATGTCATTTTAAATTATCCCATCATAATGCACAGTAGGACATTCTGATACATTTTTATTTTGAAAATCACTGCCTTTAGAATTGTCATATTTGCAATGCCTGTCGACAGTTTGTTTCATCTTAATGAACATGTAGTTTTAAATACTGTTTTACTTATACCATGAAAAATGATGTTATTATTTTATTCTGTGATGTTATTATTTTATTCTGTGACATGTTTGATATTGTTTGGTCTGAGCAACATTGATTAATTGGTAAGTATACGGTCCGCATCTCTAACAACATTGATTAATTGGTAAATATACGGTCTGCATCTCTAACAACATTGATTAATTTGTAAATATACGGTCCGCATCTCTAGCAACATTGATTAATTTGTAAATATACGGTCCGCATCTCTAGCAACATTGATTAATTGGTAAATATACGGTCCGCATCTATGGCAGGAGATTATTTTGTTCAAATGGTACTTCACCTTCCCAGCATTCCTTCATCATTCAAATATCATTTTTAGGTTTGTTGTGTTGTTGTTGTTTTACTGGACACTATTTGTGACCTTTACTGTATCTTTGCAGTGTTTGCATTGTGTTCTTAGAAATTTGACCTTGAACTTAATCATTGCTGTGACCTTTATCATTGCTGTTGAGTCCTTTTTGACATTATTGTTATTGTTATCATTTCATTTGAAACTAATAAAATTGTTCATAATTAATGCTTACAAGTGACAATTTTAATAAATTTTAATTACCAGAAACAAAATTACAGTTAGACTGGTCATTTTACACTAATGTTAAATATTTTAGGATGTTTTACCAAGTAAAGTAGAAATAACAGTTTACTACTGCAAAAGCAAGTATTGTACATGCAATTTATGTCACTATAAAGTTTTTGGTTAGATAATAAATTTGTCTGTGATAAATTATCAAAATGAAATTGATCCATGCCATATTAAAATGGGCTATTTTTCAAGGATGAATTCTATTTTGCTGTACAATGTATAAATTAATCTATGTATCTAATGTTATTTAAAGGGATTCTACTGATGTTTTGTAACGAATGGAACTTAATTTTTCGAGATTTATGTTCTATTTCATGTAAGTTTTGACCTATAACTCTGTGAAAAGTTTCAGATCATTCGCTCACTGTTGTTGTTGGGTTTTTAGTCCCCTACCGGTTTAACCGGAGGGGACTTTAGGTTTACCCTCCGTCCGTCTGTCCGTCTGTCTGTCTGTCCGTCAGTCTGTCAGTCCGTCAGTCCGTCCACAAAACTGGATCCCGCGATAACGCAAAAAGTACTGAAAATATTTTTATGAAACTTGATATATGAATAGATGGCAGTATGGAGATTATGCACGTCTTTTTTTTTTCTTCCTATGTTGAAAATTCTGGTTGCTATGGCAACAAATAGTCTGAAAATATGGCAAATTTAAGACATAAACTGGATCCAGTGATAACTCAAAAAGTACTGAAAATATTTTTATGAAACTTGAAATATGGGTAGATGGCAGTCTTGGAATTATGCACGTCTTTTTCTTTTCTTCCTATGTTGAAAATTCTGGTTGCTATGGCAACAAATAGCCTGAATTTCAAGATTTCTGATTTAAATTTTTCAGCTTTTTCACTATATCTTTATTTCTTAAGGTGTTTACTTCAAACTTTAAATATAAGTTTCTGGTCATCAACCACATCATATGTGACAAGGTTTATAACTCTAGCACAAAAAATATCAGTATTACCTCCCTTGAACTTAGATTTTTTAGGGGAAAAAATGTTGTCTTTTTTAAATAACTTCTTTATTTCCTAATGTATCTACTTCAAACTTCATATATATGTTTCTTATTATCACTCGACATTTTTGAGAAGGTTAAATACTCTAGCAAGACTATTTCCAGAATTATGTCCCCCTTGAACTTAGATTTTTTTCGAGAAACTGGTATTTTCACTCCAACTTCTTCATTCCTTATAGGATTTACTTTAAAATCCCACATCGTAATAATATGACAAGGTTGTATAAACATAATTTCCTTACTAAGCATGGAAACTTAACACATTACTGTGATATAGACAAACTTATTTTATTATGTTTTGTGGTTGATATTTTCAAATACAGACTTCATCCTCAAATTCATTATAAATGGCAATACACAGGAGTGTATGACAATTAAAGAACTTTTTGAGGGACCGGTAGGGGACTACTGTATTGCCCGCAATACTATCAAATGCTTGTTGTTGTTGTTTTTTTTTCTTCAGAATAATCATTCTTATCATGATGACCTAAAATTAAAATGCTCTTCACACAAATTGAGCTATGAATAGCACTTAAATACAATTATCAATTTATTTTCAGAGTATATTTCTAAACAATTCTGTGTCCCACTTGTTCTGTGTAAAAATTCCAATGTTATGTTTTTTATGCTTTCGGACCTCAGTGGAGTTCCTTTAATATCGGTACTGTTCAAAATTTAAGATATTGTCCAAACAAGATAAAATTCTCTTTACACTAACAATAGTCAGTAGAATATATTTGGGAAAACATTTGTTTTGACTTGAACAATTTCATAGTTTGGAGTTATGTGTAGTTATTCATATGGATGTGTTTTGATAAAATATGTGTTGTGATATATTCCTAAAACACATGTGTAATCCTGAAAAAATAGGCATCAAACTGTATGTCATATAAATATAGGAAAATATTCATACAGGGCTATATGGACAGGCTTTTAAATGAAAAATTGTAAGAATTATTTATATGATAAGCTTTAATGTTTTGACAAGGTTCTATTTTTACATGTTTAGAGATATGTATTTCACAAGATATGTATTTCATATGTTTCGAGCATGTTTTGTAGTATTATGATGTTGACCACTTGTTATTTATTTATATTTTTTTTTGTATAATGTACACATATTTACAGTTGCACAAGTTAAGACACTGATGAAATATAATATTATAAATATCTGTTGATCAGTATTGTTTAAACAATTATAAGCACACTGTAGTATTTCGTACAACTAATTTACCTCACAGATTGGTCTTGTTTTGACAGACATCATGGGGTCTTGCATAAATTCGGTTAGAAAAATATACAAATCGTAAAATCTTACAGAACTTACAATTTTTTTCAAAGAATATCTGGATTTTCTGCAGAAATTTTGAAATTTGTGATATCTGGATCCCAAAGTAATATAATACATGTACCTACTAGTTTTATATCAAATATTTTTAGTTGTTGAAGGTTGTTGTCTGTGATATTGATACTATTGTACCAATATTGTACTCAACTGTTAACCAGTGTTAGAATAATGTCTATATGCTAGATATATAGATTAAAAATAAGACATATTTATATGTGTTATGTAAAAGTTAACAAACATGAGCTCAATTGGTAATCACAATAATAATAGCTTCATATAACAAAGTTCACAACCGATTCTTTCCTTCTTCATCCATCAAGCTAGGCATATCTAGGTCATTTCTCGGTCATTTAGTACGGAAATTTCAAAGGTTTTTCATGTAAAATGTATGTATATATGTTTTTCTGTGGTGTTATCACCAAGCCTCAGTACCTTTCTGTGTCAAGGTCATCTTTAAAGGTCAGAGGTAAAAAAACAGAGTTTATTTTTAACACATGTAATGTAAATTTTAGCTGTTTTTGTTTGGACATTATTGTTATCATGCAATTGTGTATTGATATAATGTACAACAGTATGTCGCGGTACAGGTCTGATCATTTATAACAGAGAAAATATGAAGTCGGAGGAATTAATTAAATTGTAGTTCAATCTTTTTATATTTCTGAACAGGGTCTTTCTTTTAAATTAATTCCATGTGAAAATGTAGAAATACCGGCAAACAAACATTCCAGTTAATACTGTTGTCTAAACTTTGACAGTATTCCTAAAGTTAAAGCAAAATAAAGTTCAGATAGGTGAAGGTTAACCCCTAAATTTGTTGGAATCTTTTAAATGGACTTGTCCAGTTTCCATTTCTTAGGCTGCCCATAATCAATTGTGGGGAGATCAAGATGCAATTTCACCAATTAAGGATTTAAACTTAGATCATGAAATAAAATGGAATGAATTCGCAAACATCGCAAACAAACTGGAAACAAAAAATATATAAAATAACCTAACATACATATTTGATTACAATTTAAAATCCAATGTAAATTTTTCTTCATTATAGCATTACTGGTTTTAATTAAAGTGAAATGGTCTATCATGGAAGGTCTGTAATACCATAGATAATTATGTTGATAGTATTTATGTATTATGTATGATATGTGACAACAAATCACGATATATACTGTATAATACACATTTTTATCAAGCACACAGTATTGGCTGTTTGTTAAATACCATAATTTTTATATTTTAATTATTTATTAAAGAGCTTTAAAAAAAATATCAAATGTTGTTAGTTTATACAAATTTATTTTAGTATGATTGTGTTGGGAGCTATAAGCTTAATGAAACACTCTCAAATCTGTTCCTAGAACAAACCAGAACTAAGCAATGAATGTAAAGTTTCTTGCTCAAGGAAACAATGACTTGTCCCTGACAGGTCCTGACAGGGTTTGAACCCACACAGTCAGCAATGTTGTGGAAAACTTTATATCATCTAGGTTACTTTCCCCAAAAGTGTTTGTTAATTTTATTGATTTATTGTTTGGAACCTTGTGTACAGAGATTGTTCCTTTCCCAAGGTAACCAATCACTCTTTCTCTAGCATAGATGTTAGGCAAAAATAACTAGGACGTCTGTTTAAAAGTCTTGTCTCAACATTTTAAGAATATCTGGAAAAAAGTGATCCCTCGAAAGCATTAAATACAGCAAAATTACATGAAAATTGCAAACTCAGGTTTGATTGTGTACATGAGGGATAATGAAAAAATGCAACATCCCTAACGCCACCTGTGACCAACTTGAGCGATACTCGATTCTTGAAAGTGCTTACTAGTTGGAATAGAGAAATATCAAGCTAGCAAACCATTTATTTTAGGTTGAATAGTGAAACACAGGACCTCTACCCCCTCCCCTACAAAATCTTAAAATTATAGGCCAATGACTTCTCTTGTTATTGTTCAGAAGAGCTTTTTGTGGTTTAGATCATTGACAATTGACCAACTGACCTCAAATTCAATAGGGGTCATCTATCAGCCATTATTAATCTCCATATCAAATGAAAAAACTGTAGTCCAGAGTTCTCTTTGTGTTGAGGAGACAAGTTCTTGGACTGAGGTTATAAATAAATTCTCTAGTTAGCTCAAACTCGGATTTCAAACATTTGATTGATCAGATACTGTCACAGAATGTACACAGACCAATGAAAACCCCGAGATTTGATACAGAGCTCAGAAAAAAGTTTTATATCTTTGAGACCAAGTTTTTGGACTAACAACAATCTCTGCTTTGAAGGGTGGCATAATAAAAAGATACCATTCAATGCCATGGAAATTGCTTCGTTGAATTCCTGAGCTGGTCAGAGCATTGGAAGTATATTTATTATTTGGTTCTGTTTTTATTTGCTTAGATTTTAAGTCATATCAAAATTGTAAAAGTCAAGCACCAACTTTCCAGCTTAACTGGTGGAGGAAGGCATCAGGTGCTTCTTCATGCATTATTTCTGGCCTAGTGGTCACCCAAGTAGAACCACCCACCTTCTGTAAAGCTAGCTGTTCTGTAAAGCTAGCTGATTAGCTTCCTCACATGAAATCAGGGATTCAAATCCACAGCGCGGAGGGGCAAGTGATTTAAAGTCAGCGATCTTAACCTGGTATGTGTAATGGCTTTGCCCTGCTTTGAATATTTATAGCCCTTTAAAAGGAGTCACCATGTGGTCGGTCGGTTGGTCGGTCAGTCCAGCGGTCTGTTGCAATTTCCGGAGCATAACTTGAAGACTAATGATTGAAATTCAATACAGCTTCATACAATGATCAAGCTTATTGAGAGGAAGTGCAGTGCACAAGAACCATAACTCCATCTTGACTAATTACAGAGTTATTGCCCTTTGTTACTTTTTCTTGTCCAGAGCACAACTTGAAAACTACTGGCTGGAATTCAATACAACTTCATACAATCGTCAAGCACATTAAAAGGAAGTGCAGTGCAAAAGAAAATAACATCATTTTGACAAATTACAGAGTTATTGCCCTTTGATACTTTTCCTTGTCCAGAGCATAACTTAAAAACTAATGTTAAGAATTCAATGCAATTTCATACATTGGTGACGTGCAATGAGAGGAAGTGCAGTGCTTAAGAAATGTAACTCTTTCTGGACTTTTTACAGAGTAATTTAATAAATCTTCATCAATAGTCAACCACATTGACAGGAAATGCAACATACAAGAACCACAACTATCTTTAATTGCCCACAAGCATAACTCTTTTTCATTTCTTTTACATGGTATTCTGTTACTATTACTTTTCTCATTTCAGAAGCAGTCTTGCGGTGGTATTAATCACATTTAGTGATAGTTCTAGTTCTTTTGGATGGGTTTTACATTGGACCAACACAGTATAGGTCATATGGCAACTACTTTACTGGTGAAGGAAGACCTCAGGGGCCTTTGGCATAAAACAACCACTGTCGTTCCGTAAGCTAGCTGAATAGCTTCTTCATGTGAAAGAATCCAAAGTCCCCAGCAGAATTTGAACCCACAGAGATGAGGGGCAAGTGATTTGAAGTCAACAACCTTAACCACTCGGCCATGGACGCCTCTTTTGAACAGCTCGCATTCAAAATTTATTTCAATATTTGAGCTGCCACCAGATGGTACAGATCTGCTGGCTGGTCTGGCTCTATATTGATGGCAAATGTTAATCACTTTTGGTTTCCAGCAGGTTAAGCAGTTAGACGAGGACAAGCAATCAAGGTTGCAAACAGATCGTTGGGATATTGTAATCAATATACATATAGTGAAATACTGACCAAGATGACTATATCTTGCCTTCTGTATTTACAGTAAATAAATAACAATAACCAGTCTTTTTTTTATTTTAGCACGTCATTTATTGAAACACATGGCCATCACCTTACAATTCATAAATAGCCCATTCTTACATCTTATCTACTCTCTCACACATACATAATAACATAACTACACTTCACTACATTAACTTTCTCATGACACATTAACATAGCTATAATAACATAAATATCTAAAATGTCAATTCTTCAAAACATTTTTTCAGAAGCTTTATACTATACATTAAAACAAACATTAAAACTTCACATATACCAGTAAAGAGTACACATCTCTAACCTTTTACAATATTACAATGTTCACACACAATAAAATGATTGATAATATATTATAATGAGATGATGAAACATGGGATAGAGTTTAACAGCTACTGATGACATTTCTGATGTTATGTAAATGTTGTGTAACCATGGAGACAATATCAACAGACTCTCAATAAAGCTCTGGTTTGTTGGGTTTTATGTCGCACCAAAGGCCATATGGGGCGACTTTCCAGCTTTTCTGGAAGATCTCGTGTGCCCCCTACATGCATTATTTCATGCAGCACAGATACCTCAGTTGAACCATAGATGTTCCGTAAGCTAGCTGGATAGCTTCCTAACGTAAAAGAATTCCAAAGTCCCTGGCAGGATTTTGAATCTCACAGTGGTGAGCTGCGTGTGGTTTGAAGTTATAGTCCTTTACCACTCAGCCATGGACAAGAGCTCTGTAATTGGTCAAATTCAAAAACTATCCATTCAGAATTAACCAATCAGATGTTAAATGATTAAGCATGGTACTCGTTCATACAAACTTTTACAACATTATATATGAGACAGATTTATAAACTATCAAAGGAATTTACAACCATTGATTTAAACACTGACAGTAAAACAATGGTACCGTTAAAATTTTCTATATTAATGACTACATGTAACAAGCAATCTGATTGGATATCCATTTAAAACTAAAATTTTGAATAAACATGTACAGTGTATAACAAAAAGTTCATTAAAATAAAATATCTATGTATGTTTTGTGGAGTTTCAATTATTAGTTGGCTAGTTACAAAATAAGTGAGCAAAAAAATATTTATATGAATAAATAAAAACAAACATGAGGAAAACAAACGCTTGCACATCAAACTAGAAAATAATTACAATAACCTCTCAACAAACATCTTTGCACTAGATTTTTTTTTAAAAAAAATTCAATAAAGAAAGTTAATAAATAAAAAGTACATTTGGCAGTTTTAAAACTTAAAGTAGAGTAATAAGGGACAGTAAAGCCGTAAAAATTAGATCATACTTTTATTCCTTTATCAATACACCCCTGACTAGGTACAGTATACACATGTATTCATATACATATATTGTACTATCCCCTGAACACCTGCTTTCCACCCCACCCCCCTTTATAAAATATCCACATCCCTTAGAGTGAGAACAGGGTTGTAGGTAAGGGGGAAGGGACTGCTGGCTGGTGGTGACAAGGCAGTGGTGGGTTGTGTTGCACTATATAACCACAGCATTACAGACCACAAAAGGAAACATAATTAACTACCCTTTTACTTAATCTTAAATACAAATCTTTCTCTTAAAAATAGAAAAAAAATTACCAGCACTTTCTAAAATGATGTTTTTTTTATCCATGTTCATTTATGTTATTGTGCAAAAAGAGATAGCACTTTCAAACACAGCAAATGTAAACAAAAATTATAAAGAAACAAGCATATAAACAGCTTATTAAAAAATAAAATAATAAAACAACATAAAACGCAGCCCTCTCCAAAAGCATTTCAAATGATGACAAAATTCAACATAAAATTTTAAAATAGGATGCATTGTCTCCCCTTTCAGCTATTTTGTAGGTCATTTTTAACCTCAACCTAAAATGTTTGAATTTGTTTATATAGAAATACTTTTGACACAAAGCAAGAAAAAATAAAAACAGAAGTGTTATTAATTCTATTACATTGTATTAATATATGCACATAATTACCTTAGTCAGGGTCTTTCAAAATTTCTATTTGAAAGACCCTGCCTTAGTGCAGTAATGGGTTAACTCATATTAAAATTATGTAAGTAATTAACCTGCACTTAAGGTGACCATATATGTATCTTGTATGAAAACAAATTAAAAATATATAATAACAACATATTGGTTAAAAAAAGATATTTTAAAAAAATGATTATGAATAGCACATTTAATGATTCTTTTAAAAAATAAGTTTAAAAACAAAGATCTTTCATTGAGAAAAAAAATAAAATAAAAGTATGATTATACCAAGATTTAAATCAGATCTAATACAAATCAAAGATTTTTGTATCAAGTAAAAATATTGAATCTTTTTATCTTTTAAGTCTGAAATAAAACTTTGATTGGAGAGTTAGTTATATATTAATAATATACAATAAAACAAAAAACAAGTGAAAATCAGGGAAATGAAATTGTTGTATTAAGCAGAGGAAGTTAAAAGGGAATGTTCCACATTATCTCACAAAATAAAACACACAGAACAAAATGTAACATTTAACAAATATTCTTATTAAAAAATAATAAGAAAATTAATTCTTCATAGAAAAATATTACTTATGATCTATCTGCCTGACTGACTTAATTGACAAGTTTACATAAAACAATTCACCTTATTGGTCAAAACATAATGTAATGTGCTGGAACAACCAATCAGAATCTATTTAATGTGCTGAAACAACCAATCAGAATTCAGAAATTTCAGACTGGTCCCTGTTATCAAATTATTCAACCACTGAATAAAACAGACTTATTTCCCAACATAAAATGCAGTTTTTCCACATATATTTTTTTACTACTCTTCTATCTTATACATATTGATTTAATATTTCAATTAAAGCATTGTTGTCGCACCAAAATTGCAATGGTCAAAGGACAACTTTCAAGCATTATTGATTAACAAAAAACCTCAGATTTGCCTCCACTCATTGTTCCAGGCATGGACGGGCCTTCTACTGAAGTATCATCATTATACATGTATATACATGAATAAATAAATGTCCATATTCTCAATAACATTTTCAACAGATCAAAAGTAACATTTTTTCTTTGAAATGCAAAATATAGTATATAATTTGAGGGCTGTTTGTACATATATTGACACTGTACATTTGACCATACAAGTAAAAATACACAATTATATGTATCAACCAATATAAGCTACCCTGAATATGACTAAAATTTCTAAGTGTATAACATTGTGTTGTATATTATATTTGTGGGTGATTAAAAATAAAAGACTTCATCACAGTGGTGAAGATGACAACAATATTCACTAAGAATCAGTCATTAATATATTACACACACCATTGTTATTTATCATTAAAATGCTTTAGAATGGACTGGTACCTTTCATCTGATTCCACATAAAGAATTAGCTTGAGTACACATAGCCAACAGAACATTCAACACAATGATTGAAGAACAATAACTTTTTTAAATTATGTCTGTATCTCAGAATATGCACTATAATTCCAGAAATGATCAGGTAAAATATCGACCCTGCTTTTAGATAGTTTAAACACATATTCTAAATGCTGAACTAATATGTGGTATAGAATAAATCATCTTCTAAATGATAAAATCACAATAAAATACATACAACTCAATGACTGTCGTAAACAGGAAAATATATAGTAATAGTAATAAATAACAAATAATTTGCAGAACAATAATAAAAAGGAATGATACAAATTCTTTAATTTTGCTTGTAGATTAAATAAGTTCAGTGAAATATACGTGATTATGCCTCTCTTTAAATGAAAAATAGAATTTTTGTGCATTACTGAAATAACGTCTTTGATTTGTAGCATTAAGAAATCTAAGGCTTGATGTGAAAATGTTTGTAACTCCATCTTTATATCATATGAGTTTCAGCCATGTCGCACAAAGCCCTCGATATGTAAAAATCATATTAAAAATAGATTTTCTTATCTAAGCTTCCTGAGTAAACAACCGCAGTTTATGGAAGAATAAAAACACAGGTATTTTAAATCAAGTTACTTAAAATAAGTTGCTAAAACTGATGTATTAAAAAGTTTCCCTATAAATACAAGCACCGACAATATATATGTATGTATAATAACAAATCAATTAATGAAACAATCCAATTAATTAATAGAATAATTAATTAAGGAAAAAAAGATACAATATGTACAAAGTAACATAAATATTCAAAGAAATAAATATGCAACAATTTTAAAACACTCCATACTCAATGGCAGATGTTTATAACAGATTCCTTTACAAAAGTTACGACCAGAATGTTCTCCATTTTTTCTAACATGTGGCAAATCCCATACAAAAATACTGGTTTGCCATAATAAAATTACTATTTAATCATTTAAAAATGGATTCCTAAAATTTATTCTATTTTTTTTTCTTCAACAATAACTACAACAACATATATCTTTATCGTTTGTAAATCATAAAATAGTTCAACAAGTCTGAATAATTTAAACGAGTCAGCCTTATAACTGCATACCAACAACTTTCTCCATGCATAACCTTACTAAGATTTTATTTTCCCATATAAAATCATTCCAAAGATAAATTTCAATTTTTTTTTGTATTTCAACAGAATATCTCTACAAAGAGTGAACAAACAAATTGAAAATAGTTCATTATCAACATCACTGTAATTGATGTATAAACATCAGACCCTGGTTATCATGTATATATACATGTTTATATGGTAACTAAATAGGTAGTGGTCATATATATTTGCATGGCAGTGATTTTCAACCATCATGTTTAACCATGAACTATAGTCAATCAATGTCTAATTATGAACTACAATCAATGTTTTCATAATGAACTACTCTAGATAGTTGACCATGACTTACACTCAATGAATTTGACTGACCAATGAAACTAAAACTCATTATGTCGATCATGAACTTACACTCAAATTTAATTGAATTGATCAAAGTTTCTATACTCACAAAGAATATTGTAACATATACTTTAACATTGAAACCCCTGAACAATGATTGATGCTTGACCATGAACTTACAATCATTATTTTTCCATGAACTAACTCAGTGTATCATTATGAACTACACACAGTGTCTGGTCATGAACTACACTCACTTGTTAATAATATCTTATACTCAATGATGTCTGATGAACTACACTCAATTTGTTTGACCATGAACTACATTTAATGTGTTCATGAACTACAATTTGTGTACCATTATGAACCATTCTTGATTATGAACTACTCAATGTTTGATCATGAACTACAGTCAGAGTTATATCATGAACTTCAGCACGTCTGACCATGAGGTACCCTCAATGTTTGATAATGCATGAAATTTTTCCAGGATACAAGATAAATAAAATCTTATCTAACTAAAAATATTGAAAGATTACTTACACCCTTTTTTATTCTTATGAAACATATATGGTTATTCATTAATATAGATTTATCTATCCTTTTAAAGTAAGTGAAATTTATGTGCATATGTTATGCCGAATAAATCTTTGTTTGAAAATGAATGAAATATGACATACCCAAGTTTAAAGATAAATTACAGTGTTTAACAATAAATGAAATTATGAATGTATTACCATTGTTTCTTCAAGTCTAATTTAACATCTCAAAAATTTAACAACATAAAAATACACTGTTTCACAATAAGTGAAACATTTCTTGCACATGTTAAATAATGCTCAATATGTGAACTTATTATATGTAAATATATAATTATATTTCTATGGAAACTCAGCATCTCTAAGAAAAAATCAGCATTTATGTTTAATGGAAACTAATTGTGCATCATTGTTAGTGGTGATAATGACAACACCACAGTCTTTATTGATTTTAATGCCCCTATCTTAAGATAAACTATGCTAAAAATTAAAATTAGAAAAATATTGATAACTGCTACATGGTCTATTTGTGAATATAAAATAAACATGTTCTGACTTTACACAAAGTAGATATGTTATTTTTAAGATCCTACACACTATAGGTGGTCACAATATGAATATATAGTGTCATTAAAAAAAACTAGCAGTTTTTTTTTTAAAGAAAAGAACAATTTAACTTGACCTGTAGTAAGGAATGCAGCTTCCTATACATAGTAATTAGTTTATTCATTCTTTTATTCAAATTGGATATATTCGGTAAGAATTTCATAGATCTCATAAATTTCTATGACTAAAATATTTTACACCAGGATGTGCATAGTAGATGTTTGATATTTTGATAATGACATCCCTCAGGCTAACAATGGACTGTTCCAACTTCAAACAAGCTGGACAAGCCCATTATAAAAATACAGCAATGTCAATATTTAATGATAATTGATAATTAGCAAGCACATATTTCTTAATTCAAGCTCTTGCACCTGATACTTCCACCAATGTTAGATACTTAAATCTGATATCAGTTTATATCACTTGCGATACAAGTTCTACATATCTACCCTATTTGATTAAATTTAGATACATATCCTATTCGGTCAATTGTTATTTATCCATTTATAAGACTTGCAACACAAGTTCTACATATGTACCCTATTGGATTAAATTTAGATACATACCCTATTCGGTCAATTGTTTATTTGTTATTTTTAACTAGCACATATTCTCATAGAATCAGTGGCCATCTATTGGACAGTCTGTAATCTATTGCTCATCATCAGGAAGTTATTAAAAACAAAATTACAATTTTAAAAAGCATCTGAAAATGCGTAACATTACTTCCGAAACAATTTTTTTCCCTATTCTTAACAACAAATTACTTTTAAGAACAATATATATATATATATATACACTTATCAATCAAAACAAGCTTAAATTAAAGAAAAAGTATATTAAAAGTAAATGATCCAAGATAAACATATCTTCTTTTTTTAAAAAAAGGGCAAAAAATAATTAAGCATTATCAATTTTAAAATATTCTAAAATACCTTAATTACTATTATAATCATAAACACTTGACATGTATTTACTGAACTAAGATGAACATCTTTTTTTTTTTTACAAAAAAGGGCTTAACATAACTCAGCATTTATTAATATTATAAAAATATCTTAATTACTATTATAATCATTAACAACTAACATGTATGTACATGTTATTTACAAATATACTTAACTGCTCTTAAAGGTACCTATTCTTTGTGTGAAATAGTTAACAGAGGAACAGCTAGGAAAAACATTTACATAACCCATAAATATGTATATCAATATGACAATTAATTTTTTGTGTAAATGAGGTAACAGTGACATTACTGTACCTAAAAATCTTCTTTTAAATTTTTTTTTATTTTACAATGGTACGTCTCCCGTGTTCCATTCCCTCAAACCGCATGTCATCTTGGCTGGAAAACTCTTGGTAAGCCGGGAGTCAGCTTGACTGTACGATTCTTGGAAAGCTGAGGGAACCAGCCTTGACATTTCTGGGAAAGTCCTTCCTATATACGGTATTTATAGTGACTGAGGTTTAGCTCTTATGTTTAGGATCTTCTATTTTATTGTATGGAAGGGCTTGATGTTGTATTTGTATTTTTGATCTTGTTTGTTCTACAGCTCGAATATTTTCAAAATGTCTGAAAGAAAAGAGATATATGGTACAGAAAAACTGATTTACTGATAGGTGTAAAACATATATCTGGAAATAGGGGAGATCTATCGAGAGTAAACACATCAACAAACAAAGTTTTAAAGTAAAAAACTTGAAGACTCAGTTCGAGTCTGTTCATTAGTTTAGAAAGTTTAAACAAATTTATTTTAGTTTGTGTTGGAAGCTATAAGATTATTGAAATACTCTCGAATCCGTTCCTGGAACCCAACCAGTACTAAGCAATGAATGTAAAGTTTCTTGCTCAAGGAAACTACTGCTTGCCCCCGACAGGGTTTGAACCCACACAATCCTTAGATAACTAGTCCAACATGGTAACCACTCAGCCATGCCACCACTGCTACTGTTCATTGGATATAATAGAATGTGCAACACTTCCTAAACCCATTAAGCTTGTCACTCCAACTTCACCTCTCTTTTTGAGCTGTTTTTTAACTGTTTAATTTTCTTTCTTATTAGCATCTTACTTTGACTTAAAACCCATATACAGCTGATCATTTACAATTATTTTCCATATATCATGAACAGAATAATTCCGTAAAGTACACTCTACAAAACAAAATGTAATTAAATCCCAATAATACATATTTTTGATAGTATTACATGTTCACAGGTAATAACACTCTCCAGTCCATTAGTATTATACATACAATTATACCCTGTTAATTGCTATTTTGATTATTTTAGAAGTATAATGTGATTCAACACGAAAACTCCCATTAATATCTAATTATTTAATTACAATTCAATACAAAATACCTCCAAAAAATATATTATCAAAATGAAAATGGCTGATATGCATAAAGCCACGCTTAAAATGCATTTATTTCAGTCTTAAAGCTATCATACATTTTGCTACATTCTAATATAAATTCAATTTATATATATGTATTTATCTATGTTGGCCCCACAGTTTTGTAATGTATATACTTCTGAAACTTCATTAGTCGCGAGCAAAAAAATGAACAAAAATACTTCTGTTAGACACTGAGAAACTATATGCAGACTGGATTAAACCCAAACTCAAAATTGCAGGTTCTTTTTTAGAACAATTATGTGCCTACAAATATACCAGATTTTTATATGTTACAACATTTAATTTTAAAACATGTATATCTCATATTAAATAACTCTGATGAAGATTCGTGACTCATCAAACATTAATGTTTGTATGTTCCACTGGACTAATTTGTTAGTATATTACTGAAAGTAGTTAAATCAAACAGAAATACTTCTATTAGTTAGACACTGAGAAAATTAAAACAGTTAAATAACAAGTACATCACAATTTTGTAAGGAAACCATAGATAGGAATTTCATAAATTTACCTTTTTAAGTAGTCTTTTTCTCTACAGCTTCTTCTGGGATACACATTATCAGTTTTTGTAGGGCTAAAGTAACACGATCTGTAAGATAAATTTATATAAAATATGGAATCACATATAACCATAATCATCAGTATTGTTTCATAACATACAAAGGCATGTGACAACTACAGAAATTTAGGGCATACTCAAATTATATGAAGAAATGCTGCATCCTTCTAACAAAAAATGAACAATTGTGAATGACAAACGACCTTTACACTCAATCATTCAAGGATCCTACCTGTCACCCTTCAATTACTAATCTCATGCGCTCTCTTTTTAAGCAAAGTGAGTGGCAAGTGATCTGAAGCCAATAGGTAGAGTGCTCTGAACTGTGACTCGGGCCACCCGGGTTTGTTTCCCGGACAGTGCAGGTTTACTTTTATTGTGATTGATCATGAAATCCCTTCCATGGTCATTCGTACTGTACCTCTGCTCTTGCATGTACGAAAGTAATCAGTTCCTTGCAAATGTGAAGGAAACCAGTACTGGTAAACTGTCTGACAGCATGCCCAGGAATGATGTGATGGCTGAACTGTGCTCTGGTAAAGTCAATGTGGCCTACTGCTGTGATCCAGAGTTATTTTGTTTGTTTGTTTGTTTCATTTTATGCCTTTTCCCAACAGTATTTCAGTCATATAGGCGGGTAGTCTCCTAACCATCGTTCCTGGAGAGTTACACCAATACTAGACTACCTTCCTCCGTCCTAAACTACCGAAGCATTTCCCAGGGACCGAACCCACGCCAGAGAGGTAACTGGATTAGAAGTCATTGACTCTAACCACTAGACCACGGAGGCGGTGATCCAGAGTTAAAACTACCAACACCACCAGTTGTAATGTAAAGGATTACTATAAGCAGTACTTACCTAGGAAATCTGTTATAGATTTAGGTTTATTTTCCCAGTAAACAAACACTAGATATACAGGTATACCCGTGGCAATGATGAGACAACCAAACCCTGAAATATATAATTATATTAAAGATACTATAAAACAGTCCATTCAAAGTTCAAGGGATTGCAATATCAAAATACAAAAATTGAGCTTCCATGAGTATAGAGCCTGGTTAGATTGCACGGATGTTGCAGGCTGGCCTGGCTCTATACTGGTGGCAAAGGCTGGTCACTTTTAGTTGCAAACAGGTTAAGGGTTCAAGATACACTACGTTAAAATTTGATATTAGAAAATACTGATAATTGCTACACAGTCTCTTTGTAAACATAAAATAAACATGTCTGACTTCATGCAACGTAGATTAATAGAATCTATCATTGGGTTAGATAGAGGATAGGGAAATCCCAACCCGAGGGTGATCAGTTCCATCGGGAACGAGCCTTGGCGAGTTCCCGATGGAACCGATTGCCCGAGGGTTGGGATTTCCCTATCCTCTATCTAACCCAATGGTTGATTATTTTTCTCACTCACCTGAACACACAAATATCAGTGAATCTACTTGCTACGCCCATTACAACGTACCTAGTTTTGAAAAGGGGGCGGGGCTTAGGCGCCTGACTTTCTATGATTAAAAAGCATTATGTACGTCCGCAAAAAATTGTTCTGACCAAGTTTATGTGTGAAAAATTTAATGAAAATAAATTCATATGAGACCCCTCATGAAAAAGCAAGGTTATCATGATGAAACACATCGATATTAAAAACGGAAAGTGCCAAAATATAAGTGTTTATAAGGAATTCAGTCCATACTTCAATGGTTGACAAAAAAGCGTTTACCGTTTGCAAAGGTTTTTCTACTTTTTCGGTTATTTTGGCCGAATATTCAATTAAAATATATCAAAATGAGATTCGTCATCAAAAAGCATCGTTATCATAACAAAAAACATGAATGTTTTTCAGGCAAAGTGTCATAATATCCGATTTTACGAAGAACGTTTCGATATTTTAAAGTGTGCTATTTTAAGAAACAGATCGTTATTGGAAAGGGCGGATCTAGGTAGAGTAGGACTCATTGCAGTGTGAAAATTAATATCAATCTATTTTGATTCCGTAGACAATTTGATAGATTAGTTTACAAATTTTTAATACATTTTGACCTTTTGACGTTTAATTTTTGTTAAAATAGGAGTGAATCGCGTATTATTTAGAACTGCTGCACGTTGAGTGTGAGATAAGCCCATGTGAGATAAGATTTTCCAACACCGCTATTTTTAGTAACATTTAAGGATTTTTCTATCTGGTTAGTGAGAAATGTTATGTATAAAATTCTTCCCATGGGTAGGTAGGTGGATACAATATGAATATATAGTGTCAGTAATAAAAACTAGCAGTTTTTTTATAGAAAAGACCAACATTACTTGACCTGCAATAGGGAATGGAGCTTCCCATACATAGTTTATTCATTCTTTTATTCAACTAAGACATATTCAGTAAGAATTTCATATGTTTCATTATATTTCAGTGATTAAAATATTTCACTCAAGGGTGACATAGCATCTTTAACTTTAAAATTATTAACAAGCAAACATTTAATGTCTAAAAGCAACTGAACTGTAAAATAAAATACTTCCATAAAGAATGTTTGTCTTTATTATGAATTTTAAACAGAGGGAAAACTATAAACTAATACTTTTCAAGTATGGCCTTATGAAAAACTTTTAAATCTTTGTATACTTTAACGAACAGAATTCTATAAGACCTGTCTTTAGTTCTCATCCTTTTCCATTTTGTAAAAGTATTTTGTTTGTTGGATATTTTGTATGTACATTGTATATACTTTTGGGAACATATATGTCAAAACCAAAAAGTTTTAAAATTAAAGATAAAAAAATAAAACATCCTTACCACATGTCATACAAGAACATGCATATTACTATAAATAGATTTTAGTGCATAATCATGATGCACAAATTATGAACATAAATTCATAAATCTGTTATGAACCATAAACAAGGAGTGCTATATTTTAAAAGAATTAACAATTCATCTAAGCTAGCCTTATCTCCAATAAACGACCAACTATGAATGTTTTATTTTATAAATAATTACAGACATATGCATTCCTATGTGTAAGTGATAAAAATTAATTTAAGTCAACTTGAAGTGCCTAAATAGGCAATTAAACCTACTTCAAAAGGTCAATGTGAATGTAAGCAAGGTAAAATGGTATAAAAATACACATTTTGTGTATAAAAATTGATGGTTTATGTAAAGAATTTTGCAAAAAATGTGTTTTTACATAAGGTTAATGCCTTAAATGATATTTTCTGTTTTCCTCCTTGTATAAATAGTTCAAGCAATAGAAAATACCCCATCTACATTAAGATTGCTATGATTGGTAGTATTCTTCATCAACTGTCCAAA
Source organism: Ruditapes philippinarum (assembly GCF_026571515.1). Lineage (NCBI taxonomy): Eukaryota > Metazoa > Mollusca > Bivalvia > Venerida > Veneridae > Ruditapes > Ruditapes philippinarum. The sequence continues at coordinate 228,661 of NW_026863278.1, forward strand.
AAGCTAAGGTGAATTATATCTTTAATATAAAGCCTGGTCAGCCCTCACACACATTGAATCAAACTGGACAACCCATCCAATCTAACCGAACAACCCATCCAATCTAACCGGACAACCAATCCAATCTAACCGGACAACCCATCCAATCTAACCGGACAACCCATACAATCTAACCGGACAACCCATCCAATCTAACTGGACAACCCATACAATCTAACCGGACAACCCATCCAATCTAACCGGACAACCCATCCAATCTCACCAGATTAATGACTCCAAAAGTTTTATCAGTTCAACATCAAAATCTTATATATATAATTATTATTTAATAGTATCAATGGATAGTTCCAAATCCATGGCAGGGCTAGTCTGTATTTCACAAATTTTGCAGAGTAAACATCAAAAAAAGTTGATAACTTTAGGAAACCAATCAATTTTTGAAGATTGAGTTACTAGTCATTACCTCATGCCAATGTTCACCCCTACCCAATGAAAAGATTCTGTAGTCTCCATAAATAATTTTGATACCCCCAAAATTGGACAGTTCCCAAAACATGGAACAGGGTTTTTCTCAGCACTATGGAAACATGACACAATGGGTAAGACAAAAAGCCTGGAAGGTAGCCAGGTCCATTTACAAAATTTGGGAGGTTCAGGTTTAAGAAGACCTCAGGTACAACCCGTTCAGTCACTGAAGCCGCTCTTTAATTTTGTTGTTGGGGAACATAAATCAAAACAGTAAGAATAAATACACACCTGTTTCAGCAGGGCTGGAGTACATAGGTAAGAGTACCAGTATCGCCGACATAACTACATAAATTATCGGCCATATAATAGCAACCTGAAGCAAGGAAAAATCTTTATATAAATTGAATATTCATACATATGTATATGCAATATAAAATATCAGTTAACAAGCAATTATCATAGTATTGCAAGCAATCCATAAGTCCCCTACCGGATAGAACCCCATCAGCATTCTAATGTGTAAATTTTTCTCTTTTTTAAGTAAATTTGTTGGAAATGTTCTTTAAAAGTGATCACAGGAAAAAGTTTTTATGAACAGACAGACAGACGGACTGAAGGACACTCTAAAGTTAATATTTGAAACATCCCTGTTACCAAAATATAACATTTTAAAAAGCAAAATTCTTAAGAGGAGATAACTCTGGAATTAAAGATGCAATTTCATAAAAAGTTTCAGCTCTTTTTGACTTATCACAAATATTGTTATATTTGCCATGTTTTAAGCCTATTTGTTGCCAAGGCAACCAATATTTTTTCAAAATAGGAAGAACAGATAAGACATGCATAATCTCAAGACTGCCATCTACCCATATGTCAAGTTTCATAATAATATTTCCAGTACTTTTTGAGTTATCACTGGATTCAGTTTATGTGTAAAATTTGCCATATTTTCAGTCTATGTGTTGCCATAGCAACTAGAATTTTCAACATAGGAAGAAAAGAAAAAGACGCGTATAATCTCCAGACTGCCATCTACACATATTACAAATTTCATAAAAATATTTCTATTACTTTTTGCGTTAACACAGGATCCAGTTTATGTGTAAAAATTGCCATATTTTCAGTCTATTTGTTGCCATAGCAACCAGAATTTTCAACATAGAAAGAAAAGAAAAAGACGTGCATAATCTCCATACTGCCATCTATCCATATATCAAGTTTCATAAAAATATTTCCAGTACTTTTTGCTTTATCACTGGATCCAGTTTATGTGTAAAATTTGCCATATTTTCAGCCTATTTGTTGCCATAGCAACCAGAATATTCAACATAGGAAGAAAAGAAAAAGACGTGCATAATCTCCATACTGCCATCTATCCATATATCAAGTTTCATAAAAATATTTTCAGTACTTTTCAAGTTATCGCGGGATCCAGTTTTGTGGACGGACTGACGGACTGACAGACAGACGGACGGACAGACTGACGGAGGGTAAACCTAAAGTCCCCTCCTGTAAACCGGTAGGGGACTAAAAATTGTTTGTCATGCATGAAATTAAATATCACCAGAGACATAGATAATGTTATCTGCATCTCTGATCAGTGAAGTCTTTCCAGAAGTATAGAATTTATATTGCGGACAAATAAATTTTATTACGTTGCTTTTCGTACTGCAATATACTGTTACCTTAAAGTGAAAAAATCATGTAAATATAAGATACTACTAAAAACAACACTATTTTATATCAAGACAGTCTTATTGTAATGCTTTCCCGCCAACAAATTTCTAATATCGGACAATATTGTAGCAAATCAGTCATTCTGGAACAAAACTTACTTTTTCAAAATCTTGGGCATGAGATTATATATAATCACTTTTCCTTTATCACTATGTAATAAATTACGGTTATAAAAGGTTAAAAATTATTGAATATCCCGAAGATTGTAAAATATAATGTCCTGCAAATGACCAGTTTATTACGTCATTATAAACTGGAATGTTATAATTAAGCAGACAGTAACACATATAATTATATGGCTTATGATTTTATTTATAAACATATACCAAAGTAAGTAATTTGCCTACTTAAATCTAGAAACTTTTTACACATAGACAAAATTAAACATCTCAATCAAGATGTAAACAAGACCTTGAAATCTGGAAATGAAAACGCCAAAAAACCCCTTATCATTAACCGTATTTAAAAGTATGAATAAAATGTTTCAAATCTTCAATAACATTAAAGGTACAGTATGCTTCGAAAAGGATTACATTTTTACTAACTTCTTTAAACTGTCAAATATTAATTTTATTTCATTTAAATAATGGTTTAAGAGCATGTTAGATGCTTGTTAACTGAAAAAAGTAGCACTAAATGTTAATAATTGGTCACAAAAGTAGCAAAATGTAAACAAAGAAGTATTTTGACTTCCATACAAAATACTTACACTACAATTGTATTAATTGCCAAAAAGCGACAGAAGAAAGAGATGGTTCAGGTAATTGGTCAGTGAGTAACATTTTGGATACTATAAAAGAACGTCGATATTAAAAAGCTTTTGATAAAATAAAAATAAATGTATTTCTGGGGCATTATGGGCCTTTAAGAAGACATCATCTAACTTAATACATGTACAAATGGATTACTCAGCAGTTTTAAGGACAGAAGAAAAACATCGTTTACATAATTAATTGTGCATATAATGCTCATAATTTAATATAATTATTACACATTTATTACCATGTTTACAAGCGGAGATGATGCAAGTTTATTCGTGCTTTGAACATCAACTAAATGCAATGTAATTAAATCATTATACAATGTCCCTCAACTTATTTATACAGCTAGATCAAAAAAAAAAGTTCAGGAAAAGGTATTTCTTCCACAGAATAATGCTTGTGAATAAGTGAAATTACTTACTTATAATAAAAGAAAATCTACATGTATTAAATATATTTGTATATTTTCATCAACATCATAATCAGAAAGAATATTGAAACTATTAAAGCTCAGAGAGTGTTAATTTTTGTGTGAATATGTAAACATAAGAAGATTTCCATATTATACGTGCAAAACAAGACTTGTTTATCAAACTTTTTCACTTTAGAGTGTGATATGCATGAAATTATGTCCAATAAAGTATGGTCTCACTGACATTCAGATTGAGGTTTATTTCAGTGATATTCTTTACTGACATTTATTATTTCTCACCAACTTTCATTATATCTTACTGACATTCATTATATCTCACCAACTTTCATTATATCTCACCGACATTCATTATGTCCACTGACATTCATTACATCTCACTGACATTCATTATGTCCACTGACATTCACTATATCTCACTGACATTTATTATGTCCACTGACATTCATTATATCTCACAGATATTCATTATATCTCACTGACATTCATTATATCTCACTGACATTCATTATATCTCACTGGCTTTCATTTATTATATCTCACTGATAATTATCATATCTCACTGAGATTCATTATATCTCATTGACATTCATTATACATCACTGACTTTCATTATATCTCACTGACATTCATTATATCTCACTGACATTCATTATATCTCACTGACATTCATTATATCTCACTGACATTCATTACATCTCACTGACATTCATTACATCTCACTGACATTCATTACATCTCACTGACATTCATTACATCTCACTGACATTCATTACATCTCACTGATTATCATTTTATCTCATTGTTAGTCATTACATCTTACTGAAAAGAACTATTTTACTAAAGGTATGTATAAACACTTGCCTATACATTTTTTAAAGAATTCATACATTTCTCTTGCAGAGAAATTTATTTTTGTATACAAAAAACAATAGAAATGGTCACTTAAAAATTTATACATCAATAGCACATCAATATCAAAGTCATGAAATTCATGGCATGTCATTTCAAAACACAAGCCATTTGACCTATTAAAACATTACAGAAATCTTGCTTGCATAGCATTATCATAAAAGAATGCTTTATGCTTATATACTAATCCACTTAAGAACAAGGTCAATTAAGTTTCCTGACAATTATCTCAAAACCACAAGAACTATTTGGAAGTAAACTGACTGTGACCCAGTTTTCAGCCATAGATATCATGAATATTGTTTACAATTTACAACCAGTCCACATTGAGCAATAATGCCATTTGAATAAACAAACATTCTATCAGCAAACATTTTTACCTTCTTTTTATACAGATAATGTATCTGACCCAGTTTCTGGACAATTAAAGTCCTTTTTCTAGTACACTTCTAAAAGGGTTAATGACATATAGTACCAAATTCTGCCCATTAAATTATCAACAAGTATCAAGAGCCAAACCCAACCCTCTTTTACAGCAAATGGTTGCAGTCAATGGGACAAAAATATAAACAATATTCAGATATAAGAAATGGATGCAAGTTTATCTTTTTATCTTTATGTTGATTATGTAACATATGTTTTTAATTTATTTGCTTGAACCATGTGTGACAGTAATGCACTGAGATCCAAGCTTAAATAGAGAGTGGAATACATTTTTGGTCCCATCATGCATTTTTTTCCCCATATTTCATCTACAGGTTGTAACTTTTGTGTGTATTTGAGTTTATTTATACTCGCCACAGGTTGCCCATATGGGTGAGTCCTCCAGAAGAGTATTAGTCATTTTTGACTATAGTGCAAGATACAGATACAGAAAGATGCCCCTATTTCAGAAGTTTCTCCTGGATCTTTAGCATGCCAAGTGTTAAAGCAATCATACACAGGACCTCGATTTAAAGTTTCATCCAAAAGACTGATTATAAGTTTTAGTTGGCCAGCCCAGGAATCGAAACCGCAATGTTGAGATTACAAGTCTCGAGCTCTTACCATTTTAGCTATGTCTGCTGGCTAACTTTAGTTGGAACTTGGGTAGTGCCAGTTTATAAAAGCTGAACCACTCATGAGAATAAACAGCTGTGAAAGTCACATGATTTAACAAGAGCTGTCGGTAGGACAGCAACGCTCGACTATTCTTAGTGCTTGATAGTAAAAAAAATGCTTGATACAGTTACCTCCTCCTGTTTACAGGTTGGGGTCATGATGGTGAACAAGTGTGCAAAGTTTCAAAGCCATATGTCAATGGACTTTGAAAATATTTGAACTATTACAAAAACTTTAACGTAAATTCTAAGTCGAAAAAGGGGCATAATTCTGTCAAAATGCTTGATAGAGTTACCTCCTCCTGTCTACAGGTTGGGGTCATGATGGTGAACAAGTGTGCAAAGTTTCAAAGCCATATGTCAATTGACTTTGAAAATATTTGAACTATTACAAAAACTTTAACGTAAATTCTAAGTCGAAAAAGGGGCATAATTCTGTCAAAATGCTTGATAGAGTTACCTCCTCCTGTCTACAGGTTGGGGTCATGATGGTGAACAAGTGTGCAAAGTTTCAAAGCCATATGTCAATGGACTTTGAAAATATTTGAACTATTACAAAAACTTTAACGTAAATTCTAAGTCGAAAAAGGGGCATAATTCTGTCAAAATGCTTGATAGAGTTACCTCCTCCTGTCTACAGGTTGGGGTCATGATGGTGAACAAGTGTGCAAAGTTTCAAAGCCATATGTCAATGGACTTTGAAAATATTTAAACTATTACAAAAGCTTTAACATAAGTGGTTACGCCGACGCGGACGCCGACGCTTGGGTGACTGCAATAGCTCTACTTATTCTTATCGAATAGTCAAGCTAAAAATAGATTACCATAATCCTACCATTAACAAAATCTGACTAAATAAACTGGTGTAGATAACTAAATGAAGGTACAGGTAACTTACCTTTACTGGGCGATTCATGTTTGGTCTAGTGTATCTAAAGTAAAGAAGCACCGTTACGGAGAGACCAATGGCTAGCCAGTTAACAAAACTGACATAGTTAATGAGGGCGTACATGTCTGACGATGTTAAATACACCAATGATAGTAGACCCTGAAATATTGAAAATAAAATTTACATCAACATGAATTTTTTTGATAACTAACAATCAAAACATGTCTATAGTTGTTTGTTGGGGGTTTTTTTATGGTTTGTTAAACAAACAAAGCCAAGGTTATTCTATTTAGATTTTGTTAGTTTCTGCTCAGGCATTGTAAAAAACTGTAAATGAATATTCACTTAACTATAAATATAAACTCAAACTAGGACTTTAGTAAGAATGGAGTCAATTACTTTTGTTTATAACTCACCATAAACAAGCATGCAGGCATAGGTGTAAGCCTGTTGATCTGTACCATAGACAAGATCTGTGGCATATGTCCCTCCCTGGCACCAACATAGAACAATCTGAAATAAAACATAAAATGTTTCTGAGTAAAAAAACTTACAAAGAAAACTAAACAAATGATCATACAAACACAAACATAAAGAGAACATTATGCTCCAAATCTGATGATTTCACAGTCAATACGTACCTTGATGACGTGAAGAGGATACCGTTCACACCTCCAAAAGTGGAGAGTGATACAAATATCGGCATTATCACCCACATGAAACTGTACAGACGTTGTGAAAACATCTGAAAATACAAAAACAATGCAAAGTGCCCAATACTTTATCAACCAATATAGTAGATTATGATTCTAGTCAAACACAACAGTAACAGCTGAAAAAAGGTATACAGTATAAATTATAACAAATACAGAAGCAAAGATAAAGAACATAATATGGTGCATTACAGTTGTTAAAGATTATAATCATTATAAAGCTATATATCTCCTGTAAAATTCTTTAAATTCTTTGAATTTTGAAACATGATACTTCCAAAAAGCCTCTATGGAAGAAATATGTTAGTAACTATCCTTCAGAGCAAAGAGTTCGACAAAATTGTTGCTAAATTGTTAAAACACTACTTAAAACTGCAGCATAACATTTTGTTCCGGACACATTTTTATTCTGTTTATGTGCAATATTCATGTGTGTCAAATAACAGAAACATTATATAATATAACTATTTTGAAAATATATGCACGACCGAGCTATACCATTTTCACGGAGCCGTAAAAGTGGCACGGGTATGTGATAAAATGTTCAAACTTTCAGCATCCTCAATCACGCCAACCTTCCCCCCCAATCCCCAAACAGTATAGACAATGGTACATACCACAGCTACAGCTGCTCCACTCAGTATCTCGGTTCTGCTGACCGTAGTAAAGTACGCTACATTAGCAAACGTGTACACCAACGTTACCAGACTGATGGATATCCATATAGCTTTCGGGCAGTTTCTGAAAACAAATGTAAAAGAATGAAAGTCGTTGAAAACAGAGCGTACATGTTTGAGACTTTTTACCTTTACCAACACGTAACATTATATTTCACTGAACTCATTTCAAGATACTCAACTACAACAACTATAACTGTGGTGGCATGGCCGAGTGGTTAACGCGTTGGACTAGTAATCTTATGATCGCTAGCCGCATGGGTTCAAACCCTGTCAGGGGCAAGTTGTTGTTTCCTTTAGCAAGAAACTTTACACTCATTGCTCAGTACTGCTTGGTTCCAGTAATGGATTTGAAAGACTTAAGTGTGTCTATAAGCTTAAAGCTTCCAACACAATCAAACTAAATTAAATTCTATATTAACCAACTATAACTTCAATCATTCACTTATTCATGTACACCATGATGCAAAATTGATACTAAAGTTGTTAAATATGTTCTATATTATGTATGTGAAACAGTAAATTAGAGTAGACTAACCTATATCAGTTAACATTTAGTGTTTTTTCTCACTTTAATAATTGAGAAGAGGCCTTAGGCTCTTCATTTTTTGGGGGAAAATATCATTAAAATTTCAAATTTAAGACATAAAAAAACTGGTACAATGTTCAGATTGTTTAGAAAACTGCTTTATTATTTATTTTTTTTTTCAAGAAATTTTTAATTGGAAAGAGGCCTTTTATAAGCCTCTGTTATATCAGGTGAAAAATCGCTGACACTTGACTTCAGGACCTTTGTTTGAAGTAGCACAAATGACTTTTTTGCCTTCATTATACAGCCAGGCTGAGTCTGTACATAATACTACCACTTGCTGTTGGCTACTTAAATTTCATTATTTGTGTATTTAAATCCCTTTAAGTATGAATAGACTGTTCCAGGTTCAAAGCAAGGGGATGTCAATTCAACAAATTAGCAAGGTGAAGGTTTAAATAAAATATCTGAAATCCTTAACACATAGCCTCCATCCTGCAACACATTTGATCAAAATCAGCCAATACAGATGATAATGATCTGCAACGGTTTGCTATTCTGTATGTATCTTAAATTTTCCCATGACATTTTGAATGATTTTGTCACAATTTATAAGCAGACAAGACAATTTAATATGTGGTAAAAGTGAACTATTCTTCAGAGCAAGAAAGGTCCAATTTAAATAGCAAGAGAGATCAGTAATCACATGTGTCGCCTCATGATGGCCAATTTCATATTGGGACAAATTTTGTGAGCAGACGGACAGACAGTGCACAACTAGACTTTGTTTGATCATTCCTGTAAAGTTTGGATAAAATTGTACCCAGAATATAATGAGGAGTAGTCCGGACAAGCTTTTGCCTATGTGGCAACACACAGAAAAAAAAACACCTCTATATCAAAGGGGCCATAACTCGGCAAAAATCATTCAACCGAAAACCCGTGCAACATGCGCAAGGACTTGAGCTACAGATCAATGCCTGTAAACCTTCATTGAAATTGCATTAGTGGTATAAGAGTTAGTTTCAGACAAACTTTAAAATTACAAATTATTAAAGGGCCAACACTCTGACAAAAAAATCATGGAACCGTAAATTGTTGACAATATGAACAAACTAGACTTGGTACTGATCATTTCTGCAAAGTTTGGATGAAATTGCACCAGTAGTTTATGAGGAGTAGTCCGGACAAGTTTTTGTGACGGACCGACAAAACAGTGGGAAACGTTCCTACAAAATGGTCATTTTTTGGGTATTTCCCTTTTTTTTAAAAGGGGTCCCCAAAACAAGAAAAACATAAGTACCCAAAAAATACTGAAAAGAAGAATAAAATTTTACCCAAAAAGGGTGTCCTCTGGTGTTTTTGAAGGTATCCAACAATTTTCCCCCTGGGTTTCCCCGGGGACAACAGATGACGGGAATTTGACCCCTATTGTGCCACTATCCGAAAGGGGCGACAAAAAAAGGGGTTGGGGAAATAAGTTTGGGCAAATTTTTTTAAAAAGACAGAGATGTAGAGGAACAAACTTGTGACCATGACTTCCCTTTATTGTAAATCTTATAATTGTGTATACAACTAAAAACTGGCAGTTAAAAAGAACTATTCATTTAGCATCAAACTTCAATCTCAGCTGTAAATAGTAAGAAAATTTCTGACCAACAAATATTGATAATCCTTATAAAAAACAGAAGTATAATAATGATCACAGATTTATAACATTACAGTATTCTTTGGATTAAGCATTTACAAAGAATTTGCTACTACAAAATACTTGACAGCATTATTAATTCTAACCCAGTCTTCTTAATTCTACACCAGTCTAGACCAGTTTCCTTGACCTATATCAAATAGGATTGTTAAACTTTACAAGTTTTAAGCTGAGACTGTGTCCCTGGTTATTCCATTAACAAATGAACCTAGAAAAAATCATCCAAGTAACTGTACAGTGAAATACTTGGTTACTAGCTGCCTTCATTTTATTAAATTACAAAAGACACCATCAAGTTGTTGGACCTAAAATTGCTAACACAGGTTTACTGGTGTTTATTTAGTGGTGTTTTGAGCTCAGATTAATAAATACATGTACATGCACTGTATTATGAAAACACTTTGTAATTTTAATAAAATCTTACAACAACTTGAACAAGAAAACAAACCTGTCTTATTAATGTAAGCACTTGCTAACTTACAATTTATAGTAGTGGTATATAGGAAAAAAGGAGTGAAAACTACATGAAAATGGAATTTTTTAGCTCTAAAAGACCTAAGTCAAAATATATTGAAGTGCCAAATCTGATTCTGAATTTTTTTTCCCTGGGTGATTCAAATCTATACAAAAATCTCACTTTTTCACGTAGAAAGAGAAAATTGCACAGACACAAAAAAGCCAAATATCTTTTTGCACAGGGACAATAAGTTGGGCTATTAAAAAACCTAAAGACAAAAATTTTAAATTCCCCCAAAAAATAACAAGCAATTTTAATTTTTACGCAAAAAAAAACAACATTTATTGCAGTTATAATATTTAAAACTTTTACTCAATGTAACCAGCAAAAAGGGCAAATGTAAGTCAAAAACCTCATTTATACATAGAGTCATACATATATAGAATCATAAGTACTGTAATGTAACAAGTTAACTTAATTATCTGAGTTACTTGTAGAGTGGCTTAATCTACTGATAAGGACAATTCTATTCAAGGTCATACATTAATACAGAATGAACAAAGTAAAATAAGGACACGATCCATGTTACACATTTCAACATACTATTTGCCGAAGTTATTTTTGCCAAATTTCTTCAAAAGTTCAAATTTTGGTCACAGCTGTGATGTTCATACAGTGTTGATATATAAAACTCACAAAAAGAAATGGGGTGTTTCTAAATAACCAACTCACTGGACTGTCATACATATTAAAACCCCAATATTATTATTTTTTTTTTTTACATACATTTTTCTTGCAATAATTAGGTGTTTTTTTTTCTATTCTATTGTAGGGTCTGTTCATGGGCTTCTTTCTCTCTGTTTTTTTTTTTTTTAAATCATGCAGTTTCCCCATAAAATTTAACTGATGTGACGTTTCGTTTTTTAATTTTTTGCAAAAACTTTATTTTCCCTAGATTTAAGGGTAGACTTCCAAATCCTATAAAATCATATGTTGGGGAAAGACCCTAATATTGGGTGAAAGAAAATTTGATTAAATCATTAAAGATTTGCATAACCTTACATCCAAGCAGAAACTTTGGCTGTTAAAATAAGGCAATAGACAGACAATGACATGGTTTGCAAGGACTAAAACATTAACAATTGCCACTGCTTTTACATACCAAGCAAAGTGCATGCCTTCAATAATATATTTAGTAGAATGGTTGGCTATTTTCTTATCTTAATTATTTTGTCAACAATCCCAAATAATTATTAAGTTTGCTATCTTCACATGAAATGATTGTCTTGTGACTGTAAATTTCATTCACTATCTACCAGCCTTCATACAGGTAATAATCTAAGTATTTCCCTTAGCGGACAAAACTACCACAAGTTGGCAACACTATGAAAAGTTCAAATCTTTAAACAGTTCTAATCTTCCACAAGTGACACGAGTTTTCAGAGGGGAAAAAACTAAACATTTGAATATAAAAATTATTTCACAGATGTTATTTTGAAGTACTATTTATATGGCATTCAAAAAATTTCTCTTAACAACAACCTTGTGTTTTAAAGGTCATGGCATTATTTTGGCAATGTGTACGTGGGGGCAAGCCAAACATGCCAGATGGGTAATCAAACACTCATGTCGAAGACAATAAATGTTCATTTACTTATATTTCAATTCTTTTTTTCTTTGTTTTGTTTCATGTTACCTTTACATTACTAATAATAGTGGTGGTGGCTGTCTTGGTAGTTTTCACTCCGATCACCACAGTAAGCCACATTAAATTTTTCAGAGCACAGTTCAGCCTGGACAGGCTGTCAAGCAGTTTACTAGTACTAGTTGCCTTCACTTTCCAAAGGAAATGATAATGTAATGTATATGTAATGTATTACATTGTACGTATTGAATATCCCATTGCTCAGTATTGTATTGATTTGTTTTTTCTTTATGTGTAATTGTAAAATATGTGACCTATAATTATATTTCAAAATGCTTGTTATAACGATGCACCTATGTGTGTACAAATTATGAAATAAACTCTGTTCTGTTCTGTTCTGAAAACTTCTGTACATGCCAGAGCAAAGGTGCAGTGCAAATGACCTTAGAAAGGATTTCATGATCAATCACAACAAAAGTGACATTCTAACAATATAATACTGTTATACCAAATTAAGAGGATTAAAAGATTTTTTTTTACACTTTACAGGTTGAGAGACCAACAATATTTTTTTTCTTTTCTTTCTCCTTATGCCACAACCTTATGAATTTGAAAATATGAGCATGAAAATTGGTTATATTTAAGCAACCAATATTCACTTTTCTAAGATGATATTATAAATATATAAATTATGTTTTTTATGAAAAGCCAAAAATGCTTAAAAGTTGTGCTTGTTGTGGGAGATCATTATCACCTTCTTGGAATATTCAAAACATAGGCAGGAATTTTCAACATTTCTTTGAACTTGGAAAAGCCTTATTCATTTTCTGCCTCTATTTCATGCAAAAAACAAGTGCTACAAGGGCGTTTTCATCAAATCACCAGGGGCTGATATTATAAAGGTCCCATTCCCAATCCAAAATAGCCTCTTTTCCCCCCAACTTAAAAACAAAAATTCCACATAGCAGCCAAAAAATCTAACTATTTTCAACATCTAAGAAAACTTTGAAATTCTCTGACTTGTTTCTTAAAAAAATTGTCAAGTTATATGATCTAGCAAATGTTAAAAACTTTTAAAGGCATGAATAAGGTAGTTTTGGCATGAATAAGGTAGATTTTTCTAAAAATACTGAATATTTTTTTCCAATTCATGCAGGGAGACCTTTTCCCAAATAGCAGAAAAAGGCCCTGGCTACATCTGGAGGAAAACACCATAACACCCTCCCCCCTAAAAAACCCCTGACTGTACACCCGGTGACCTTGACATTACTATGTGAAGTGGGCTTGTTAGGTAGAGCTCATCAAGTTGCATGCATCTGCAAAATTTAGCAGCTTTAGATGGAGGGACATTCTGTTCTACCTCGAGAAGTTTTGTTTGTTGGAATTTAAGTTTTGTGACAAACAGACACAGACAAAAGTACATTAAATATACAATTTTAACAGAACAAAAACAAAATGGCCCTCTTAATTCCAAGCATTAAAATAATCATATTTTATCATTTACTTATAATATCACTGAAATAACAGATATATACACTACGATACAGACTGTGACACCTCAATCTTCACCTTTGTTAAATGCAAATTAACCCTGTAAGCAATACTGAGATAATGCAAATGAAAGAAATTAATTGCAAGGACATGATAATAATACAAGTTGCACATTGACAATTTAAAATGAAATTGTTAAGACTTATAAGGCTTCAGTAACTGGTGGTGTTGCTTATTTGTAATTTTATTCAAACATTTATACATTTTTTTCCTTAGCAGAAATTTCTGTTGACTTACAAATTCATGTTCATTTTATTGTGGTCGATGCCCAACATTGGACATTTTACTGAATCTTTCCATTGTAACAACTAAATAAACTTCAGATCATGTATAATAAATAGTTCTTGCAAGCAAGTTCAAATGGCTTTTTTCTTAAGGCACAATAGCCCCTTTCCCGCTGAAAAATTCTTAAAAATCATGCAGGGTTTCCCCTAAAATTCAGTTTACTTTAACTTTTTTCTTCCTTTTTTTGCATAAATACCATGTCATTTCCCCCTAAATTTAAGGGAAGTGCCCCTACGAAGAAAGAAAACCATAGATCAAAACAACATTAAATAATCCCCTTAGCTAAATCCGTCTTTTTCTTTATATTAAAATTGTCCTTCTATAAGCATAGATTTGTAATATCATCAAAAGAAATTTTGAACATATCAACAATGTCTTAAAGAATCACCACCTTGTGGCAATATTTAAGCATCCATAAAGGCCCTTAAATCCCACTTTATTATGACAGTACACCTGAAAACCACACAAGTTATCATACTGGGTCACAACCCAAGTATTTACAGCTTAAATAGTACTTAAATTAAAGCTCACATCCTGTGATATAATATTTAATATGACAAGTTCGTAAACAGAAATCTGTCTTATACAATATTTAATATGTTTATTGTTTACTTATGGAGGGATTAGGTCTAGTGGCTAAAACTAATTACATTGCTTAGTATGTATATCAATGAAATAGCTGTCCACAAACTTTCAGCTGGAATAGCATACCTACTTGGCTTTAGATTCTATGAAGATATGTACAATATAAGATAGTGCCAAACATATCAAAATTTTAAACTGATCTGAATTTTAATACAAGCTGATAAATCAGCCTTCAGATTTTCTGTTGGAAAAACAATTCTGTGTTAATTGTTTCAAATTAAGTATTTTAGTACTTTGATCTTGGAAAAATGCATGATATCACTGTTAAGCCTTCTTCAAAAGAGCGTCCTGAGAGCTATTTATAACTCGTCAGTGACATTCGTTTCTAAAAAAAGATTGAGAAACAGTCATCAACTTTGCTAATTTAAATATAGAGAAGAGCAGACCGGTATATTAGAGGTATCAAGGGGCTTCCTAAAATTTCATTTTCCACATCAATTCTTTTGGTTTGACAATTATATAGACAATTTATATAAAAATAATTAAACATATTTAACCTTTAGAAAAGCTAAGGGATGCTTTTAAATAAGACAAGCAGTCAATGCAATTTTTTTTACTTGAACCAAAATTGTGAACTTTCCTACACACAAATGAACTGTAAACACTGCAGAGTCCTATAATAATTTTTTACTATTTTTTATCCAGGTATTTACTATACAAAACATTTTCCCACCATAGCTAGTATAATGCTACATCAGACAGAAAGTAAACATAACTACACAATTATGTGACTTCTTATTGTAGAAAACAACAACAGTACAGTTTTATCAAAACGATTTCAAATCTTATCCAGAAAAATCCATTTGCTTTAAAAAAAATTGAAATATTTTTTTGATGGAGAAAAATAACATTCATTGCTACTTACAACAGCAATAAATGACAATATTTCAACAATATTAGCAGAGAGAATCTGTACTTGAAACCAATTTATGACTTTCTCACAGACAAAACATGCTATTGTGTCTTTGATAAGGATATTCAGACGTTGGTGGTTCTAAATTAGGAGTCATTTCATATTATAAGTAAACGTAAGTGTTTTGAAATTTGTTAACAATAAAAATCGCAACAAAAGTTATCAATTCAACCATGATCACATTCATAATCATACGTGAAGCTAAAATTTGGACAAAGTTCAACCATACCAAAATAATGCCAAAGGAATTAGGGGAGATAAACAATTTCTGCTTAAAACTAGTCACATCCGGATATATCTGGCAGAAAGGGAAAAGGCATTCAAAGTTATGTCTGTTAGATAATTTGTGAGAAAGAACTGAAAATAGAAATTTACAACTAACTGTCTCAAGGCATTTACCATAGTAACACAAAATTACTTCTTACTCTATATATGGACTGACCACTTCATATTCGTTTTTTTCTTTTTCTTTCTATTTCTTTTCCAAACACATTTAGGGAAAAAAAATTAGTAGGGTCTTGGAAAGGGACAAAAAGGGAAATATGAATTTCTTAATACAATTTATATACCGTATTTCTACTAGTTGAATTTCACACATTTAGGGGGGGGGGGAAATATTGGTAGGACCTTCTCAATACAATTTATACTGAATTTATACTGAATTTTTACTAGTTTTATTTCAAGTCAAAAGCCTAATGCTTAATCCATCATTTTTCTGGTTTATACTACACTGTATTTAACATTTTATCCCATTAATTAATGGTGTTTTTTTTTTATCCAATAGTGTGTTACAATTTAGGTGTATGCTCATCAGGATATAAACACTTCATAATTTATCTTATTGCATCATCAGTTTCCTTGTGTTCCTTGTCTAAATACATATTGCATCATACAAACATGTTTTTCATATAATAAACACCCTGACATATTGCATGACTTCCTGAACAATACAAACATTACATCAATGCTTAATGGTTTTCACTCATAAATTTTATCATAACACCGAAACAGGTTTACAAATAAATCATTATGTATATCACAATATTCTTTAAACTGTTTTAAAATTCCAGCAAAAGATTTAATCAAAATACTAAATCTATGAAGTGTACAAGTGTCAACATTTAAATTTGAATTGAATGAAAGATGAAAGTTATCAATTCAACTGAAATAACAACAATTATAATAATCAATTATTCTCATTAAATAATGATATTTATTTTTTAAAATTTGCAAAAAAAAAAAAAACGGCATTCAGGAGACAATGTGCGATGTGCGTGTTTAGGAACTATATGGAGGATTTAGTAATGTATTGATTTCCTATAAAAAGGTGTGTCAATGCCTAGTAACATAAGGCAAATCTATTTCCAATACTCCCTTAACATAGGCAGATTTATTTCCAATATTTTCGATCTACATACAAAACTAGTAAACATCTGAATGATGCAATAATTACTCATGACATTGACCTTTAAAAGCAGTGACCTTGAAGGGGAGAAAAGGAAGGACAGTAATTGTAGTCAGGGTGACTTTGAGCACGTAACAAAAAAAAAACATTTGTTTAAAAGATTTCTTTGAAATTCAATTTACTTAGAACTTGCTCTTGAAAGTAATTGAAAAATTAACAACAAATCTACTTCTACTTGTCTGACTGGTTTAAAAATATCCTATTCTATCCTTTCAGATAAATGGTATCATACTTGGAAAAAAAAATCAGTCAAGGGCTTTTTAAAAGACTATTTGAACAATTTAAGAGCAAAGGATGTCAACTTCTAAAAAGAAAAGTTTTCTTGTTGTGTTTAGTTAGGTTTTAAAATACCTCTTGAAGCTAGAAACTACCAACAAAACATGCACTTATTAACCTTGAAAAATGTTTCACATTTTCAACTGATAAGTGTATAGATTTCTTTTTGTTTTCCTCGTTCTGTTGTTGTCGTTTGTTTTTTCAACTTTTAGGTCAATAGGAGAATGGTGACAAGGCCATGAAAAAGACGAAATTGCAATGTGGAAAAAAGGGGAAACTTAGAAATGAATAAAACCTCACTTTTAACAAGTATGTTAAATTTTGATACAATAGCATAATTATAATCTTTTTTTTAAAACTAAGCTGTCTCCCTCTGTCCCACCCTCTGACCCTGAAATATGGATATCAAAAAAAAAAATTATATAAGGGAAATTAGACCAAAGTTTGAGCCTCAAATTGGCCTTGAAAATCCCCAATGTAAAATGTGACATTTTCAGTTTTCAAAGGAAAATTGCAATTGATTGCATCATTTTGAAAATCAGCAAGTACCATACTTCTTCACATACCGTATTTGATCAAGTAAACACAATTGCACTTGACATTTCTGTAAAGTACCATACTACAAACTTAACATTTACCTTTAACATTTGCCACATAGACTTGTTTATCTTTCCATCTAGACAAAAACATTAATCATTTTTCAAGAAAATTTCAAAAAAAGTATGAATTGAATTAATAGCGAACAGTGCTGCGCAGACCATCATATCAAATTGAAGATAAAGCCATAAGCATAATATATACTATTACTTTATTATTACATTATGTATTTTTGTGACTAAGACAAGGACATGCTTAACCCATTACTTCATGAGCATTTTGTGAAAAATGGCTGTTTTCATTGAAAAGTCTCCCGTTACAAGTTCAAATTGCTATAATACTATAAAAACTGCTTCAACACTAATCAAACTTGGCACAAATCTTGACTGGACCATTGCCCTTGCAACAACATGCTCAGACTTAAATTTTCTGTTACCATGGCAACGAGGGGACATCTCAAAATTGCCAAAATCACTATTTTGCGTTGATTTTTTCCATTATAATTGATTTCAAAGTGCTGTAACTTCTCAATGGATTGAGATAGAGTCAAATGCTTTTCAGCGTTGGTTACACGTTACCTTATGATCAATCTGGGGTCATTTATAGCCTTTCACAAGTCCAAAATTTTCTTGGCGATGAGGGGGACTCCGCCCCCCTTCAAACCCCCCAAACAGAAGGGGGCACATCCCCCTTCTGGCAACCCCCTGATGTATCTTTTGATTGGGGGGCCGCGCCGAAAAAGTGGTCACTTTTTTTAACAACATTTCTCAAACAAAAACAAATGTTAAGGGCCTAAATAATGCATTTTTTCACCATTTGAGACAACAAAAGGGGGGGGGGGGGTGGTGAAAAAGGCGTTAAAAGGCGTGTATATGAAGTAATGGGTTAATGCAATAAAAAATAATTTTTTTACTTACTTGACAGGGTCTTTTAACTCTTCTATAACATAGTTCAGGTAATTCCTGAAATGAAATATAAAATTCATATATGTGAAACTAATGATTACTTTATGAACCTCTATGTAAGGTTAAGTTATTTACTCCAAGGCTAAAACCTTGCATTATGTAACATAACCAGGGCCAAAAAACTGTTCTTTGTAGAGGACGAATATAGGCTGCTTCCCCAACCAAACTAGTCTCTTTTTTTCTCCAGTTTGGTCCTCAAATTTCCCCAGTCTTTTGAAATTTGCCATAGAATTTAGAACAGAATTAAATGATGGTATTTTAAGGTCTTTTACTGCCTTACTAGTATTTCCCAGTGCTTTTTGCATTTCTATTTTGAAGACTTGTTAAAGGTTTGTGTTAAATTTGAGTCCCCTTTTCCCAAAGTATGCCAAAATCATGCATATTTTCCTCAAGAAAAAGACTGAGGCCCCTTCCCCAAAAATGGTGTTTTGGCCCTGATAACTCTACCTTTACAGACAAAGAAACAAGATTTTTACCAGAGGGGATCTCAATTTTTCAACACAATGGGTAATACATTTTCCAGAGGGGGTTTGGAATTTTACTAGTTTTTGTTTTGTTTTTTATCATGATTTTCATCATCAAGTTCATATTCAGATTTTGATCTACAAAATATAGTTTATGCATTAATAGCCAAACTCCACAGGGGTCATGACCCCCTAAACCTCAACCCACCCCTGAGGATCCACCCATGCTTTACCTTTCCCTGAAAATATGTAATATTGTTAATGCTCTAGACGTATATTCTTTCACAAAACATTTGGAGCAAATATAAAAAGAGGTCCCTATGGGCAAATTTATCGCCAACACGAAAAACCCTGTGCATTACAAATTGTCTATAAAAAATACTTTATTTTCTTCCCACTATTGATTTCCAATCAGGAAAATAGTTTCTTGTCTTTCTAAATACAATAAAGAAAATTTTCTCCTTCCAATATATCAATCAAACGTAATTATACGGTGATTTTTACTGATGAATGTAATCTTTTACAACAAGTGTTCAGGAACTGATTGAGTTTTCCGTACATCAAAGCTCAAATGTGATAGGGTATCGATTGATTAATTATTCAAATTGAAAATCCTGCTTTTTTGTAAGGAAACATTAGGATGTCCATTTGATTTCCTTTCCACGGAAAAAAAACAAACTTTCAATCACCTAGTGAACCTGGTGCCTTTAGATTAAACCAGTGCACGGAACAGATGGTCAATAATCTTCCAATTATAATTAAGGTTTTTTTTAAAGCATGATTGTATTATGACAGTTTCCATCTTAACTTTTAGCTGCATAATTTATGGGCTAGTCCAACTTAGTTATAATTTTGAACTACTCAGAATTGCAAAATCCAATTCATTGAAATTGTGCAGTCCAAAGTATCAAGTCTAGTCAGGCTGCATGTGGATTCAAAATGTCTTACCTTAATGATGGCAAAGGCCTCTCACATTAGCATTTATTCATTTTAAAGACTACAATCATGTTCTGTTATCAGAAACCTGACACATTCACAAATGTTGACTTTCAATACCTTAATATTACCAGTGACCACAATGACTTTCCCTATTTACACCAGTTAAAACTAGGGGTGTCAGTGGCAGAGTGGTTACGGTCGTTGACTTCAAACCACTTGCCTCTCTGCCTCTCACCACTGTGGGTTTGATCCACACAGCATCTTCAATTTGACAAATTCTTTCATGTACGTAATCTATGCTATTCAGCTAGCTAGCTTACTGAACATAGGTGGTTCTACTCAGATGCCCGTTCGTGCCTTAAATAATGCACAAAAGGAGCATCTAAGGTCTTCCTCACCAGTTAAGCTGGAAAGTCACAAAATGACCAATACTGTGCTATGAAAATCCAAGCAAAAAAAAAATAAATAAAATAACGTACAGGGTAAAAATTTGCTTCAGAATCATTCCAAAAGAAGCAACATACATGTATTACAGACTCGTAGAATAAAAACCACAGACGTCAACAAAAAAAACCAAGATCTTAAAATAGCCAAAGAAACAATTTGCAGAATCTCATTTTAGGCTTAAAATAGACAATCAATACTAATAAGTGTAACAAGAGGCTTGTTTACAGTCTATACTGACGTCACATTGGTGAACAGCTTGCATGTGGGTTAAATAAATTAACGTTTAAATATCTTTGCATTTTTTTCTCTTATAATTATACTGGTAGAATATGTCCCTTTATTGATCATAGTTCGCTCATAAACTACACTGCCTTGAAATTATTATCATTCTCTAATTTTCACAGTTCATGAGCAATTATTAAAATCCTATATTTTTTTGCTCTACAATTTAGAATAGAAAATACTGTATTTATTAGAATAGTCTGGTTAGGCTGAAGGCTACCTGATATATTGATCTTTTACCTGATGTCTCTATTTGAAATATAACACAAGCCCCTGGTGAATTAGTATCATTAAATACCAGCTAAGTATATATACAAGTAATAAATATCGTAAAAATCTTAGTTATAGTGACTCTCCTTCAACATGACTATTTTCATTACGAGATTCACTTGCGATAATTTAGTCTATGCCTGCAGTGTACTTTAGTCCCTGGAAAGCCATACCTGACCATTTTCCAAACTCATTTCTAGTATTTTGATTTCGACATAATAATCTCTATATACCAACAATAAAATATTGCGCACATCGACAGCACAAAATTAAGCTGGGAAGGCAAATGAGGCTATATAGTATATTTCTGCCTCTACAAACCGGCACTGGGAATCGGTACGAGAGATTTTACAGTTTAAGGAAAAGTTAAAATCATCCTTATATTATAAGTTTAGTTTTTACAATGTATATATATTTGGGTGAAGTTAATCTACTGAGCAGATATTTACCATATCTATAATGCGTTTACCATGCACGATGTATTTCTATTCACCCAATGTTTGTTTGTTTTGGGTTTTGCGTCACATTGACACAGTATAGGTCATATCGCGACGTTCCAGCTTTACTTGTGGAGGAAGACCTCAGGTGCCCTTCCGTGCATTATTTCGAACCCACAGCGGTGAGGGGCAAGTGGTTTTAAGTCAACGACCTTAACCACTCAGCCACGGATGCCCCTTTATTCACCCAATGAATAGATTTACTGTTTATTTGGTTTTACACCAATTTTAACACATTTTTGGTCTTTTCTCAGAAGCTGGTCCACCTAAACAATTTTCCAAGGTAACCAACCAGTAATATAAACAAATTTCTCCACAAATAACCACTTACTAATTCCGCGAATTCTAAATCAGCAGTTGGAGACAAATAACCATTTATGTAAATTTACCACATGAAGAATTATCCCTTTATAAATTATGGACATGTAACTATATTGGCACCATATATAAAATATATTCTTCTGTCTCTTTTCAGGTAACATTTAAGATATTATTATTTTACTCACCATCCATTGTATGCAAACAGCCCGGAATAAAAGCCAAGTGTTGCTTTAGCTATGTTTGTTTCCGTGTGCTCAAACGGATCTTGGAAATATTCAGTCTCTCCTGAAACAGTAAAAAAAAACAACGTAAACACTAAATTTCCTTCGCTTATTACGCCATAAAACCAAACTAACAAACAAACAAATATTTCCTGTACAAATATATATCATTATATTTGACCATGAAGATAAAATTCATTTCATTTTCTTCACAACACGATTGTTGTTTGCAATTTTAATTTCCTTAAGTCATGAAGTCTCTTATATCATCCTGCCCTTAGTAAATAATTTTAATTTGTGACATTTTATAACATTGGATACATATGCAAATTCTTTTCTCACTTCATAAGAGAATATGTGCAAACTAAAGCCATTTGAAATTATTATAAACAAATCTGTATCAATAATTTGACTATTTATACGCACAAATAATGTCATATTGGCCACTTGAGGCTCCATGACATAACATCTGGGTTAACCAAAGACCTTTTTCTAGCTTTCCATAGTTAAAAGGAAAACAATATGTTGGAATGTAAATTGTGGCAAGTTTTTAACCTACTGACACACGATGCATTCTGAACCTACCTCTACACAACTGTACCATTCCAGTTATAATAATTAATCCCAACGCCAGTAACTTGGCATATGTGAACAAATCCTGCACACGGGTTGCCCACTTCACGTCATAGCAGTTGATAAATGTAAGGATCACTGTAACAAAAACACGAAAATAAATCTACATTTTTTAACATAATTCTTACAAACAATGCCTTCTTAATATTTCAAATCTTTTATAACAGTATGATTATACAATATTATAACAGGTACATGTTCATGTGGCTTGTACTCAAGATTCAATTTAGTCCTACATGACCACTACCATATTTAGTTGTTTGAAACCCTGTTCTCAAAATTTATTATGTGTACCCATATTGGTATAGAATTACATGTATCCAGGAACTCAACAAGGCCGGTTCCCCCCCCCCTTCCCAGGGGTGAAAACAAACTTATAATTACACCTTGGTGAATATACTAATAACAAGTGCAACAAATTGACCATTTGAAATTGATTCATTTTGAATAATTGTGAACCTTGAAGCCATAACAAAGTGCTTTAAACACCTGCATAACAGGGTTTCCGTTAGTGGAAGTTTGGGAGTCATTAACTCATTGATTTTAGCTTGTGGCTTCCTTAATTTAATGTTTTTCCTTCTTTACCTATATAATGTGACTTCCAATTTCAGAGATTCTGTTGTCTCTGACTTCCAAATTTTGAAACCTAATAGAAGCCCTGTGTATTATATGGGGAAAAAACCCACATTTACTGAGTTTCAGATATCATCTATTACTTCAATGTTCCCATTCATGCGCAATGCTTTCCTGTTTAGAATTATTGTTGACTTCAAAGCCATTTGACATCAATATGATAGTACATGTAGGCCTAACTGACTGAAAACACCAACAGGGAGTGGTAATATTTTACATCTGTTACTGGAGAGATAGTTCATTCATACATTTTGACTTAATATTTTGTAACTAATCTAGCATAACTGCATGCTCTAATTGTGATATCATCTTTCAATGCACTTAACTTTATGTTGCTTAGCAACCCTGTTTCATTATGAATGATAAAATATTTAAATATGATGAATTGATGACTTTGTTAAGTATAATACTATACATCAAAAAAAGTTATGTTAATGTTGTTAAAGATGAAACTAAATGATAGCAGTGGTGTGTATTTTATAGACAATAAATTTATATTACATGATACTCATTTTTTTTTCATTTTCATTTCTTCCACCTTTTTTCACATAAATTATTCACTTTCACTAAGCAAATAGAAGCATGGGAAAGTGTGGTATGTTGTATTAATTAATAAGGTGTATGACTTAATATGGTTAAATTGTGCTGTGAAAATCCCCTTTTTATGATGAATGGGGATCACGCTTTCCTTCCAATGGAGGCTTGGGTGTGCATGTTTCAAAGTGCATGCACCATTTTTTTACACAAATTTCAGTCGCAAACCGGTGCTGCCATCAACCAGTTTTCACTATGATGCACTGCAGTCTTAACTTGTAACTGCTAACTCAATCATGTAACATTACTTCAATTAAACAAGAGGCAATATCATCTTCCGCAAAAATTTTGACAACAATATACATTTATACAATTAAAACCCAGACATTCAATCCAATGACCTTAATAGTAAAATCAGGGGAAAAAATAAACAACATGTGGTCAAATTAATACTAAGAATTTCTACTTGAAAATTAGAATTTCTACTTGGAAATTCTACATTTAAACTACCACTGTCACATGAGTCGATGACGTGTACTATTACATAAAAATTTAACACTTTAACTATATAACTTTAATTATAATACAAGTGCTGACAAAAATAGAATTTCTTGATATATTCAAGCGAACAAAACATATTTTCTAAGAAAAGGTTCATATTTTGAAGAATAAAAATGTTTCTGCGAAAATTAAGTACATACATGTAATGCACCAGTCACTTGTAAGCCTTGCCCAATGCACTAGTCTAAAGTAGTACGTGGAAATTTTGTGTGGTGGGGGGAGTGGGGCCATCAGTTTCTCTACTTGTTATAGGGTTGTAAGCCAACAGTATGGATCCTGATACATGCTGGTCGCCCACCCATTATGTTGGTTTTGTCATGACACAGCTCATATGTACAAAGTGCTGGGTTATTAAGCAGGATATTTTAGAACAAAATGTATCTTGACTAGCTCCCAAAGGGTGGGGATTTGTTATAGCAAAAGATTTCATTGGTGTATGTCTGTCAACTGCCAAAAAAAATCTGGCCTATTCAACCTGCATGATCAGTAATTTTCCTACATTGTATCCAGTCATATACCATGGTTTGATCATGCATTCCCACTGCAAACTGTTATGAAAACATTGCCTATATATCTTTACACTTAGAAGAGCACAGCAAAAAAAAAAATGATGGTCCATGTCATAGTTCATAATTATACTTGTTGCAATGTTAAAACGCATTTTATATTCCATGCTTTACTGACCTACATTTTTGCTGCATTAAATTACAATAATGTGCATAAAAAAATCGGTCAAACATGTACATAAATCTCCATTGACTACATAAAATCAGTCAATCAGATCATTATCATGTAAAGAAAAGATTAAAGACATTGCAAGGACAAGTATTCATGTTATGTTTTAGAAGATATTTAAAAGATCAAAATCAGTCAGTATCGTGCATTCAAACAGGCGCAGCATATTGAAAAGAACAATTATTAAGATATTAAGAATGAATACAAAGTTGTGTAGAAAATCAAATATTTATATGTGTAATTTCAAAAAAAATACAAAAATAAAAATTGTTCTCGTTGCCATTTCTTAATGTTTTCATGTACTTATTCTTTTCAATTATTTATTAACATACATGGATTACTTTTACTTTTACAGTAATTAAGTGCCAGTAAAGATTAAAAACATGACATGCGTAGGATACATGTTTAAACACATGGTAAAATTTTCATTCATGAAATATTTTAAACTTCCTATCATAATACAGTGAACAGTGAATTAAAAAAACCAATATAAGCCCAAATACTAACATAACCTTGATATTGGTTTAAAACCACTACCCAATAAAACGTATTGCATCACTCTCAAATAGCGGTAGCATTCAAGTTATTATTACCTTAGGCTAGTTCAAACTGGTACACATATTGCATCAGCACACGTATGCTTTGTAAATCAAATCTCCCTCCCTTCAACAAACAAAGGTGTTTCCAAATCCAGCTTTTTTATTTCGCTTTGGTTTTAACTTTAAATCTATGAGATATTGTCTTCAAGATAACTTATAAAATAAATGCTTTTTTAATAAAAGATAAATGTCAGTGTATTAACTTGAAATTGAAGGATATTTTTGTTGACAAAACAAATTGTATACAAAAACTTTTCTACCTAAAAGCCATGTCTGCTATCAACATCAGTAAAGGGCCATTGTAGCTAGCAGCAAAAATACATGATCATATTAATTATGAATATTTCCTAACTATTAATTAAAACAACCTATTTACATGCACTAACCACTTAAGAACTCTGATTTGATAATACAGATTATACACAATGATTACAACAATATTCATTCTATGTGAAATGATCATGTCCTGCATTAAATTTGCACCAATCAAAAGGGACGGGCATTTTAAATTTCAATTGTTTAAATAAATCATACAATTTTTTTAACAGCTTGTTCTGACAGTCACACATAATAATTTACTGTCACCGATCGCACAAGACTGTGATTCAATTAACAATTTCAAATTTAGGTATATATCATATTATTGATATCAATAAATACTATCAAGGACACACAGTTTTATCAATTATTGTCAAATCTTTAAACAGTTCTTATCACTTTCAAGTATTTACCACTTCCTGTGGTATTAATGAGTATTTTACTCAATCTAAGTCACAGCAACTCTTTTCTTATAATAATACAATTTTGAAATTATTTATTTACGAATTATTAATTAAGTGCTTTATCACAGCCCCTTTTTTGTACATAAAAGAAAGTAAAAATTATTATAAATCACAATTGTTTAACTCATGTTCCAGACAGAAACAAATGCAAGCCAAAACTCTTAAAAGTTTTTGATTATTTTGTTGTTAAACTTTCAAACGTTTTACAATTCCTCCAATATTTTAGGGTATCAGTGTAACAGTAAATTGAATGTAAACAGATATTAACTACTTTAATGAAAAGTAAATCAAAATTTTCATTTTAAAAAATCAGTAAAATTTAAGCTTAAAGAAAACCAACAACAATTTTCAATAATAGTCAGCAGGCCCGCTTATGAGTAGATACAACTCTCCATTTAGGGTTGACTGCCTTGCAATATATTATAAATTGCTCAGGACTTGATACTTTTTTGGCAGAGAGTAAAAAAGGTATATAAAGCAGAAAATTTATCCAAACTTGTGGTGAGACAAGCATGCTATTTTTTTTATTTGTACATGTATTAAAAATAGATTGGCAAGGTAAAGTAAAGCACATAAAAGTGCCATCATTTTTTAAACTGCAGTGTTATGGTTTCAGCAATTGTGTAATTGTACAAAAAATATAAATGTGGAAGCCTTACTAGGAGGACCTCAGGTGAACCTTTGTGAAATATTTCAGATTCCTGATGCTTATAAGAATCCAAATTCCAAGACAAGAAGTCCAAAGCAGTGATGGTTTATAGTGGTTCAAATTCAGTTACTTTTTCTTCTTCTACGGTAAGGCTACCAGTATACTGGCCACCTTCAACTAACTGAAGTTTACTGCCAGGTTCATGCACGCGAGGGAAAGAAAGAGTAGATAGTGAGTAGGGCTCCCACGTTTACAATTTTTTGTAAACGTTTACACGATTGCTAAGAACCGAATCGATACCGTTTAAACGGTGATACTTCTTTGTACTATACTTCACCATTTATTCAAGTCTCCAAATGATGACTTACTTTTTATTTACAAATAATTTAATGTTCAGGGCCTATCATGATTGAATCAACACACATTTTCTGCATTGTATCCTCACTTCGCTCTTTTTAAAGATCAAAGGATAATCAACTTTACCAATGTTTTATGTCACGATTAGTGAATGGCAATGCTGTATGGATGGTTGTAAATACCTATTTTCCGTATTTTACTTTGGAATAAACCAATGACAATTGATAGAATTCATGATTACAGGCAATGATTCAGATATTTTGTAAGACAATATGGTCATTTCGATTAAACGGTAAAAATTATCATAAATGTTTTTGACTGAAACTCGAAACGAATCTGTTTAAATGCGTAACTGTGGGGCCTTAATAGTGAGATATATATACAGTGCGGGTAAAACCTTACCCTTCACCATGATGCCATTTATCTTTATTCCCCCTCGCCTTTCCCACTCCGCTAATGATATCGAAGGGCCCAGGACTTTTTTCTTTCTATAGCACAGCCGTCACTGGGCGGCTACCACATGGTTCCCACTATTATTTAGGAGTGAAATTCCAGGTTTTTTCCAGGTTTTTTCAAGGATTTTATTTTAAATTCCAGGTTTTTCAATTTGAGAATTCCCGGTTTTTTCCAGACTTCCCACCAGCCCGTAAAGGGTGAAAACATATTAATAAGCCCCTATTTCAAACGGGCATATAAAAATATTGTTCATTTTACTTGCACAAATGAGACAAATCTTAATTGGCCTGTTAGAGTTTTGTCATTTTAATGAAAACAGTATATATTTACATTTACAATATTCAAATTGGCATAAAACTATTAAACATGGGTCAGTCATAACAAAACTTTAATTGTAAATGAGAAACGAGGCAATTATATTAAATTTTCAGCCAAGTAATTACATATGTTTTAGCAGCACCACAAGAAAACCAACAAAGTGCTTGTGTGACTAGCATGGATCCAGACAAGCTTGGCTATCCATGCAGTCACATCAGTATCCATGAGTTTTTCTTTCAGATGTTAAAAATGTTAGGCTTTAGGCAGACAATATGGATCCTAAAATATGAGACTGTGCAGATATGAAGGACTCATCTGGATCCATGCTTGTCACAAACACACTTTGCTGGTTTTCTCATGGGGTGGCTCATATATATTATGCCATAAAAGATATAATTTTTTTGATGCTTAAGTCAGATCCAAATGTATAAGGTGTAATTTGTTTTGTTGATTTTTTTCCCTATTCCTATTTCTCTGTCTCGCAACTGGCGCACTAGCGCAGACAACATATTTGCTGAATCAACTTGACGACTGTGCAGTAAATTCAGGTGCTCCGGAAACACGGACTTGCTTATTATTTTTTCGTTCGTTTTCATTGTTAATTTCTAGCGAGGTTTCAAAGCCATTACGGCATTTGATGTATAAAAAGCTAAATTTGATTTGTAAAATGTTCAAAATACCAAGAAAGCTTGTTAAAACCATCCGCGATGGAAGAAAACATCAATAATCCAAACCAGGAAATGGACATTGCTTTGGCGGCAGCCATATTGTTCAATATCGATTACTTCCATTAGCGGTACGGACTAAATCCCGGACTATTCCCGGACTTTTACCGGACGGAGCAAATTCCTGGCGTTTTCACGACCGGGAGCTGCGATTTTGAAAATCACGGACTTTTCCCGTTTTCCCGGTAGCGTGGGAACCCTGCTACCATTAAGAAAAATATAGCTAACCAAGCCAAAGCCCAGGCCTTTGACTTCCCCGTATCACATCAAAAACTGATAGTTCTAGCCATCCCTGTAAGTGTAATATAAACTTGTATTAAAAGTCATTTTATATATACTTACATATACAAACAACAGCCAACAATCTGACAGCAACGTCTGGCTGTTCACAATCAGGAAACAAAGGCTCTACCACATAGTATGAAAACGTTAACGCGACGATAGCCTGTGAACACGGTCTTACAATCATACATTCTACCCACAATCTTAAAAATGCAAGGAACGGTCCATAAGCTTCGTATATATAAGCATAGTCCGCTCCAGATTTCATTATAGACGTTCCAAGTTCCGCATAACAGTAAGCACCAATCATTGAAAATAATCCACACATTACCCATATTATTAATGAAAGTCCAACACTCCCTGCGTTTTCTAGAACTCCTTTTGGACTAACAAATATGCCAGATCCTATAATGGATCCAACGATGATCGTCACACCATTTAAAAGTGAAATTTTGGGTTTCAGATTTACAGCATCGTCCTCACTCGAATGTGAACTGGTTGACCCTTGCTTCGTGTTGCCGTTTTCAGCACTCATTTTTTCTTTAATTTTATGTGTGTCACGAAATATAAATAAAGTAAATATAGATCTGGATCTATTTCCAATAGATCTATATAAATATGTACGTAAATATATATATTTTATCAAGTAAATAAAACAACTAAAACTATGCTACAAAAGTCTTTTATAAGTCCACATTTCTTTATGTTCAGTGAAATAACGTGTGACTTGTTATGGTGAACTGAATAAATAACACATGGCTACGTTATAATTTGGAAAACCTCGGCTAACCACATTCGCAACTTTTTGGCCCTTTCCGGCAATTTTCGGGAAATTGGCGTAAATCGGCGATGGTATAAGACCGCTAAATAGCAATCGGTTGGACACCAATATATAATCATTAAAACGCCTCTAACAGCTCTGTAGAATTTTTTCTGTCATTTATTTTAAATTTGAAAATTCCATTAAAATAATTGTTCATATCCTTCATTACATCAGTCTTCCGTCTTCACTTTTGCCCTATTTTTTAATGATTTTTTAAAAAGAACAAAACACCGACATATCAGACGTGACTGGCTTCTATATAACGGGATATAAATTAAGTATGTCGGTCAAGCCCAGAAACACAAATACCACAAAGACGTCATATTTATATGACAACAGTATACCTATGTCTTTTCATTATTTTGTGAAAAATGGCGGGGGTGTTACTGGTTTAATCATTTTTGTAAAATGTGTATAAGAGTCAATGTTATAATTATCATTTGGTCATGTTTTCATTGGTTATTTTCCATATGATGTGCTGGTGTATGGCTTCAAACATTTCTCCTTTTTCAGCATTTTTCTCTTTGTCAATGTTTGTTTCGTGTATAGAATGTCATACATACATCATTTCAAATAATGATAATTTTAACTTCTTGCTTCTATATATCACGGACTTATATTACATATCATTATGTAATATAAATCCGTGTATATATAGACTGTGTTTCATGACAAATACGTACTTATATGTGTATAAAAATGTAACAGATTAAATATTTTATAAAACTGAAATAAAAAACAGTAAAACTATGGGGTTTTTTTTACCTAATGGTCTTTTCTTGACAGACTTGTAACATAGACTAAGATAATAGACTAAGATAAGATAGATAAGATTAGATAGTTAAGATAAGATAATCTTTATTTATAGTCGGTTACATAAAACACACAAACATAAGCTATATATTTCCTGACATAACAGACCATCCCTTAGCAATGCAAACAAACAATCTGTATAAAAAAGAAAATATATAAAAGGAATTAGAAGATCAATGTACATTTATGACTGAATATGCAAAACAAATTAGATTTATAAGCACATATTAATATGGATAAGATGATATTACTTGATTAAAAGCAAATATCACACTTCAATCAAACATCACAGAATATAACATCATTCTAGAATTTCATTCAATACAGACTGTATCAATTCAAAGGTATATTTTACATAAACAGAATGAAATGTTCTGGAAGAAAATTTGGAGATGATTTTATGCATGCCCACTTTCTTTCAATAACATATACCGCCTCATATCTTTCATTCTATAATATTCCTGTGATCATTTAAATCAAAGTATAAAGGATAATTTCAAGGGGAGGAATCACGCCGTTCGTTACCCAAACAAACAAGATGGCGGATGTAGCCAAAAAGTAGGTTTTTCCCTTTTTTTCTCTGAAATTCGTGATGTTCTTGTGTAAAGGTACATATAACAACCTTCTCCACAATTTTCCTGGCACACAGAAATTTATTTCATGGTGTTTCGTCCCGTACTTCTTCTGAAATGCGCGTCACCAGATTCGAAGCGAGAGAATTTTCCACCGGTTTGATCGTGGTAACGTACGGCTTCTTCTCTAAAATTCACTGTTTTGTTTACATATATGTATATTAACTGAAATCACTGACATTAAAAGGTTGTAATATGTCGGCATCTAAGCATTCATGCCCATTCTGGCTAGAATAACCGCTGAAAATATTAAAATCGGGGCATTTTTCGGAAATGATAAAGTATGGCGCACAAAATATCAATGATAACGTACGGCGCATTTTTGTCTGCTTAATTGATTTTCTATATAAGAGAAAAGTTATGTTACCAGTTACCAGACATAAGATGATGTGTAGAACCAAATAAAGAAACTGAATATTATTTAGTGTTTGCATAATATCTGTCATGTGTTTTTGTATCGGACAGAAATATCCGATCCAAGGGCTCTTTCGCATTGGGCTGTAACGAGTCTTGCTAACTTAAGCCCTTGTGCAGGTGCCAGTGGGATGGATATTAAAATCCGATAGGTAATCACGAGTGATTTGTTTTCTTGCATATCATACTCGAATATAGAGCAACTTTTCCACCTTTGGTGATGTTAAAGTTTCGTCAAAAGTGAAACTTGATCCCAAATTTCAAAAACTATGTTTATTACCCTGCCTTTTTGATTGGATATTGATCACCCGAAAGAAATTGATATTACCGTACCAGACGGGTAATATGTACACACTAAATTTCCCCGTTGGGTACCCCACGTTGTAAACAACATGCGCAGTGGCGATGCGCGTACGGTTTGATTTTACGCGATGTAAATTCCGATTTAAAAGCACTTTTTAACTGTCAAATGATAAATATTTACCAAAATAGAGTAACAAGTAGAGATTTTGATGCTAAAGCATCAAGTCGCCGGATAGAAAAATGATTGTATTATCATAAATACAAGAAAATATCAGTTTAATGGTTCAAGTATAAAAATAAGAGGAACAATAAGTTGAGTAATGTTTGCCACTGAGGCTTGTAAGGCAAGTGATATGCTGGTAATTCTTCTTGTAATTGTACTTTATACATATACTGTTGTACCATACAGGTTACTAGTTCAGATTCTGATAATTACCGACAAATAATTACCGATCATCGAATATTTGCAAAGTGACAATGAAACAATGCAATTCTACTGTAAAAGTCTTGTACATCATATATTATGCACTATCGCAAAAATATGTAATTTAGTTGAAATCAATACATGTATTCCCATTGTTACATACGATATAATTAACGTTTTATTGATTTTCAGTGCGAAAAACTATCAACACAAAGATAGTTTATTATTTTTTCTATGTATCTAATACGATTCCGGACCCCTACCGTCATACCGTTTTGGAAACCTGCGCGACGGAAACCGACGGAATATAACAAAATCAACGATTACCATTATGTATTTCAGTAATGTGCCTCTTAAGCATAAAATTATATTGTGATGTTCAACCTAAACTAAACTATTGAACTTTCTTGTCAAAAGTTTGACAGAACCCGGCCTTTACCAAGAAAAAAGGAAAAGGTTTTGAAAATTTATTTTAATGTGTAAAATATGAGTATACAGGTTTTTCTAATGATATGATATATGAAACTGATTGATGAAAAATGACTTATGTAATTATCTATACAAAATTACAATGACTTGCATCTTATCAGCTGCCATACCAAGTTACCTGCATGTCTTATCAGCAATCTGTTAATATTAATAGATTTTATAACAAAAACATACAACGTGTAGTCACGTGATTCTTACAAAAGCACAGGGAGAATCTGTTTATAATTAGATAAAATAATGAATTATAATAGGTGTCATAAAATATAATTTAAATAATTTAAAAGTGTCATTTCAAATATCATCCATGATTTATATATCATAAAATAGCAACGCTTGACACATAGAAAAAAGTTTAAGTATCCCTTATATTCAATGACTGATCCTTAGGGATACATTATTGATTCATTTTATGAAAATTGTAATGTTGCTTTTTAAGATGTCAATATGTGTATATTTCATTTCATTAAACAAAGTTATCATATGTTTGAATTTTTGAGATAATTGAAAAACAATTTTGGTCTTTAATTGTTCAATAATTGATATGCTTTTATTTTCAGATTTTAAGGGCTTCTCCTAGGCTACCATAGGTATAATATTAAACTGTTACAAATATAATCGCCGGTTTCTACCGGCGACTAATGATACATATTCTCATCAGTATTGAAAAAAAATATGACCTTGTGAAAGCTTGATATTAATTCCTTAAAAGTGCGTTCAACAGACTACTCCTTTTCTCTTGTTTACATTCTTTACGTTCGAAAGAATATACGTCATGTATTTATGTGACGTCATGTTGTGGGGAAGGGGTACCATAAAGGGAATCTTATTTCGACGTTTCATTTGAAGTAGCAATGATTTATTTTAAAATCGTCTAAGCTCGACAGGGGAAGGGTAATAAAATTGTTATTTTGGTTTTGGAGTGATATATGTGGATATATTACCTGCCAAGATAAAATATCACCCTCGCCTAAAAAATCTTGACAGGTAATATATCCACATATATCACTCCAAAACCAAAATAACGTATAATATGTTATTAGATAATAGATTTTGACGGGAGCGATTGCGACAGAAGGATGTTTTAATTTCTGTAGAACAGCTACGGATGAATACTAACATACTAAGCGTCAAGCTTTTTTTGGCACTTTATTACGTAACTATGCTGTTCTATGAATTATTATGAAAATGAGAAATCGACTATGAACGGAATTCGATAATTTAAAGTATCGTCTTTTGTTCTTCAATGAAAATTAACGCACAGATTTTCTTTTAGAAATACAGCGCTTTCATTGGGTGGGAAATAAATTTGGACACTACATAAACTTCTATTTTTCATAGTGCTTCATAGAACCGTGTTAGTAAATTAGACAAGTATAGTGACGAAAGAAAGTAAATATTAATGAAGCCAAATAAAGCTTGACACTAAGTATGTTAGTATTCATCCGTAGCTGTTCTACGGAAATAAGAAACATTCTCCGGCCGCTATAGCTCCTGTCAAAGTTTCTAAATTCTGTAGAACAACACAGATGAACACTAACTGATTACTACGCTACTATGATAATATTGTAACGTTTACGAAGTATAAGTTACTAACATATACTTCGTAAACACTATTATCATAGTAGCGTAGTAATTTTTACAGCTGTTCTTTCATAAAGATAATGACGTCATCTGAGCGCATTCATGAGCGGTCTAGCTTTAATGATTTCAGACGGGTTCTCGGACATGGATAAAACATCGAAATCCAAATCCGATTTGAAACTTTATCATGGTCGGTAAAATGTTTACCGCAAATTTCAATGACACTCTTTTATTGCTGATACCTGAAGGGATTGATTGTTTTTGTTGGGGCGTTTGCGAGAAAAAAAAGCCAAAATATGAGAGGCAAATTTATGAATTGGATGTAATTGTTTTGATCAAATCATTTATAATAAAAAACTGTACGGATATGTCGTGCAAATATATCTGACGTCATAGTGGCACAACGTCACGCTAAATAGAAAACGTTTCGTCAAATAAACTGGAAATTTCTTATTTAATAAATTTATTGAACTTTTTCGCAAAACATTATTTTCTAACTAATTCAATAAATTCAATATAGAACCTATACTCATTCATTATTTTCTTTTATGAATTTTCTTTTAATGAGCGACCAGATTGTATAAACACAGGCTCATCTCCTCTGGGTGTAAGCTAGTCGCAATCACTTTTCGTTTTGTTTATGTTTGACGTGGTTCAAATATTAAGATTTTCTTATCAGTAATTTGTTAAAGTAATTTTGGAAAAGAAAATATATCAAGTCTTTCGTACCATTTTAACATTTTTGCTCTGGTAATGCATTTCTTCTTTCTGATAAGGGGATAAGACCATAATTATCGCACAACACTGGCGAAATTTAATGTGAAAACAACAATACACAAATGTTTCCTAAAAGTGGAGGCTTTTCTTTCCGTTCTGCATTTTATACAAAAATATTCTCAAACTATAAACTCGTGTTTTACTTGGTATATTTACAACGAATATCTATTATGCCACCAGCTAGAAAGATACGGGTATTGATACCCGATGGTGCAGCATTGTTCAATAATTTATTTCTGAAATGACAAACTTTTTGTTTCAAATATCTATCATTTCCTACATACAAATAATTTATTATCAGCTGACTGGACAAATAGAAATCCACCAAGTAGAAAAATGCGCCGTACGTTATCATTGATATTTTATACGCCATACGTTATCATTTCCGGAAAATGCCCCGATATTAATATTTACACCAGTAAATCTAGCCAAAATGGGCATGAATGATTACTTGACAACGTATTACAAATTTTTAAAGTCAGTGGTTTCAGTTAATACACATATATGTAAAGAAACAGCGAATTTGAGTGAAGAAGCCGTACGTTACCACGATCAAACCGGTGGAAAATTCTCTCGCTTCGAATCTGGTGACGCGCATTTCAGAATAAGTACGGGACGAAATACCATGAAATAAATTTCTGT
The DNA here is from genome assembly GCF_026571515.1 of Ruditapes philippinarum. Lineage (NCBI taxonomy): Eukaryota > Metazoa > Mollusca > Bivalvia > Venerida > Veneridae > Ruditapes > Ruditapes philippinarum. The sequence goes on from NW_026863278.1 coordinate 264,987, forward strand.
GTGCCAGGAAAATTGTGTAGAAGGTTGTTATATGTACCTTTACACAAGTACATCATGAATTTCAGAGAAAAAAGGGAAAAACCTACTTTTTGGCTGCATCCGCCATCTTGTTTGTTTGGGTAACGAACGGCGTGATTCCTCCCCTTGAATTTTACAAAGCACAAAAGGCAAATATATGTAGCTGTATGTATTCAAAAATAGATATCAGATATCGAAGACATTACTGTAAACTAAAAAAAAAACTTATTCAAACGGTACACACATGTGGAATAATCATTTTCAGATCCAACTAATAAGATTTGAAAAGAAAACCTCACTGTTGTCCATTTAATATAATTTAGGTTACAGTCCGTTTTACAAAACTGATGTAAGTTATATTTCAAAAACATGTAAAATTAAACATTCCAAGGTTTTTATGGGTGATATTGTTTGTTTGTTGCCAATATCTGAGACACTGTAAATGATTGGCAGGACAACAATATTGTATTTGTATAAAACAAAACACTATGCCAATGTATTTTGTTGTTTCTATACAATTGAACTTTGCCATAATGCAGTAGAGTCTATAGTGTCAAGTTGAGAAGACATTACCCATAGAACATGACTGTTTTGACCTGAGTCCACACGACAATGTCTTTGGAAAAAAAAATATGGTTCTACAGGAGAAGATTGTTTTTACAAAAAAAAAAATCTATTATTCTTTTCCTTATATTGTTGAGAACAATACTGAATCCTTTTGGAGAAGTATACAACTGTAAAAGCGTATATTGGACAAGGCTCTGGCCAAATAAATGTTGATAGAATTTTGTCACTTTTTAACTGAAAATGAAAATAAGGCTAATATGAGTGTACCAGTGATTTGATACGATTTTTTGGTGCTCTAGCTAAGTTTACAAGGTGTGAAATAATAATTAGGACTTATTGTATCGAATTTGTTTAGTGTTAGTTGCTCAACATTTTTTAAACAACATATGTAGCATTCTACTTTTATTAATATTCTTTTATCGGTGAATATTTTTCACCTTAGCACGATCAGTCTTGTCCTTGCAAATTTGTCTCCTGTTAGATCTGGCGCCCAACAGGGGATCATGACTGCATAGTAACTCAAGAATTTAATTCACATAGCCCTGATAAATTCGGAGAGTATGTCACGTTTTAGAACTGTTCGATCATTATATAAGGGAGATGTGAAAGCGGCGGTAGCAAGTTGTAGAACTCTTCTACTAAATAAATATGCTTTATAATAAACAAGGAAGCTCATGCTTTTGCTTCATTAAGAACTGTGTTTGTGTGTACACGTTTAATATAAGTGATTTTGCTATACACAATTGTTTTTGGGGGTCTTTAGGTCAAGGTCAAATAGACCTTGATTGTCAAAATTACCAGTTTCCAATTCATAACTTAACAACTCATGGGACTTTGACCTTTAAACTTCACAAGTGCAGTTGTCTTGGTCTGTAGGTGGCACCTATTGATTTTGGGGTCAAGGTGATATTGACCTTATAGGTAAAAACTGTTTCCATTCAATAATTTGACAACCCATGTGCCCTTGGTCCTGAAACGGCATAGTTGCATTGATATTGGCCAGTAGATGACTTTATTAATTTTTGGGTCAAGAGACAAGGTCACATTGACCTGGTAGTTAAAAAATTGCTTCCGATCAATTGTTTTACCAACCTTGCGCCCTTGGCCCTCAAACATAGCGTGCATAGGTGCATTGGTCTTGGCCAGTAGATGACCCCTATTAATTTTGGGGTCAATGTGTCAAAGGACAATATCACATTGACCTTGTAGGTGAACAATATCTTAACAACCCATAGGCTGTTGACCCTCAAACATCGTAGGTGCATTGGTCTTGGCCAGTAAATGACCCTGTTGATTTTGGGGTCAAAGTACATATAGACCTTGTAGGTAAAAACAGTTTCATATCAGTAACTTGACAACCCATGGGCTCTTGGCCGTCAAACTGCATTAGTCTTAGCCAGTAGACCCGGTCAAGGGGTCAAAGCACATGGTCACATATTGACCTTGTAGGTAAAACCCTTTTCCGACCAATTGCGCTGTTGACCCTCAAACTTCGTAGGTGCATTGCTCTTGGCAAGTAGGCAACACCTATTGTTTTGGGGTCAAGGTTATATTAACCTTGACCTTAAAAACGGTTTCCGATTTATAATATTACAACCCATGGGCCATTGGCCCTCAAACTTCTTAGGTGCATTGGTCTTGGCCAGTAAATTACCCCTGTTGATTTTGGGGTCAGGGGTCAAAGGTTCAGTTCACATTGACCTTGTATGTCAAAACAGTTTCCTATCAATATCCTATCAAGGGTAAAGATCACATTCACCTCATAGGTAAAAACGGTTTCTGATCAATATTTCAACAACTCATGGGCTCTTTACCTTAAAACTTCACAGGAGCATTGGTCGTGGCCATTAGATAACCCCTATTGATTTAAGGGTCAAAGGTCAGTCATTTTGTACGTATAAACGGTGTCCGACAAATAACTCAACAACTCAAGTTACATTTAAACTTAACTGCTTTTGGTATACACATTTCAAGGTTTGATCTAATATCACAAATTGGCTGTCATTAAGGAGGCCTACAGGATTCATAAATTTTATGCATATATTATTTGGTAAGATTTGTAATAACTTTTGTCATAAAATTGCTGCAAACAACCTTTATGGTCACAATAACCTAGTGACTAGAAATGACCAACAGATAACCCCTATTGACTTTTTGGTCACTAGATCAAAAGTCAGTCACAATAACCTAGCCACTTGACTAATTGGCTGCCGATAGGGGGCATACATGTTTTACAAACACTTTTTAAGCAGGGGACTCAAACTTAAGCACTTTTGAAGACTGTACTAATCCTGATCTTTCTACCATTACAAGGGATTTTTTTCCCCAAAGTACTGACTGAATAGCGAACACTGTGTACCATGGTAAAACAGCATGGATGTACTGTTGGCACTGGTCACATGGTAGAATCTGTTGCTGCTGGCAGACTAAACATTAATTAAAGACATAATAACTATGATTTTTACAGAACAGTATGTATCTTTTAACAGTTAGACATGCTGCCAAAGAACTGTTTTGATAGGATAATCAAATAACAACAAAGAATATAATCACATTGAGCCCTTTATTTTTTGAGAGCATGAAAATGATGGAAGAAATTTTGTAAAAACATTTTAGTACCACAGTAACTATCACACAAACAAAAGATGGACATACGTTTCATGCCGCTTGCAAAGATAATGTTTGCACAAAACAAATTTTCCTTTACATAAAGAGATCAACACAGATCTACAGAATGTAAAATTACCCATTACACTGTGTGTATATAATTATTACATAGACAAAACAACAAGTATTTCCCTTACCATTACAACATATGTTCATTTGCATTTCAAATTCTGTATAATACATGAATATATTTCCAAAAGTTTTCAACTTCTGTTAAAGTCAGGTTATAATTGTGATAAAATAGTACGGGATATACTTATTTTAATGTCAAATAACTATAGATTTAAAAGTTTAAACAGACAACAATGTTTCTTTTTAAAACCGATACTTTTACACCTCACATAATACTAAATAACAATTGTTACATATGGTTTACAAACATGAGAATTTGTTTCAATTTACATGTATTTGAAAAAAATTCAAAGTTTCACTGAAACACTGATTTGTATAGACTTTAAGAATATTTTGAGAAAACTTGACACTGGCTCTATTTAATGCATTATATACCGTTTTAAAACCTTAAAGACACCTATCTACAAGCACCAGACAAATGTTAATTGATCATTCAGATACATGTACTTCTATAACAAGGTTGACTACCCTGATAAAAACTGCACATTTTATACTCATGCATTCTTAAATGTAGCTGAATATCTCCTATAGCAAAAGTACTGCAATTTATAACCTTGTGTCTTTCAAACTCCTTGTGTCTTTCAAACTGAATCCGTTTTAAACTGGCAAAATCAATTTGAAACACATATATCATACTAAGAACAATTTATACAGAATGCAAGTACATTTTAAAATACAACGGAGAGCTATATGTTATGATCATTACAGTAAATTACATAAATTTTCAATTAAATGCCAACATTGTTTACCGAAACAGTTTTGATTCAAACAATTGGGAGAGTTTATTAGAAACATGCTTCATGTATAATGCAGGTTTAAACGGTGAATTTATCGAGATATATTTCTTGCTTATTAGCTCTGACTTTTTCTCAAATAAAGGAATTGTGTATTATAAATTCGAAATACTTTGACAGGTTATATGACCTTCAATTAACATTGTTTGCTACATGAATATATCCCTAATCTAGCTTCTCAGGTTATATAACTGGTCGTACAAGGTTATATATATAACCCATCAAGAAAAGAATAATCTTTGATAGCTTTGTGTATCAGCCACATTATCAATCAGTTGATCAAGTATAATACTCTTGTAATAACATATATGCCTGCAACATTGTGGTATTTGTACATATATAGATATATCACAGACAATTCATACTTCAGATCTTAAAAGTCAAATATTTTTTTTCATACAACTTAATCAACAAAGCAGGCATCGAAAATAACAGTGAGTCTCAACAAAATTTGAAATACTCGAATAATTTTTTTATAATTGTTTAAACGGATAAAGCAACAAATAAAACTGAATTTAGATACTTGAAATGTTTTGTCATTTATAATATACAAGTGAAACTAAAATTAATTGAAACTTGGGATTCAAATTTTTATATTATACATTCTAGCAGGAGTATATCAGCATCAGTGAAAAAGTGTATTCTAACATATATATGTAGTATCTGTCCACTTAAAATCAATCTGATATATATTTGTTTACTCTATATGAGGAAAATAAACATACAAACTCGACAATGATGTATAAGCTGTACCTACTGATCAAGTTTTAACATCAGTACAGTGTTACAGTGAAACATTTCGCGACAACTTTACAACAAAACAATATTGAAGCTAATATTGACAGTTCAAGGCAACCAAATCTTGACATGCTATTTTAAATCACAATATCACAAGACAAGTGTTGGTTGAACTTGACCATCACAATGATGATTAGATGGATCTCTAATACAATGATGACAGCAGATAGAGATAGACCTTACATTATTCATTTCTCTCACCAAAAAACAAGAACAGTTGCAGCTACAGACCCAATGTGTGTGCTGAGAGTCCATTTCTGCCAATTTTATCTTATCTCGGACGTACACCATAGGAAGTGTTGCGGGCAAGGGCATGAATTTTGTACAACAATTGTTTGTCTGAACATCTCTCTATCTGTTATTCAAACATGAGAAGCAAAATAATCTTAAGCAGTTACGACATGTGATGAGGTATCTAGAGCCACTAGGCTTGTTTTTTTCTTTCTTTTTTTTAAACGTACAAATCTGACAATCAAGTCAGTAACATCCCACAGGCTCTCACACATCAAATTAAATGTGCCATCTTTTGTACAAAATGAACAAAAAATATTAAAGTAACCTCAACTACTGTGCAACCCAAAAGTGTCACATAAAATATTATAAATTAAGACAGAAAAAAAGGAGAAAAAAAACACAATGAATCTAGAACTACTTTATCAATATATAATCACTCAATCTGTTCACCTGACTTTCATGGGGCAATATGAAAGTCAAGGCTTCAAGATTAACTCAACATGTGAAACTTCTAAACAATCAGGGGCAATGATGTTTATAAAGTTCACAGTTTATAAAAATGGATAAAACATATAAAATTAAAAACACCCAAAGGGCTCTCCACCTTACACCTCTTCTTCCCTCTATATAAACTATTTGGGGCATGTTTTCAGAAATTTTGGCTTACAGCCATTTAAAGGTTCCTCTTCAACCTTGCTTCTCTTCCATTACCCACCTACTAAACAAACCATAAATAAAAACCATGTGTTTCTTTGAACACCCTCGTTACACAACTTGCAACTTTAATCCCTCACTACTTCTAGGTTTCCACTAATTAGCCCACAGTAACATTAAAGTTTACTCTTAAACCCATCAATATATGATTTCAACCCAGGATGTCTTAAACAGAATCCTTCCTTAAACTAATATATAACCCAATTAAACCAGACTTTCAGAAAGTGGTTTCTTTCCATTTTAATACATTCATGGATGCCTTCCATTCAATGCAAGTTCAATGTGGATACCACAAACTATATTTATACCAAATAACCACCAGTATTTGTCAAAACCTGTTTTGGCAATTAAACTTCCATAATTCTTCTTTTCTCTCTTATCAAACCTCAAAGAATTATTATAACACCTCTGTTTATAACCCTATTAAAAACATTTTCCGCCAATTAATAATAGGTTCTCTTTTCTAATGCCAATCACACTTGCCTGTGTAAATACTTCTTACAATTTTAAAGCTTTTCAGCATCACCTAGTGTTGACATATCTTGTAAGTTTATGCAAAAACTTAGTTTAGCGTTTAATATTGTAGTTTTAAATCAATGTTGAAACACATTTCACACAACTTTATACTAACATATGCTGTAAGTTTTAAATGGTTTTGTAACACTACCACTGTATATTCAACAACGAACAAGGCCTAGAACATGGATGAAAGCTACATAATAACTTTAAAGTACAATAAAAATGAGACATGTACAATGAATGATATAAAACGACAACACCTTTTTTACAATATACAATTTTGTTGTGCACAATATTATCCAAACCATGGATATGAATATAATTACAGTTTGATCAAAAAGTGGTTCATGTAAATTGAAACAATATATGTTACATATTTACAAAATGAAAGAAACATTTCAAATTTAGTACAAATAAATGCTTTAGATATATAAAAAAGTGTATACAAGTTATAAGTTTAAGTATTATTAAAGCTATTTTGACAGTCTATTCATTTGCAAAAGTGGTATATATTTTAAATTTCAGCTGTACAAAATATGTAGAAAAATGCTCTTCTCTTATATACAATGTATGAAATGATGCACAAAAAATAACACATATCTAGGCCTAATTCCATGTTGAACAAATACATATTAAGAGATGAAAGGGAACTCCATCAATACAAATCGGACACAAACTTTGGACAATGTAAGTTAAAGAAATGAGTATATACAGTGAAATAAATATTCCAAACATTATCCAAAGCATGTAGATTTGTCTTCCGTCCCATCTCTCCTCTCATAATCAAACTCGTACTGTGTTAAACTGTCAGTTTGTTTTCCATGTCGAAGTTAAGTGTCACTTCTAATTAAAAACATAAAAATCAGCATTGAAACTGTCTTTTTATCATTTTTTATATGTGGAACTTTTTTTTCATTTAGGTCTGCACAATTCCTTACACAAAACCATTATCAACCAATATTGAAGCATCTTCAAGCATAGTGTTTATTTCTTGCCTTTTTTTTTTTTTTAATTCACATTATCATTTTGGATTCCTTTATCATAGCCAACTGTTTTCGTCTCCTGTAATTTATTTCCAACTTTTCATGTCTATAATGTCCCTTAAATAAGCAATTATGTATTTTTCTCTTTGGATAATGTTTACCAATATTATGCGACAAATGTTGCATTTTATAAATGTTGGTTATTTCAAGTCAATAAATTAAATGTGTTGGCTTCATTTGAATCTTACTTATTTGGACACCAGATCTTCAAGAGAATAATTGTTTAACATTAAATATAAATCACCACTTCTACAACACTCATTTCTTTTCTCCTTCTGGACTTTCAGCTGGTGAATTTTCCGTGGCCAAAATGCTGGTCTTCTCCTCTTTGGCCGATACTTCCACCTTGGATTTCACTCTCGGCTTATTGTCAGGATTAAGGAAACTCTGTGTATGTGCCAACAAAGCTTGCCTCTGTTTTGCCTTCATGTCTGAGACCGTCTGGGTGTTTGGCACACTCACTACAGGGGCAGGCTGAACCTGTGGCCGCACCATCGGTCTCTGAGGGCGAGCAGGCTGGGAGGGTCCCATGGGTCGCTGTATAGGATTAGGGAAGGACACAGGAGGGCCAGGTCTCAGCATGTTACTTAAGATCATCTGAGGTCGGATAGCACCTGTAATAACAGTGTATTCTAGTTAAAAAGTTTGTTACATATCAAAGAAGATCTTAATCAATGAAAAATTCATTAATCATAGTATATATCATTATAAAGTAACAGTAAAGAAGCCTTAAAACATAAAATTTGAAAATCTTACAATTATCAAGTAAAGCATTATAAATTGAACTAGAACTGCCACTATGATGGCCTGAATACCCCCGCATACCACTTTGTCAGAATCAACAGTGGCCATTTAGAGCTCAAGGACAATCTCCCTGCCAAATCTGAGGTTACTAAGCCAGTGCATTGCTAAGTTATGTATTCTACATGCTTCAAATGTGAAAATGTCAAAATCAATACATTGCGGACAGGACATTTACTTTAGTAATTGAGAAGAAAAGCTTTTTTTTTGGGGTCAAGGTCCCTGTGACCATGACCTTTGACCCAGTGACCTCAAAATCAATAGGGGTCAAATTATAGTCATGATCAACATCCATGCCAAATATGAAGACTGTGGGTCATAGGAATCTAAAGTTATTGGGCAGACAAACTTTTTGAAAGACTGTAGGTCACAGGAATCTTAAGTTATTGGGCGGACAAGCTTTTTGAAGTCAAGGCCCCTGTGACCTTGACCTTTGACCTAGTGACCTCAAAATCAATAGGGGTCATCTACTAATCTTGACTAACCTCCATGCCAAATATGAAGACTAAGGGTCAAAGGAATCTTAAGTTATTGGGCGGACAAGAAAAAACCGACAGACGGCCGTACGGACAAGCTGATTCCAGTATACCCCCCTTACAACTTTGTTGTGCGGGGGTATAAAAATCTGCTGAGGATAACACAGAAATATACTCAGAACTGTGCAATTCCAAGCCTGATCCAAGTGAAAAGCATTGCAATGCTTTCATTTTTTAGGTCACTCTGCAGTCTAAATGATTATTCTGGAAAAATGGGGTAAGGAAATGGTATGAATTTTTGAATGTAGTTATTGGTCCAGACTTCCATCAAATGATATACAAATCTTGGGAAATTATTTCCAGTCATGTTGGGTCAATAAAGCTCCCTTTAACAACCTAAATCCTGTATAAATGAACTTTACCTTGTAATGTAAAGCCTTTGAATGTGTTGTTGAACTGTTGCTGGGGGGATCCTGTATTTGGAGGAACAGAATTATTGAATGCCATGGTTGGAAACCTTTGTGGGGCAGCCATATTTGTGTTTGGCTGGTTAACAGGTGGCTGAGGCGGTGGTTGATTCGTCCTGGTTAACTGTGAGGTAAATGGTTTGGAGTTCACATTTTGACCTGGAACCGGGGCTGAGGCCACAGTGGTTGTTGTCATATTATTTGGAGGCGACTTCAGCTGAAAAGAATTAAATACATATAAAATACAGACATTGTAATTGTGCACATGAACTATACAATTTTACCAAAATAATGTAAAGCCTTTCTCTAGTACACAACAAATAGCATTTCTACAAGGTCTGCTGAAAATCTTCAAGGAAATGAAAGTGTTTAAAAGATTTAAATAGCAAATAATCCATCCATAAGAGTAGGATAAATCATAACTATCATTTTTTTATTAGATTATCATTAGATTTTTTTAATGTATCATTTGCATTATTTACAAACATTTCTTTTTTAACATGATACTTACTGATGGGGGTACTGGTGAAATCTGTGGTTGTGAGGAGAAGCCTCCTGTCTTCCCAAGTCCCATTCCCATTTGTTGACCAGGAGGTAACTGGCCCGACGGCTGCATCGGCAGGTTTAAGGTTTGAGTACCAAAAGAGAGTTGATTAAATGGTGGTGGCCCTGTGGGGGTGCCTGTAGGTTGCTGGTTACCAGACTGAGCCTGCTGTGACTGTTGAAGGCCCTGCAGCATTGAGGCAGGGAAGGTCAGGTCTGTTCCACCAAGCTTGATAGTTTGACTGTTTCCAAACTGAAGAATTTAAAACATTTTATATTATCAAATACAGTTTACCTTTAAAATTCCATATTTAGACATTAATTTAGTTCAACCAAATTAATATAAATCTACTCTTGGGTAACTTTATTAAATTTTTTTTCAGACGGGAAAATTTTACATAGAGAAAGAAGGAAAAAAATCAACATATATATGTGATAAATTATCACTTTTCGATAAAATCCTGTTTTTGAAATCCTAGAATAGACACTGATGTGTCTAAAAAGACCTAAATAAAAATATTTTATAACTAACCTGTAGACTATTATTTGCTTGTTGTGTGGGAAAGAAGCCAGTCTGTTGGAGTGGAGCAGGTGGTTGTATTGGCGTTTGTTGTGCCTGCTGGTAGAACGATGATGGGGTTTGAATCTGTAGTCCTGCTGGTCTGAAATCACAACATACATTATTTATCTTTCAGATTAACTGCCCCTTAAATATTCCAATTATTTATATAATATATAAAATTACAAAAAATTTATTTTATACATCTAATCATATTTCAGCAATAATAAACCCAACACTATATCAACACAATTATGTTTTCTCAAGCTTTCATTTACGCATCGGGTTAATTAACTTAAGACCACTTCAGAGTAATTAAACATAATAAATTATCAAACTAGGCACTACTCATAACCTGTAGGCAGAACAAGCAAGAGAAATTATCAATGATATTATGTTTAATAAGGGTTGTAAATAAAAGGAATTTCCTTATGGATACTAGATGAAAACAACACATATATAGTCGAAAAGCATTTTTACCCCTCCAGCTCATGGTAGCATTAAAGACCTGGAATAGCCTCAAGAGTGATATTTTAATCACTTCAATAGCAGAACCACCTCACTTGTGTATTGAAAACATACAAGGGTTCAACGCCTCTGATTGGGATAAAGTCAACAACCTAAACCACTTGACAATTAAAACATGTCATAAAGTACAATTACAATAAGACAAATACCTTTGCTGAACCATGGAGCCGAGTATTTGAGAATTATTCACATTCTGGGTCTGTGATGTACCCAGTATCTGACTGGTGCCGAACAACTGGCTGCTTGGATCAAACTGTATGAAAGACACCTGAGATGGTTGTAAGGTGGAACTATTCAAGCCAGACTGACCAAATGCAATGTTGTTAGGTCCAAGACTCTTACTAGGAAGCTGGGTACCTGCAAATAAAGTCAACATTTTATTAACATTTTAGTCCTGTGATAATGAATAATGAGAAAATACTCTTATGCATTTTGGTTCTTTTGTTTACATATATTCAGACAAGTTCAACTTTTATATGACACTATAATAACCAGTACGTTATCTTTGACTTGGTTATAGCAATTCTTATTTAACGAGTTTGTAATTGGAAACGTTAGCTTTCCATCAACAGAATTATTCTCTGTTTATATTGTTTTACTCTTTCCGTACATATGCTAATATTGATAAGAACAGAACTAGATAAAATATCATTTATGTTATATTTCTCTTGAAAGAAAACTCAAGATTTATTTACCAAAACCAGTCTGTGAAGGAGGTTTGATGGCAGAGGACATCTGTGATGATGTTGCCGCGGACACCATTATTGTGTTCTGTTGTGACGGCGTCTGTCCATATGGCTGTGGTGGATTTCTTTGGAAAGGAGCAACTTGGGACTGTTGATAGGGATCTGGTTGTGTTGGAGTAGTTGGCATGAACAGGTTTTGCTGAGTGAATGGCTGCTGTCCTAATGTAGGCTGCTGCAGTTGTGATAGGTTAAAACTGAAGCTTGAATGACTCAACTGAAAAAAAAACAAAACAATATATTAAATTTTAATAATATTCCTATAAAGGCCTTTTTCATCATATAAATTTAACTGCAAATAACAGACTTATTCTTAGCAGTGGCATTTAAAACAACAGAAGTGATAAACATTTTTTTAGAATATACAAAATCATTTATCATCTTGTTTCAATTTTTAAGAAATTCTAAAATTCAGTGTTGGTGGAAAGTAATCTAAGCTCCTCTTTTTTATGCAAGTAATCTAAGCTCCTCTTTTTTATGCAAATATTTAACTTCCATTTCATACATCAACAGTACTATCGAATAAGCTGCTCAATAACTAGCCTTTATACACCGATTCATTAACAAATCTTTTGTCTGTGATATGATTATAAAACAAAACCATTTACCCTCGGTTCCTGGGGAGTAATAAGCTGTGACCCAAGCTGGAAAGGTTGGAATGGGTGCTGTTGTTGATTTTGTATAAGAACAGGAGGACTTGGTTCAGTGACTCCATTTAAACTGGTTATGACACCTGGCTGATTGCCAGTGCTGCTTGATGAATTTGGATATTGTAGCTGCTGTGGTTTCACCTGATGATAAACAAAATACTTAACTTAGTCATGATACCTTTATTGAAAACAATATTTCAATTAATAATTTATATTTGGACTTATGATATTCAAATCTCCCATGTTCTTATGCTACCTTTATCTTTCTATTAACTTTGATGTTAAGACTTGATAAATTTTACATATACATGTCCAAAAGCAAATTTAAACAAGCAAAATAATGCCTGCAATGTTTTATTGAAAAGGCTTAAAATCTTCCCAACATCGAACAAAGGTTTGTACCAGCTTCAAGAAGTTGTAATTTATACCAGTGTAATGCACATACTGTTGATAATTCACATAAGAAGTCATTGTAATTGAAGTATCTCATAATCTGCAAATTGTAACAAAAATTACATAATTTTAGAGTCAAAAGAATCAACTACTTCACTATACTTACAGCACAAATATTACTCTTCTCACTTGCAGCAGTCTTCAGATCCATCATATTTGTAAGGTTAGTCTGGGCAAAGCTGCCTACTTCATTGCCACCAGAGAATGTTTCTGAACTGGCCGGGAATGGTTGAGAGTAAGTCTGCACAGAGCCGGATCCCGAGGAGAACCCCTGTGAGTACGAATGCGCAGAATCTGCATTAGAGAATCCCTGGCCATAGTTCTGACCCATATCTCCACCTACTGAGAATCCATCAATGTCCCTTGGAGCATTGCTATACACTTGATTGTCAGAATTACTGAACACCTTGCCCATGTCTGACTGGGAGAAAGTGTTCACGCTGGTGAGCTGAGATTTGAAAGGTGGTACATCAACAGAGAAAGATGTTCTAGTTGTAATGTCAGGCTCGCCACCAAAGCCCATGTTGTCTTGACCCCTGGGAGAGATGTTGGTGGTTGGACCACTAATATTACTGTTATTCTCATCCATGCTTCCCACCCCAATGTTGTCACTAAGGTCAATAGAATGGTTATCCATACCCATATCAACATTAGCAGGGCTGAATGTGGGGAAAGTTTCTGATACACTCACTCCAGCTGATACACCGGACATGCTGAAATAAATAAGTCATTAAATTCATTAGAACAGATCTGCTGGTAAATCTCAAAATATTGAGTGCAATAATGTTGATTGACAAACTCTTGGTTTTTGAAAATTCTTAGGATAAAAAATTAATCTGCCTAAAATAAGACTGCCCTATTCTTTTAACAAATTGAACATTACAGGTAAATTTTGATTTATAGGAATGTACATTGGTCATGTAAGTTAATTATTGTTCATGCAGTCAATTATAAAATTTATAGAAACTATACCAAAATGTTTACTGATTTTGACTTTCACCTTTTCACTCACTATATGCCATTGAATGTGTAACTTTAACAACTTAATATCGAATAGGACAAGCTTTGAAAGTCAAAGTACTTACTTTTGTTCAAAAACATTTCCAACATTAGGTACAGATGGTGTATCCCAGACTGTTTTCACTGATGCTATCTTCATGTTAAGGTCTTGAGCAGCTGGCGATGTTGGTGCATTATTCACACTGCTAGGATTGCTTGTTGTTCCTAGTGTCATAGCAACTGGTGAAGGGTCCTCGTGCATGTCGTCTCCTGGCAACTCCGATTTCTCTTCAGCAAACTTTGCAAGCTCCGCATCAAATGTGAAGTCTAACTTTATCTCACTCGAGTCATCTCCCTGAACATATGCAATAGTTTATTTTGCAACTTCTTTTTGAGCATATACTATATATTTGGAAACATCCAAAATCACCAGATAACATTTTTGACTTGGCGTTTGTTTGTAAAGATTTCTTTTTTTTAAAATTTAACACATTTTTTCAGCATATAAAGAGTGTATTTCCTGTTATCACAAGAAAAATATATAGACTCCAAAGAAAGGTTTATTGATCATAACATGTGCTGTAATCACAACACATGGTACACAATGAATTGTATAGGCTCGCAAGACAAGATACAGCAATTTCATTTACCTGCTGTGCTTTTGGTAATACCTATGTGAAGAATAAAAATAAACACATTAATTGAAATAAATGTTTTTGCCATTACCTTTCCAAATATGGAGTCCTTGAAGCTAGGTGGTAACTGGATAGCTTGTGGTTTCTCCATAGAGTTGCTGGGTCGCACTTTAGACTCTGGTTTCTTTACTGCCTTGTCTACTTTATTCATGGTTTCCTTCACACTCACTTTCTCACTGCGGATTGGCTACAATACATACAAACATATACATGTATTAGATATAATTTCAACACAAAATGCAAAGATTTTCATAAAATTTTGCATTTTCATAATTTTTGAACTTGTGCATTTTTATAATTTTCACTTTTCTATTTGAGTACAGTACAGGGAAGACTGGGCATGCTTAACTGTGTTATTCTTAACTAACTAGTTACAACTACATAAACAGGAAATTCAGTTAAACTTTCCTATAGTAAATGACAATTCAACAAAACCAGAAGCATGATCAGCTAGCAATGGTTACAAACATAAATCCAGAGTCTATTTACCCTACAACAGACTATTACCTTTTGTTGCCTCTGAGGTTTGGGGCTTGTCTCAAACTGAGACTTCTGCATTTCAGACTTCACATCAACACATGCGGTCTTTTCATTAATCTGAAATGAATCACCAAATATAGCACATAAAGAAATCATACAGATTGCATCACTAACTTGACATAGCATTGTAGACTTGCGACTTCTTAATCAATAACTTGTTTTAGTTTTTATTAACACAATGTAATATGGCATTCATAATCTATAAACATAACTTAGCAAACTTAGCTAGGCTTAAAAGAAGGCTACATTGTCAGTTTTAATCTTTTCTGAATATGTTTTGACAAATGATGGATAGATAATTTACCTTTTCTAGCTTGGGTACAGCTATTTTATTTTCTGTACTAGGAGAACTACGAGTAGAGGAACCTCCACTGTTAGGATGATCACTAACATCTATACCACTGTCATGCTGATCCCCTTTATCAAACTTTTGTTCTTGTCCAACCTGTATATAAATCATGAACTGTTTAATCAACAAAATCTTTATCTTATACTGAATTTACTTTAGTTTGATGCTTATGTTGGATGTATAAGCTTATAGACACGTTTTTGAATCTGTTCCTGGAACCAACCAGTACTAAGCAATGAGTGTAAAGTTTCTTGCTTAAGGAAACAATGGCTTGCCCATGACAGCAATCCTTGAGTCTGATAATGTTAATAACCCAGCCATCAACTTGCCAGTCTGGTTTCATAAACATAACTCTTCTTACATTAAAAACTTCAGTTAAATCTTTTCCTTAGGACCTATTTTCTGAATAGAAGACATAATTTTACAAGATGAACTCTACCCTTCCACTTATAAAGAAACATATTCCTGTCTTAAAAGTTTGCTCAGAGTCAACAGTAAATGTAATCAAAGTTTACTATCATAGGATTGACAGATAAATATTCTCTATCACTGCAAACTCGCATCTTAAACACTTATTAAACTGAAGTAATGGACTTGTTTGTTGTCAACAGCAAGGGATATTTATTATATCAAAACGTTAAATTTTGACAGCAAATAGAATAGAGTGTAGACAGATACACTGCATGAATGTGAAGACTGACTTGGCTTTATACTTGGCACAGTCATTATCCCCTCAGTCAACCTTATAAGTTTCTCTCAAAGGCTAGTAAAACAGTGACAGTTTTCATAGTATCAATTCATTTCTATCACAAGAACTATTTTCATTCATAAATTGAATGTTTCCTCCCTTTAATTCTATCCTTCAACTGACATATTAATAAACAAACTTAAGAGCAGGTAAAGAGGAGCTGTTGATTTATTATGCCTTTCATACATGAGATGATTTACAAATGCACAAAACCTTTTCTCAACTCTAGTTCATTAAAGTAATTTAAAGCAGACCAAAAACTTCCATGTACATTTGACAATTTCTACAATTAGCATTAATAAAACTTTCACAAACCTGAACTTGAACTTGCATACTGGTAACTGAAGCAAAGTTAATGGGTTTATTCCAGGCATTAACACTGGGTACAGGGGCTGGTGCTAGTGACGGTTGTGCCTGTGAGGTCTGGGACTGCTGCTGCTGTTGTTGCTGGGCCATCTGGGTCAGATTCTGAAGATTGGTCTGACCAACTACTGGAGAGTAACCTCCCATGCCAATATCTGAAAGTAGGAAATAAAATTACTTTGAAAAGTAAATAGTTTCAGAACATTTTTGTTATACAAAACCTTGTATACTGATTTTGTCTTCTTTTCTCTCTCCAAAATGCTGTTAAACAGTTAAGAAATATAGAACTTAATTAACTTTTTCATGTTTCATTGTTATTATAATAAATCATTTTGATGCCATAATAAGAATCCTAATGTGAACAAATTTAAGTTGGTTTTGCTACTACCTATGACATATAGAACATATATGTAAACAGAGCAGTTAAGCAGACTAGTATGCACAATTCATTGTCAAATTAGGCTTGAAATATACTTTGATTTTAACAGATCTGCTATAGCCATTGTATTAAAGCGCCATAGTTTTGTTTGCTCAGGGTCATAGTGAAGTAAGAATCATCTCATTTCATAGGATTGACAGATATTGACTAGACATCATTGCAAACTTTTCCATGTGTTTCTTTTGGTACTATCGAGATTTGCCGAGTTTAAAGTATCATAAACACAATTTTCCCTATTGTCTTATAAATGTAAATGGTTTCAAAATTTATCTGTCACAAGCAAACAACTGCAACAGCACAGACAACACAGAACAACCAACTTCTCAACACACTGCCTGTATAGAACAGTCTGAATAGGCCATAATAACTCAACAGTCATAAAGACCCCTTAAATATAACAACTTAAGAAGTTGTCTCTTACTTTTAGACAAGTCAATATCTGGCTGCTTCACTTCTGTATTTATAACTTGTGACATCAAAGGTGGGATATTATTGGCCAGTTCATTGTCCCAATTCTCTATCTTTGGCATGAATGTTGACACGGGCATCCCTTCTTCCAGTCCAGTTGATCCAGGTGGATTCTTACTCTTCTCACCTCTCAATTGTTCTCTCTGCTTGGCGAACCTTGGTGGCAACTTGGACAGTTTGTAATTCTGACGTGGTTTGTCTGCAGCAGTATGTACACCTTTTGGCTTTGCTACAACCTATGATATAAAGTTATATACATATATATAAACAGATTAGTTAAGCAGACCAGCATGATGAACAGAATTTCATTGTGATATCAAGATATGAAATATTGCAATTTTTTTTTTTTAAATAATTTAAAATAGAGATTATTTTGGTTTGGGGAACAAAAAAACCGGAAAAACCAAACCAAATCCGGACGGGCCCCGAAAATGTTTAAATTTTAAAATTTTTTCTTTTTTCCCAGGGGTTTGTCAGCCCCACTTTTTATCAAAAAATTTAAAATTGCATGTTTTTTCCCCAAAAATGAAGAAAATGAATTTTTTTTCATTCCCCCCAAAAAGGGAAATTTAATTTTAAAGTCTTTTTTAAAGAATTTTTAAATTGTTGAAATTTGGGTCAAAAAAAGAAATTTCCCCTGACCTCATAAAACCAGTTTTTAATCTTTTGCATTTTTAAACAATGGAAAAAAATAAAAAACCCCTTTCCCCAAGCTTTTGGGTTGCTGAAATTTTTGTATATCATTTTTAAAAAATCAAAAAAAAACCCCAAGGGTTTTTTCCCTAAATTTTAAATCACGTCATGTACATATCTGTCCGGACACATGGTACTGTAGTGTAGACAATTTAGGTAATTTTGATACCCTCCTTGTCAAGCCTCAATATAAGATTTAATACAATCATAAATAAACAAACTAGCTTGTTAGTTGGGAGAAGAACCTAGCTGAACTGTGTCAAAATTTTTTATCTCTAAGTTAAAAATTATGAATCCTATACGGAAAAATGTTCAAAATGTTTGCTCAGGGTCATAGTGAAGTAAGAATCATCTCATTTCATAGGATTGACAGATATTGACATGACATCATTGCAAACTTTTCACGTGCTTCTTTTGGTACTATCGAGACTTGTTTAGTATTAATTTCAAGTAGCACTAGTATTTAAAATTGGTCTTTTAATAATGTACCTAGCTTTGTAAGTGACAGAAGACCTTAGAAAAATCATCAACCTTCTATTAGCATACATTATCATAATAGCAAAGCTTAATGAAAAGATTGATCTCAATAAGATGACTAATTAGTGGCCGCTGGTCCAGTGAGCAAGTTGCTTAACAGATTAAAGATATTGAGAGAAAATGATGGGGGGAGTGGAAGTTGCATGGGCAAGTTAGATTGTACACTGTGTCATTCCTAGATGGTGTCTATTGCGTCTATATTTTCATAAAGACTGATTTCAGTTTTTCTACTTTTCCAGTACATATTTGGTCATACAGTCAACCCTTAAATTAACAGTGGCAATTATTCTTTTTACTATCTTACTTTAAAAAAAAAGCTAAAGAATGTTTGCTCAGAGTCTGAGAAGAATTCGAATCATTTGTTCTCATAGGATTGACAGATATTGACAAAACATCATTGCAAACTTCATCTTCATTGCCTCAGAAAAAAAAGGACAAATTACTAATATATAAGGCCATGTAAATCAGCATTCTTGCTTGTGGCTTAAGTAAGAGTTTGATTGTCCAACCCAATAAGGAATATAGACGAATGCCTGTGATTCTTTTTTCTAATGCTAAAAAAAATCAACATTATATTCTCAAGGCGACAAGGTAACAGAAATAAATCATTGTTTTCAGTACTGTATGTTTGCTCAGAGTCAGAATTGAGTTCGAATCACCTGTTATCATAGGATTGACAGATATTGACAAAACATCACAGCAAACTTCATCTACAATAACATAGTCACAGAAAATCAAAGTGCTGCAGCACTGAATGCGACGGACATGCAACCGGAGAGACATTAAGGCTTTTTTTTTAGAAAATAACAACAAAAATAAAACACAAAATATATAACACAGAAAATTTGTTCCATACAAGTTCGAGATTTGTAGAGGCAATAACATGTACATTTTTGTGTCCCAATACTGAATATAATTCCAGATAAATTCTACTTTCAAGCATTTAAAATACAGAATGAAATTTTATGCCTAAAAAACTCTAATCCAGTGTCCTTAATCGATTTTAAATTCCAAGAAATGATATGTAAATAGAAAAAAACTGTCAACGAAATAAATTTCTAAAATAAAACCATGCAAAATAAACTTCAAGCATAAATACATTATACAGTTGAGAATGTTAAAGTTAGAAAATTGCTTCGTGTTAATAACATAGTGGGGCATATAGAACAATAAAATATAAGTCATTTGTATTTTTATTTCTCTTGGATATGTCTCATTAAAAATATTTTTGGTTAAAATCATCAGCAATTAATAGTGTATTTTTTTAAGATGTTTTTTTATTTACAAGGGCCAGAGCACATGTTTTTATTTTAATTTAAATGTCACTTAAGCACTACGGTTTTATATTTGTCCTTTTTCATTTTTCACACTAAATTCATTATTTTCAACTTGTTTGCTTCTTACAATTGGTAATAAATTTCTAAAAGTATTGCCATGTAAAACCCAAGTTAAGTATCCGCTGGGTTATTACATTGTAACTAATCGCCTTGTTCCGAAAATCAGGCACAGGTGCAGCCAGAATCTATTTTAGAAAATAGCCAAGGTTAATCTCATATCGTGACCAGAAAAAATATGTAAAACAAACCACAAGGAAATCGGAAGTAAGAACATTATTATAACTTCCCTTCCCAATAAAGATTACAATGAAAAGACTTCATGGTGGAAAAGTGTTGAAAAAACCTCTTGTTACATGCATTTTTCTAAAAAAATAGATATTTATGCTAACCAAATTGTACTGTATCTAATTTTATTAATAAACTGCTGAATATTCAGCTAAAACCGCGGTAATGAGTTCCAACGAAAATAGTTCTTCTTTTATTAATGCCGCAAAAGTTATTCTAGAGTCACCGAAAAACTTTTGATTTGTTAATAATAATGTTGTTGTAAATGTAGAAATATTTATTTCCTACTAATAATTTCTTGCGAACTCAGAGCTTGACACCTTTATTATAGTATAATTTGCATGTCCTACTTTTTTGACAGCGGTAAATAGTCTTCGGCATTTGTAATTTGCATATTGCGCAATAATACTACGGGACTACAACGTTTTATCACATCATTTTACGTTCATATTTTAACTTGGATAACTTAATTTGAATTGAAAAGCAATAAATATGGAAGATTTTAAGATATCCCGACAAAGTATGGGAGTTTTAAAGGATAAAATTCATGTACTATTTCTTGGGCTGTTAATCGGTTCAGGACACATTGCGCGATTGTAGCAGACGAAATCCCATGTGTAGATGACTTAGCTCTGAACGCGCCTGAGGGCGCGTCCGTCGCAAAAAGGGGACAAATTCCTTTATACATGTATATAGGACCATGCAAACAATCATTCTACCTCCTGGCTAAAGCAAGACTTCTATTGCCCAACAGAACAACGAATAAATAATACCTTTGCTATTAATTTTGTTTAAAATGTGCAAAGTAACTCTGAACATAATCTACTTGAGGCAACATGGGCTATCTTAAACTAGAACTATCACTAAATGTGATTAATACCCCCACAAGTCTGCTTCGGAAATGAGGATGTTACTAGTAACAGAATACCTTGTAAAAGAATTGTAACATAGAGTTTATGGGTGTGGCAAAAAGATAATTTTGTCATGTATGTTGCCATTTCCTTTCAAATGTGCCGTTGGCCACGTTGATGAAGGTTAATGAATTACCTAACTGTTAATAATCACAGAAAGACAAGAAAAAGAACAAAGCAATAACTCTAAAATACTGAAGATGATAGTTAAATTCTTGCTGCACTAGCACTCCCTCTTATTGTCTTGACCATTGTAAAGTTGTGTTGAATTCCAACCAGTACGTTTTAAGTTATGCTCGTCGCGACACAGGAAAGCTATCCAAAGGCAGTAACTCTGTATTTGTCAAAATGAAGTTAGACTCTTGGTGCACTTGCACTCCTTCGAATGTCCTTGACAAACTGTATAGTTGTACTGAATTCCAAACAAGTAGTTTTCAAGTTATCTCTGGGACAAGAAAAGTTAACAAAGGCAATAACTCTGTTAATTTAGTCAAGATAGCAGGTATGGTTCTTGTGCACTGCACATCTGCACTTCCCTTTATTGTGCTGCTTGACCATTGTATAAAAATTGTTTTGAATTCCAACCCCCAGTAAAGTTTTCAAGTTATGCTTCTGCGACAAGGAAAAGCTAACAAGGGGCATAACTCCTGTAATATTAGTCAAAGATGGACAGTTATGGTTCTTATGCACTGCACTTCCTCTCAATGTGCTTGACCATTTGTATGAAGTTATAATGAATTCCAACAATAAGCTCTTCAAAAGTTTTATGCGTCCGCGGACAAAAGAAAAGCAATGGAAAAATAACAAAGGACAATAACTCTTGTAATTAGTCAAGATGGAGTTATGGTTCTTGTGGCAGTGCACTTCCCCTTATTATGTGCTTGACCATTGTATTGAAGTTGATTTTGAATTCCAACCAGTAGTTTTAAGTCATGCTCTGGACAAGGAAAAGAAAACAAAGGGCAGTAACTCTGTAGATATGTCAAAATGGAGTTATGGTTCTTGTGCACTGCACTTTCTCTCAAGTGTGCTGGACCATTGGTAATGAAGTTTATAATTGAATTCCACAATTAGTCTTCAAGTTATGGTCCGGACAAAAGAAAGCAATGGAAAAAGAAACAAGAAACATCGCAATGCGATGTCAACCAGTGTTTCAGCCAAAATATTTCACAAACTTTGTCATGAAGGGGCATTTTGTTTTTAATTAACTTTTTAGGAGGAATTTATGGCTTTTTTAATATGCCTCAAAAACAAAAATGAATTGCAGAAATTTTATGTTGTCTATTCGCTTTTTTTCCCAAATATTTTACGGAAACGTTAAACAGTACTTTATTTTATGCTTCAATTTTTGCTTAAAATATATACAAAAGGGCCATAATTCGGTCAAATATTATCTAATCACAAAACCCCAACAATATGTGCCAGGCACTTGATAACAAAGCTTCTAAGAAAGTTGGTCAAATCCGTTGAGAAATGTAGGAGGAGTTGAGCACAGAAGAAATTGTTCTCTATATATTCTGTATAAGGAAAAAATATACAAAGGGCCAGAATTCGGTTTCAAATATTATCCAATCACAAAACCCCGGACAATATGTGCCAGGCACTTGATAACAAAGCTTCTAAGAAAGTTTGGTCAAAATCCGTTGAGAAATGTAGGAGGAGTTGCACACAGAAGAAATTGTTCACTATATATTCTATATAAGGAAAAAAAAACAAAGGGCCATAATTAGGTCAAAATATATACCAATTGCAAAACCCTGGCAATATGTGACAGGGCACTTGATGACAAAGCTTCTGAGAAAGTTTGGTCAAAATCCGTTGAGAAATGTAGGAGGAGTTGCGCACAGAAGAAATTGTTCACTATATATTTTATATAAGAAAAAAACGAAAGGGCACATAATTAGGTCAAATATTATCTAATCGCAAAACCCGACAATATGCGCCAGGGCACTTGATGACAAAGCTTCTGTGAAAGTTTGGTCAAAATCCTTTGAGAAATGTAGGAGGAGTTGCGCACAGAAGAAATTGTTTACGCCCGCCCGCCCGCCAACATACCTCAATCTAATAACCAGTTTTTTCCTTCGGAAAACCTGGTTAATAAAGGGCAATAACTCTGTAATTACTTTAGATAGAGTTATGGTTCTTATGCACTGCACTTACTCTCAATGTGCTTGACCATTGTATGTAGTTATATTGAATTCCAAACATTAGTCTTCAAGTTATGCTCCGGACAAAAAAAAGAAGGCAATTGAAAAGCAACAAAGGGCAATAACTCTGTAAATACTTTAGATAGAGTTATGGTTCTTGTGCACTGCACTTCCCCTTATTGTGTTTGACAATTGTATGAAGTTTTTTGAATTCCAACTAGTAGTTTTCAAGTTATGCCACGGACAAGGAAAGTAACAAAGGGGCAATAACTCTGTAATTAGTCAAGATAGAGTTATGTTTCTAACGCACTGCACTTCCTCTCAATGTGCTTGACCATTGTATGTAGTTATATTGAATTCCAACCATTAGTCTTCAAGTTATGCTCTGGACAAGGAAAATGCAACGGACAAAAAAAAAAGCAATGGAAAAGCAACAAAGGGCAATAACTCTGTAATTACTTTAGATAGAGTTATGGTTCTTGTGCACTGCACTTCCCCTTATTGTGTTTGACAATTGTATGAAGTTGTTTTGAATTCCAACCAGTAGTTTTCAAGTTATGCCCCGGACAAGGAAAAGTAACAAAGGGCAATAACTCTGTAATTAGTCAAGATAGAGTTATGGTTCTTGTGCACTGCACTTCCTCTGAATGTGCTTGACCATTGTATGTAGTTATATTGAATTCCAACTATTAGTTTTCAAGTTATGCTCCGGACAAGGAAAATGCAACGGACGTCTGGACCGACCGACCGCCCGACCGACCGACCACCGGGTGACTCCTATATACCCCCCCAAACTTCGTTTTTGGGGGTATAATAACAGTTAAGGCTATCTAAGCATTAACTGTGCCATACCAGCAACCAACCGTTTACACACACTTATATAATATAATTATACTGAGTTAACCAATAATAAAATTCTTTGATTAAAAATATTGGATAAAAAGAACTTTGTCATTGTTTTCAGTACTGTATGTTTGCTCAGAGTCAGAATATAGTTTAGAATCATCTGTTCTCATAGGATTGACAGATATTGACAAAACATCACTGCAAACAGAGAGTGAATAAATAAACATCCAACTTTACAATGAACAAAACCTGAAATCAGCATTCTAAAACATAGTTTCTTACTTTTGAAACCACTTCTTTTTTCTTAAGAATATTTTCTTGTCCTTCTGTTGCCTGTTTTTTGTTCTCGGCCTCCTGAGCTTTCTGCTTACTCTTCAAAGCTTTCTTTGACTGCACTTCCTGGAAACCATCATTGTTCTCAAACAGGAAGTTGGGGTCATCAATTGTCACCTCAGGCTGGTCATCTATTACAACCACACCTGGAGTAAAATGCCAAATAAGAAGTTAGTCACAGAAATACAATAACCGACTACATTAAATGGTCATCAAAGTAAATACTTAAAACAATGTAACAGATATGTATACTAAAACTTTTTCTAAAGTATACTTTGATAAATTTTCATGGTTAAATATATTTTTTTTCTTCATTCTCATAAATGTCAATACCAAATTTAAAAATTAACCTTATCCGAGAACTTGAAAGATAAATGGTTAACTGTTAGCAAGGATGGAAAATTACCTAACTAGGCTGGAAAAATCATCTCTAATGAGAGTTCATCCTACCAATAGGTAAACGTGGACTTACTCTAAGATAAAAGGATTACTTACTGGCATAATTGTTCAGATCAATGTTTGCAAGAGCATCTTTCTTTTCCTTCTCAGCTTTCAGTGGTTTTGAAACATCAGTGAGGTCTCCTTTGCGTGAGGGCTTACTTCTGAAGCAAAGCAAATATGCTTAATTCCAATATCACATCATTAAATTCCTATTTTATCAAAACATTGATTCAAATCATTACCTGGTGATTCTTCTTAAATGTTAAGCACAATCATTAAAACTTTATCCAGTTCAATTACTCCTTATATTTCATTTATCAAACTGAAAACTTTGCATGACATTGTATCTAATCAAGATATATAATATTTCAACAATAAAACTAACACTTACTTTTCATTAAGAGAGTTATTAATAGCATTATTAATTGCATTTTGGTCAATTGGTACAACTTCGTCCACCCTGAAAACCTGGTTGGAGTTCTCTTTCTTGTTATTGGCATTCTGTGGGGGTCGTTTGCCCCCACCCATCCCGTTTTTTGCCTGTGGTGCAAACCCATTTTTTGTCAGCGAGGAGTTGGGTATCCTCTCTTTATGATAGTTTTTTGAATGATCATAGTTTCTATTTCCACCACGTTGATCAGAAGAGTTTACACGTCGATTCTGTCGATCATTTTGCGGTCTCTGACTAGAAAAGCTCTTTTTAGGATCACGTTTATCACGACCGTCTTTAATATCGTTTTTTGAATCTCTTCTATCCAACACATCACTACTCTCAGAAGCTGTTTCCCACTCCTCATTTGCCATATCAGATGAATTCTGTTTAGTCAAAGGAGCCTTTCCCGAGGCTGATTGGGCACTTGGTCCCCTACCACGTCCTCTACCTCTTCCACCACGATCAAATCCACCTCGTTCTCCCCGTCCACGAGAGAATCTTGGTGGGGGCGAGTTTCTTTCACCTCTTCTTTCCCTCCTGATAATATATATCGATTTTTACCAATTTGTTTTTATCAATCAATCAATTCTTTTTTTACAGATAAGATAATCAAAAGTAATCAGGAATATATTCTTAACAGAGTAATCAGGAATACATTCTTAACAGTCAAAACTTTTAATAATTCTGGTTTTTGTTATTTTCCTCTATTTACAAAAAGAAGGTCATTCTCTATATTCTCTATATTCAAAACAGATATTCATTTAAGCAGTTCTAACACTTTTAACATTATACATTTTACTTTTTTTGGTTGGAATCGCACCAACATAGTATAGGTCATAATATGGCAACTTGTCAGCTTTACTGGTGGAGGAAGACATCAGAGGCTCTACTTCATGCACTATTTCAGGCAAAACAGGCACCAGAGTAAAACCACTGACATTCCCTAAGCGAGCAAGATAGCTTCCTTACATGAAAGAATCCAAAGTCCCTGTCAGGATACAAAACCCACAGCAGTAAGGGCAAGAAGTTTGATGTCAACAACTTTAACAACTCCTCCATCGATAAGATTAACACTGCAGAAAGAACAACCTAGCTTTTATTCAAAACTACAAAATTTAAACTGTCAGAAGAACATACCTATTTTCATTTCTTGTATCATCAGGAGGTCCCCTGTACTCTTTACCAGGTGGTTTACCAAATCCTCCACGAACTGGTGGTGCAGAGTTGTAACGACGATCATTTCCTCTCACTGCACCTCTACCTCTATATGCAGATCCACCTGTATAACATAGCACCAAACCTACTTGTTACGCCAACATTTTTTTTCATATGTAGATAAATAATCTTTATCACTATCTGATCTTAAATTTTCTAATTTTCTGATTAAAGCAGGCATAAGGAATACTTCATCTTACAATCTATTCCTTATCTTCATTTTATATTTGTAAATATGATGATCAATATGAAGGTGTTTTTTTTTTATTTAAGTTTTTATGTTTTAAAGTAATTTAAACAAAAACTGGTATACTTTTTGCGGAAAGCAACAGTTATTTACATGTATAACAACAACTCTATTGACCTAAACAAAATCACAGTCCATCTGGAAAAACATTCTATTATGAAATTGTAAAACAGCATAAATAGAGGATATTGAATGAGTGTAGGTTTAATACTGAATTTATGGAACAAGTTGAATAAAATCATATTTTGCGAGCCTTTTGCAAGCATAATATTGTTTCCTTCAACAAGTTCAATAAATTTAGTGTTGAATCTACATGAATATTCTATATAAACAGTAAACTGTTAAAAAGAGTCATTTTTCATGGACATGCATCCACTGTAATGCTTACATTAACGCGCTTTTATGCTATGTTTGTATATAACACAAATGACGTCACGTCAGTGTTATTACACTAGTATAATATCGTTTTTATTAAATGGCTTTATTACACTCCTGCCCTGCGGTTTATGTGATAAATTAATGTATCAATTACCTCCTCTCCCCCTCCTTGATGGTTCCCCTCTCTGAGCAAATTTGTCTTCTCTAGGTGATCTCTGATCCCCCTTAATATATCTATCACCATCATCTCCCATTTGTCTGTTGTCTCGTCGGTCCCGCTGATGAAACTGCTGTCTGTTGTCACGTGGCTTTGACATGTGACCACCAGCTGGCTTATCATCAACCTATAATTTTATGTCATTAAGAATATTCTTACTATTGACTATGTGTACATGAAATGTATCAGCTTAAAAATAGTATATCCGTCTTCACTTAACAAACATGCACAATGAAATAAAACATAAGAAATGAATATCAAATTAACTTTAAATAGACAATACCACTTAAAACTTCTGAAATTGTTTCACCTTCTGTTACTTATTATTAATTTATAATGAAATTAATTTAAATAATTTATCATGAAATTAATTTAAAATGTAATGAAAAGATGTCATTTCACATTACAAATGGATTAGTTTTTTACGAAACCACTAACCTTTTGTCGGTCATGGTCTCCCTTGTTTGAATCTTCACTCCCTGACGTGACTTCCTCGACAGAAACATCACTTTCCTCGTCTTTGTCACGCCTCCTCTTGTGGATCTCCTCTGTCTCGTTCTGTGGTTCCTCTCCCCATTTGTCAATAGAGAATGGTTTGGCAGTTTCTGCATATGAGGGAGCATTTCCTCGCACTCGATTATCTCTTCTGTCCGTGTTATTCTCATAGCCTCTGAATTCCCTCGAGCCACCTCTTTGAGGCCCGCTCGGGGCACCACGTCTATTTGATGGGAAACCACGTTCACCTGTGCTAGCACCTCTTACTCCACGACCCCTTCCTCGACTCCTTGCTCCTCTTACAAACTCTCTTCCTCTAGGCGCACTTCGTGACCTATTATCATTATACCTATTATCGTATCTATTGTCCCTCTGTTCACGAGGCTCATCTCTCATTCGTTTAGCTGGAGGGTGTGAACGTTCCCCTCTTTCAGTTTTGTCACGATCACGACGGTCATCTCTATCTCTTCTGTCTTTTTGATCAACTCTTTCACTCTTTTCACTGGATTCTTTCTTATCTCTGGAAAAGCAACAAAATTGTGTCAACATTTGCAGGCCTATTCTTCTGAAAAGAACTCAACTGTTTCCAGTGTCTTAACTGACAAAGAATAAATGAATTACAAACAAAAAGGCTATAAAACTTTACAATGTTTTTTTTTTTTTTGTTTTTTTTTTTTACTATCTTTATTCTATAAAGCCCTTATAAAATACCATTGAAATTCTTCAGCTTCAGTTTGCTCAGAGTCAGAGTAAATTTAGAATCATCTTTTTGTCATAGGATTGACAGATATTGACAACACATCATTGCAAACTTTTAGGTCTATATGTCAAAGTATAGGTGCAAGAAAAGTGGAAAATAAGCTATTAATTTGTTAGGTATCAATACTTGTAAATATTGTTCAAACCAGATTTTGAGAGGAATCAAGACAAAAACTGTCCATTTAAGAAATAGTGTTTCAATGATTTATATGCATTCTATTAATGTTGGTTTATAACTGTTATTAATATCAATTTAATTGAGATTCAATCTATTCAATGAAAGACATACTTTTCTTTTTTATCTTCTAATTGTTCTTGTTTGTTATCTTTGTCAGGTACCTCCTTGCTGACTTCATCTTTAACAACACTGGCTTTGTTCATATCTTTGTTCTGATCCTGAACCTATAAATATTGGCAAATTATTGTGAAAATGTCCATGTCTTTGTACACATTTTCATCTTAACAAAAAATTTACATTTCATTTTAAAAGAGATTTCAATAAGAATTTCTTTTTTGAAGATGTTTGTCTAGTCTATATTAACAAACACTGTATCTTGAATGTTAAAGAAGTAAACCATGTATGTGGCGGCATGGTGGTTAATGCATCAGACTAGTAATCTAATGATCACTAGCCACATGGGTTCAAACCCTGTCAGGAGCAAGTCGTTGTTTCCTCAAGCAAGAAACTTAACACTCATTGCTCAGTACTAGTTTGTTCCAGTAATTGATTCGAAAGTTTATCTGTAAGCTTATAACTTCTTACACAATCAAACTAAAATAAATTCTGATAACCTGAAGAAGGGTATAAAGTACCCGAAACTGGTAGTTTAAATAAATATAGAAACCGACCTGGTGTTTTGATGTGTTGTTCTCCCCTCCCAATCTTTTAATATATTGTTTAAAATAAAATCAGGAGAAACCAAACAATGTATGTTAAGATTTTATATAAAGCGGTAACTATTACAGTCAATGATTGCATTCAAATGGTATATATACCTTATTGCTGTGATCATCAATTTTGTCACTAGCCGGGGATTCTCTAGAGTCTGATTTAGATAGTGTGGAGGCCGGTCGCTTCAGTGAGACAAAGTTACTACGTGGTGGAGTATTTTGTTGTGATTCTCTCATTGTAATTGGGGGTGGAGCATTGTAATGATCTCTTTCTGCAAGAAAAAAACGAGCGATGGTTAAATATGGGGCGTGTATCTTTGAAATATGCATATAATAGAAAGATAAGAATTCAAATACCATATGAAACTGATAAATACTTAAAGGAACCGCAATACATATTTCAGTACATCAGTACAACCATTCTTCTGAATGAGTACCTGATAACTTCAGAGACTTCTATGTACTATAGGTAGAATGGTTTTTCTATTATGTAAACTATTTAAAATATGTCAACTATTTAAAATATTTTATTTCAACATAATGGAATATTCATATTTAAACCTAAAATCTGTAAAACAATCCAAAAAGCATCAACCCTTTAGAAAAACAGCAGATTTAACTTACTGTGAGGTCTACCATCATCTTGTTTAAAGTTACCACCTTGCCAGTTATTATCATTATCACGTCTCCGCCTATCCCCTCTATCTCTTCTATCACCCCTATCTTGTCTGTCTCCTCGATCCATCCTGTCACCTTTGTCTCTAGACTTCTCAGATTTTTCACCTTTCTCAAAGTAGTTGTCACGTTTGCTGTCAGATCTATCCCTAACTTCCTGTTTGTCAGACTTCTCATGCCTGGAGTCCATCTTGTCATTTCTACCTTGACCATCTCTCTTGTCATGCCTATCCTTTTCACTTTCTCTAGATATCTGTCTATCTGTCCGTCTATCCCTTCCTTTATCTCTTTGATTTCCAGCATCACGATCTTTATGACGGTTGTCAAACTTGTCATCCCTTGTCTCCTCTTCAAATTTCTTCTCTTCCCTGTAGCAAGAGAAAACATTTTTACAATTCATTCTTGCAGGAAAGCACTTTTACAAATCAACTTCATGTATTTTGTGTGTTAAACTAATTCATATGTATTTTTAAAGTAGGTCTAAGGAATGTGATTCAAATACAAATTTGAATATTGACAAAAAAAATCCTTATATAACATAATTCAATACCCCTTACAAAATCTTATCAAGTTTTTATAAAGTGATGGGTTTAATTAAATGAATTCAAAGATTGTGACAGATGTTGATGGGGATGTCAGTGGTTCAGGACCACAGTAACTCAACTTCAATAGTTCTGTCTCATAAAACCCAAAAGTCTACACTCTACCTTTCTTTCAGGTCAGGAAGTGTCCTGTGTTCTTGTTCTGTCATTCTGTCGCTCTTATCAGATGGTGTTCTTCTCTCCTCTCGGTCTGAATTATCTTCAAATGGATCTTTTTGTACAACAGGCTGTTTTGGTTCTGGTTCAATAAAGTCACTTTCATTCTCCTGATCAGATATATCCTCATACTGGCCACTGTTGTGTAGATAATATTCCATACTCTTATTCGGTCCCTTGTCAAACTCCCTTGCACTATTATACAATGAAAAACTTGTTAATTTACATTTAAATACCATGATCTTTTAAGTTTAATTAGCTTTTTAAAAAGAGACTACACCCAAAGCAATTGCAATTTTTAAACAAGAGGGCCATGATGGCCCTGAGGTCGCTCACCTGTATATAGGCCGCCCCCACCCCCCCCCCCCCCCCCAAACATTGCAGGGCCAATTTAACCAAAGGGCTTTTATTTGCACAAACTTGGTAGACACCCATAAGAAGATGTTTCATGCTAAACATCTAAGCTCTAGCTCATTGGGCTATTTAACAGAAGAATTTTTTAAAGTTTTTACTACACACATATAGTTAAAAACAATGACACGCCTGGGGCCGGGCCAGTTATGACCCCAGGGTTTTTATTTGAACAAACTTTGTAGACACTTACTAGAATATGTTTCATGCTTAATATCTAAACTCTAGCTATTTGGGTTTTTTCAAAGAAGATTTTAAGTTTTTGCTATACACATATAAGGAAAATCAATGACCCGGGGCAGGGCCAATTTTGACCCCAGGTCTTTTATTTGAACAAACTTTGTAGACACTCACTAAAAGATGTTTCATGCTTAATATCTTAACTCTAAGCTATTTGGGTTTTTTCAAAAAAGATTTTTTTAAGTTTTTGCTATACACATATAAGGAAAATCAATGACCCCCGGGGCGGGGCCAATTTTGACCCAGGGCTTTTATTTGAACAAACTTGGTCGACACCTATTAGAACATGTTTGATGCTAAATATCTTAACCATAGCTCTTTGAGTTCTTTAAAAGAAGATTTTTAAGTTTTTACTATATGCATATATAGGGAAAAATCAATGACCCCCCCGGGCGGGGTCAATTTTGACCCCAGGGCTTTTATTTGAACAAACTTGGTAGACACTTATTAGAACATGTTTCATGCTAAATATCTTAGCTCTAACTCTTTTGGTTCTTTAAAAGAAGATTTTTTAAGTTTTTACTATATGCATATAGGGAAAATCAATGACCCCCTGGGGCGGGGCCAATTTTGACCCCAGGGCTTTTCTTTGAACAAACTTGATAAACACCTATTAAAATGTTTGATGCTCAATATCTTAGCCATAGCTCTTTGAGTTCTTTAAAAGAAGATTTTTTAAGTTTTCACTATATGCATATAGGGAAAATCAATGACCCCCCGGGGCGGGGTCAATTTTGACCCCAGGGCTTTTATTTGAACAAACTTGGTAGACACTCACTAGAAGATGTTTCATGCCAAATATCTAAGCTCTAGCTCTTATGGTTTTTTAAAAGAAGATATTTAAAGTTTTTTCTTTCGGTTGCCATGGCAACCAGAGTTCTGCATGGAATTAAATTCTTTGAACAATTTTTAAAGGTGACCACCAAAGGAACATTCCTGTGAAGTTTGGATGAAATTGGCCTTGTGGTTTATGAGGAGATGTCATTTAAAGTAAAAGTTTACGGACGACGGACGCCGGACGGATGACGGACGCCGGACGAAAAGCGATCACAAAAGCTCACCCTGTCACTTTGTGACAGGTGAGCTAAAAAAAAATAACTGAAGTTCTTGATTAATTATTTTTTTCACATTGAAGACTCTTTTAACTAAGTGATCCATTCAACAATTATGCTCTAAAAGCCTAGCTACTCCACTTAAATCTATGAATGCATTCTCGCAGCAGTAATATACTATTTTGGCAGAATAAGTTGCCTTAAGGCCACCTAAAGGACACCTGTTGTCAATAAAAAACACTTCCTTTT
Source organism: Ruditapes philippinarum (assembly GCF_026571515.1). NCBI lineage: Eukaryota > Metazoa > Mollusca > Bivalvia > Venerida > Veneridae > Ruditapes > Ruditapes philippinarum. Next base: position 297,844 of record NW_026863278.1, read on the forward strand.
TTCATGCAATAACCTACCCTCACATTATTAACTCAGCCTTCAACATTATTTCTAAAATTTCTCAAATATTTCTAAGAGTCAACTATCATTATACGTTATAATTCTTACTTCCTGTACTCTTCCATTTTCTCAAAGTCTGGATACATTCTCTGGTCCATGTATGGGGCCTGTCTCCTCATGTCCTCAAAGTGAGGTGGATGAAATCTTCTAGCTTCCTCTCTAGCCTCTTCCTGACTTTCTGTCCCAGATCCGTGACTGTCAGTGCGATTTCGTCTCACACCCGGGTACATTGGCATACCTGTTACAGACAAAAGTCAAAACATCATTTACACAATTTGTAATGCCTGAAGACTAATAGCATTTCCAAGAAAAACAACTAACAATTATAAATCAGACAAATGCCAAACAAATTTAAAACCAATTTTACCAACTCACATCTAATTGCTTCTAAGTAAACACAATATGATAAACATGATGTGCCTACTTCCATATATAATGAATAAAAGTCAAAACTAACATTCTGAACTTGGAACACCAATTGTACAATTTGACAAACTAAACTTATGTTTAATACCTTGCATATCCATGGGTGGTCTTGGACCATAGCCCATGAATGGATGTGGATGCATAGCACCCCAATATGGTCCCCATGGTGATGGAGGACCTTGACCAGGTCTCATTTGAGCCGGCATTGGCTGTGGTGAAGTTGGACCAGGCTGTGAAGTTTGAGGGGAATGAGGTTGATCACCACCCGAGTGCTGTTTCTGGAACCTTGGTGGAACTCTAGAGTAATTTTTACTATGAGAACCCTAAAATTAAAGAAAAAGTTATTTTAGTGTCTTGTACTCAAACATATATCACACTTTACTCACCATTGACTTGTATCTTCATTAACTACGAGGCAAAATACAAGAGCATTGCATGCTGTTTTAACACTCCAAATATAGAGCTTTCAGAATAATGACCCTTATTACAACTGCACTTTGTTGCAATTGGGAAATATTTTAAGTTTCATATTGATACCTATAAAAATATTTCAATTATAGAGAACATTTAAGTTTTGGCATGACCACAAGAGCTCACCTTTTTCTTAAAAAGCTTAAACTAGTATAGTTATTATATATTATTAAAGGGAAAGACAAGGTTAGAATAAAAACTTGATTTCAGAAAAAGAATACTATCAATAATAAATCTGCAAATTTTCTGCCGCCAAATAATAATATTAAACGAATGATAACAAAATTTAAATCGCTAAATCACCGATTTCTACAAATCAGTAAGCGCGGCCATGCTTGTGTATTGGCCGTATAAAAACAGGTGCGCGTGATGTCATTTCCCCACATCTTTAGATTCATGATAAATCTAGTTGAATCGTAAGGAAATATTAATATAATAAAGTATTAACCAGACAATTTAATTTTCACAGGAGGTGTAGAGGAGATTTTTTTATGGTTCAAAATACGTAACAATATCAAAAAAAAAAAAAAAAAAATAAAGAAACTTACGGCTAGCCAAAAGTTCTAGCCGTACGTGAGTCACAAACGACTAGCCAGGACGCTATTTAATTAATTAGCCTTAATTAAAACCTATCCAGGGACTGACAATAGAATTTTAGAATGCCTTTCACGGAACATGCAAACTTTCCTTGATGGACAAACTTCTATACAGTACCGTCGGTAATTGTCGCAATTATCAAGTGCCTATAACAACAATCATTTTCAGTGTTCGTTTTTTTTTGTTTTTGTTTTTTTTTCATATTAAAGGTGTCGAAAATTAAAGTTAATGAAACAAAAAAGGATTATTATCAAAATATTGTAAACTATTTCGATTGGTTTAAATGCATTTAAGCAAAGGCTATTTTTTCTCGACATCTTGCGATGACAAAGATCGATATATATATATATAGCGATCAAGGCGATTAATCTCTAAAAAATTAACATCCGAAGACAATTAATGCTGTTTCTTGGTTAAAATCTTCGCTTAAATTAAGTAATAAAATAACATATGCATTTTCGACTTTCATAAAAAGTGCCGTACGGCTAGCCAATACAGTGTGTCCTTGCTAGTCGTACGTGACTCACATACGGCTAAAACTTTTGGCTAGCTGTACGGGCCCGTACGCTAGCCACTTCCATTATAAAAACCCTACTAAAACGTGTTCTTAATAGTACATATAATTAAATTTTTGCAGTTTGATTCTGACTTTCAAATTTAAAGGTGTGAACATATGTTATAACTGATGTACACATTTCAAAAATATAAGCAACTCTTTTGAAAAGTAAATTGTTAACATGTCTGTCAACGTATGATGCTGCGCATCGTAATCGTATCCTAATATTAACTGCAGGCAAATCATTTTTATTGGCTGCTCAAAAATCTAATTTGCATAATTTATTCACACAATTGCTGGTTCTTACTACTTATGTCTAATACTGCGCACTGTCCATTTTAATTGTTCCTAATTTGCACCAAATGTTCCTGTCACACTGCGTACTGACGATTTTTATTGCTCCTTGTATACCTCTGTGCCGACAGACCTTTTGATCATGCACAATGTTGCCCTGATTTATTAACATCGTAATCGTAGCCTAATATTAACTGCATGCAAAACATTTTTATTGGCTGCTCAAAAATCTCATTTGCATAATTTATTCACACAATTGCTGGTTCTTACTACTTATGACTAATACTGTGTATTATCCATTTTAATTGTTCCTAATTTGCACCAAATGTTCCTGTCACACTGTGTACTAACGGTTTTTATTGCTCCTTGTATGCCTCTGTGCCGACAGAACTTTTGATCATGCACAATGTTGCCCTGATTGGTTAATCACCCTTCAGTTGTCAAATATTCTAATGACGAAATAGACATATTTTTTTACGCTTCATCAGTGAACTGAATGACCTTAGGGTAGTCAAGTTATACTGTAAATTACAGCATTTCATACAATAGCAACACATTTTTCAGTTTACCAATAATCATTTTGAATATTTAGTAGATTTATGTTTTTTGTTTTATTGGATTAAATTTACGGTAGTAGAAATGCGTATCTGTGTGGTAAGTAGATAACGTGGAAAAAAGCTATAGGGAACTGGATAAACCCGAGAATATGCGTAATAATAGGGGAATTATGCCCAATGGGCAACCTGTTGCTGTTGGTACCAGTTTTGACTGGGTGCCTAATTAACCGAACGGACAGTTTTGTTTTCATACGATATTAGTCTAGCTGCCGATTTTCCTGCGCCATTTTATTTTTAACGTCAATGTCGGAAAATCGCGTCCTCAGGAAATATCTGCATATTGGATTTACTTGATATTTACCGCTGAGAAAAAGATACATGACTGGAGATGTACCCTATTCAGACACTTGTCTAGCGAAAATTAAGTACCAAATAAAAGGATATATCGTCAATTTGAAGAAAGTTCTCAAAGTACCCAAATTAAATTGATGGTTTATCTTTGAAAACTAAGCAGTCATTGCTTAAATCATGTGGGTGGATCATCAGCAAGCTTGAAAAAATCGGACAAAATTAATGATAATTAATGCCGCGGCGTCTTCAATTAATTAATTAAAGCAATTCAGTTCCATATGATGTTTTCATAAAATAATAAATAATGTACGCAATAAGATTAATTAAGTTCTTCGTCAAGATATATTTCAGTTGTACCAGCGTGTACACCTTTACCGGAAGTGGGTATAACACGTCACAATCTCGGTCTCGTCTGTCTCGCGAGAATGACAGAACGCCAAAATGGCGGCGCCCATGAACTTATTTCTCAAGTAAAAAATAGTGTCTTAAAATACGAATTTCTCGCTTAAAGGGTTGATGTCAACAAAAAAACTGTCATGGTACCTCTTTTTTAATGATGAATATTTATATTAGACAGACATCAATCCATCCATTCCTATTCCTTTAAAGCAATTCAGTTCCATATGATGTTTTCATAAATAATATATAATGTACGCAATAAAATTAATAAGTTCTTCATCAAGATATATTTCAGTTGTACCAGCGTGTACACCTATACCGGAAGTGGGTATAACATGTCACAATCTCGGTCTCGTCTGTCTCGCGAGAATGACAGAACGCCAAAATGGCGGCGCCCATGCACTTATTTCTCAAGTAAAAAATAGTGTCTTAAAACACGAATTTCTCTCTTATAGGGTTGATGTCAATAGGAAAACTGTCATGGTTCCTCTTTTTAAATGATGAATATTTATATTAGACAGACATCAATCCATCCATTCCTATTCCTTTAACATTAGCAGTCAATTGTGATACTAACTTTCTTCTTGAACACAACTATATTCCTTCTTTACTTAAATTCCTGTTAAAGTTTAAACATTAAATAAGTTATAATATGGTTCAATCAAACTTCTATTGAAGGATTCATTTTATCAAAGTATTCATACCTGTGGATATTTTTGTCCATCCCTGGATAACGGTCTATCACCTTTGTCGCTTTCACTTTCACTGGTGCGACTTGATCTTGTTTCCACTTTACTATCTACTTCAACCTCATCTCCATCATTTTCAGACTAAAAGATAACACATGAATCTGAATAATTTCAAACAAAATACCATAAAAATGTTACATTATTACTTCTGACTATTTATCTACATCGAACAAAACAATAACTATTATTCCATTTGCATAGTAATAAAAGTTTTGTCATACACTCATTCATGATGACTTTAAATATCATTTTGATATATATTAATTTAAGGTGACGTATAGGTCTATTGGGCCGGGTGTAAATGTTGTTAACCTTAATTTACATGCATCATATCATTGATTTTACACGTCACTATAATAAATAAATTTGTTATCTTTAATCAAACAAAAGTAAAGTCTATGCAGTTCTTTCAACATGATTATGGCAATTTACACGTAAAACTCCAAACCTGCTGAAATTTTTTCATTGATCAGTTTCAGAGAAAAACATCAAGACTGGTTGCATTTTATCTTTAGCACCTTTCGAAAATATTATTTTTTTTAGCTTAAAGCAAAGTTTAGAACTTCATTTCCTTAAATATTTCAGTCCGTTACGAAACCTTGCCATAGTTTTAAATCATCTACATTAAAGAAACACGTACCTTGCTTTCATCTTTCTTTTTTGTCCTTTCATCAAGAGCTTTCAATTTCTCCTGTGCAGCTTTCTTTCTCTCCATTTCCATCTTCTTTTCTTCCTCCTCACGACGTTGTCTCGCCCTCTCTATTGCAGTAGAAAACTCCTGGTTCCTCTCCTGACGTTTCTGTCGCCACATTTCATCATCATCGTCTCCTTTCTTGTTAGGACTGGTTCCCCCTTGTTGTTGTTGTGGAGGAGGAGGATGTCCAGGAAATGGAGGTCTCTGTGTTTGTTAAACCGATCAGATTATAAGATTGTAAATCTTGTTTTCACATTTTAACATAGTTAATACTACAATGGTTAAAATCCAAAACCAAACAGTATTTCACTAAATGAGTATTCATTTGCTACTTTAAATTTTTAGAAAAATATGTATATAATTTTAACATAGATTTACCTGTCCTGGTTGAGGACCCTGTGGTGGCATAGCCATTCTGTAATGTGGTGGGTATGGTCCCCGTGGTCCCATAAAATCAAATGGTGGCATTTGCCAGCCACGCTGAAATTTAACAAAATCTTATTGTAAAGACTGCCATGATTTAGCTATCAATGGTTTCTGTAGAAAGGCCTTCAATTTATTTTATCAGGTATTCACTCTCAGCTAATAGATTCTGTAGGTCTATAAAATTTCCTTATTTCTCACGTGTTTTGTTTATAAAGTTAACTATCTAGAGGACTATAATAAATCAAATGTTTTAGGGAATTATACTTATCACATGTTAAGATTAGAATATCCATCCTGTGGGTACCGTTTCAATGGGGAGTAACCAAGCTTGTCCCATTGCCGCCCATGGGCATGTACCCAAAGAAGGGATGTACCAATCAAAACCGAAAAATACAGATCAGATATTCTTTTATTGCATATTCTATCATATTTTAATGGCTTTTCCTCAATATTCTTTGAAGGAAATTAATGTCATTTCACATTTCATTCATAATTTTTCTAACGATAGCATAATTATTATGAATTTACGATTTCCTTCATATCATCCTGGGAATAAACATGACATCATTATAAAGCACACAACTCATATTGCACCCCACACCCAAAAGTCCAAAGCCATATGGAATTTGCTAACATGGGTAAAACCAGTCTGATCTGCAAGAAAAACAATCTCCAGTCATTAAATTTCGGCTATCATTTCTATTCAATGTAACTTTAGAAATGTATACATACTCCATCCATGCCAGGATGAGGTGGTCTCCCTCGGAACTGTGGATGCATTGGCCCACCAGGTCCCCATGCTTCCCTTGGACTTGGAGACTGTCCTTCACTAACCTATGATACAAACAATTAATAATTTCAATACATTCGAACGTGTAGAATGCATGACTTAACAATTTGAGTAATATGAAAATTTTCTTTACATTTTTTAACTTCAACTTACAAAGAGAATACTACGAAATAATCTGTTTCAAACATGTCCCTTAATAAAAAAGAAAGAAAGAACGGAAAAAAAGTTGTGATATCCTGCAAACATGCATACCTACACCAATTCTATTTGAAATGTACTCAGAAAAAAAAAAACCACAACAGCAAAAAAACATTACAACAGTTAGAACAAAACAATAACCATGCTCAGATGCAATGAAAATTATTTCAATGAAAATAAATAAAATTATTTCAAAACTTCATGTTCTTTACAAACAAATGCAATATTTCAAGAAAAAAAGAAAAAATAAAGACAAGGTATACAAAACTCAGACAAAACAAAAACGATGCTTAACAACAAAAATCCAACAAAATACATAATAAAATTTGTCACATCAACACAAACATGCAAACTAAAGAGTAAGAGCAAACACCGAGCATAATAGACAGCATAAAATAATAGTGTATTATAAATAAAATTGAAAAATCATGAATATACCGACTTCCAAAACCGTGATTTTAAACACCAAATTATCTCACAACATTTAGCACATGCAATATATATCATGCAGAACAGACAAATAACATATAGAGTTAAGGTGTCAGAATAAAGAGCAGCCAATTGTTTGATTCTTTTGTTTTAAAACGGATAGAAAAAAACATTCATTGTGTTTAAACTCATTATAGAAATAGGGTCATCAATCAGGGATGGTTAAGAGAAGTCTACAGAAGAGGGTCAAGTTTGAGAAAAAAAAATATGGCAATGAAACAATGTTTTAAATATCCTACATATTATATATGGTATCACCAACTGCATAGTTTATCTCTCTGATTCACATTCAAACAGTCTGAATTTAGCCTTGATTAAATTCATTAAATGAAGAGATGCTGATTCAATGATTTTCAAGTCACAAACTGACGAAGCAAATGTCAAATTAATATCATTCCTAAACAAAACCACTGATAACAGTATTTTAATTTTTTTTTTTTGTATAAGGAATAGGAAAACTAAAGCATCAATCCTTATGTTGCTAGTAGATAGCATTATATGGACTTAAGAACAATGAATGGTTATGTAAAGAAGTATGTAACCACACAAACCTATTCCAAATAGACTCTTCAATCACTTTAACTTGCATCACCAATGCTGATTATAAAATGCTAAAGCTCAAAACAAGAATTGGAAGCTATATACTACTGCATGTATATTCTACCAATGTAAACCAATTTTCAGCTGCCAAAAACGTCAAACTCAATCATCACTCTAAGAAATGCTGTACAACCAATTAGAACAAATGAAAGAAACAGCTAGAGTGCTACACAGCAAAGTAGGGGAGAAAGCACTGGCTTGGTGGGCTGATTGCTGCTCTTTACCTTAAACCCATCGTCAGTATTACTGGTCTCTTCGTTCTCTACGCTATCACTTGCCTTTCTCTTCTCTTTTCTTTCATCATCTATACCCTCTTTCTCCATATGTGCCTGATGTTGCTGCTGCATCTTCTCAGCTTTGCTCCTTCTGCTGTAATACAAACATTACTTGTTGATGTTTTCACTATTACATGGGTAAAAGTTGGAAATTTTAAAAATCCTGAATTAAGCAGTTTTTTTTCTATAGTCTTACATAGGAAATAGGAGACTGAAAATCCTGAACTTCATGAAAAATCCTTAACACTTTTACCCATACTATTATTATATATACCGAACAAATTGCTTGGTCCTCTCCCAGTCAATTATCAGGATATGTCATGTATTAAAGCCAATTACTTGTGCTTTAGTTGGTATGGTAAACATTTCATATAATTCAATAATTTTAACAATAAAACATTTTTGTTTTATAAACAACCCCTCTGTCAACGATCAGCTATGTTACGTGGCAAACTATTGAATTACCATTCATGCTTGCAAACCATAGCTTTTGTCTGAAGGATTCAATTTTAAACTTTTTGTAAGATAACTAGAAAATAGCAAAACATTGTACTACATCTGCGGATAAAATATATATTAAAATGACTTGAGCGGCATGTTATTGTAAATTTGATATAATTGCCATCAGGTAATGACTTTATCATCATAGTTGTACAACTACGACTCTTCCTAAAATAAAACATCATGTGGCCTTAAATTTTGTTAATTTAAAAAAACTTTGTCCTTCAACAACTAGGAAAAGATAACATAAAATTTAAACATTTAGTGCACATTTTTCATGGAGTTACTAATCAAGTCATTGGTAAATAAGGCCTATACCTTCTTTTTCCAGGTTCCCCATTTTCATCTTCTTCATCACTAAACACAAGCTTTTCACTGTAAATATTAAACAAAGGCTTTGCATTATTGTTGAAAATTAAATATTTCAAATAATGATATAGATTTATAAACAGTTGGTTAATACATTTCTTAACTGCTATCAATATGGTATTTTTGTATAAAGATAATCTCCATTCTAATTATTTTACACACATTTCTCTTTTTCAAAATATTTTTTATTGTAAATTTTACTTTTAAATATCCTGACCATTCATAAATGGAAACACCATAGTGAACGAAATAACAAATTCACTATCAAAATTTATGGACAGTCATTCTTGATATTCAAGTTTTTACCTGTAATCTATTTCTCCTTGTGCACTGGCCCAGGCCAGTCGGTTGGGAATCAAGAAAAATGCTAGGATTTCCACATTCAAAAGTTCCCTTCAGAAATCCTTATCAGATTATATCATTGCTGATACGTTTAATAATCATACACGTTTTGTCATCAAATAATTCATTCGCGTTTCTTCTTCCTCCACTTGGTCTCTGTGGCTGCATGTGTGGTGGAGGATGCCGCGCAAACCTGATAAGAAATCATAATAATCATAATTTAACCCTCCTTTTCTGCCTTGATTGCATTTTTAGTCATTAATTAGTGGGTCATTACAATATATTTCTCAGAAACCATAGGACTGGTGCTCATCTATGCATTATTTCAGACAGAAGCAGGCACCTGTATTGAACTACCAGCTTTTTTGTAAAACCAGCTGGATTAACAGTATCATCAGTTTTTCATCTGTAGACATATGTCTTTAAACCAACAGTGGCAAGGGAGAATGTGACATTATCCACTTTTTTACAGAGGTATCTTATAAATTACAAAACTATTGATACTTCAGGTTAATCTCAACTTTAGCCCAAAGAAAACAGGAGACAACTCCAATGATATAACTTAGATGTAGTTTTCCTTTATTAATGTATTACATGGTTTCTTTTCTGATTGTCTTCAAAGAAATAAGATTTTTAAGGCCATACATTAAGCTCCTAACAAACCAAACAAAAATCAAGCAGAAATCTATGCCTGAAGCTCCTCAAGTTTTCAAACCTTCATCTCATGTCAAATTTTGTTTTTAGATCTTAAAGAAGCTCTAACTTACCTTCCATCATATGGATAGGGTGGTCGTGGTGGCATTCCTTGAAAGTTTGGCGGTGGATAAGGAGGAAACCCTCTATACATCTAAACATAAAAATAGAATCATTAATGTTATTTTTCAGTCTATTCCAACTAATATTTCATTGTTTTGTTATCAAGATATTTAATTGTAATTCTATGGCTTCTTAGTTTAATCTTTCAATTTTGAAAGCTGCCCCCACATATATTATGAATTAAAATAAAAACTTGGTAGTTTACAAAATAAATGTTCAACTCACATAGGGTGGCATCATGCCCCTGTATCCAGGTGGCATGGCATACGGTGGTGGACCCATCATTGGTCCACCCTGGCCCTGGGCACCCCCTGGCCTCAATGGTATCCCTGCAGCAGTGCCGGGCATTTGAGGCACGTGAGGGGAGTCTCCAGCGGCTCCACTTCCACCGGACATCTGGGGGCCATTCGGCTGTGTTTCTGTCTGGCTTTCGAGGCCAGATGACGGCCCAGATTGTGCATCTTTGCTGGGTGAGGGCTGCTGCATAGCGCCACGACCTCCTCCTTCCTTCCAATTCCCGACATCTTAAACAGACATTTATTAACATTATTAAACTTCTCAAAAACACAAAAGTAACAAGCAATTATCATAGTATTGCAAGCAATCCATAAGTCCCCTACCGGTAAGGGCCCAAGCAACATTCTGAAGGGCCATTGGCCATTCACCTAGGTTCCTATTTTATGTAAATTTGTTAAAAAAGTTCTTTAAAAGTGATCACAGGAAACAGTTTTTATGTACAGACAGACAGACAGACTGAAGGACACTCTAAAGTTATTTTTTAAACATCCCTGTTATCAAAATATAACATTTTTAAAATCCTATCATGATTGAAGAAGTTGGAGTAAAAATTACCAATTTCTCAAAAAAAAAGTCTCAAAAAAAAAGTCAAAGTTCAAAAGGGGCATAATTCTGGAAATAGTCTTGCTAGAGTATTGAACACTCACAAATGTTGAGTGACAATAAGAAACATTTATATGAAGTTTGAAGTAGAAACATTCAGAAAAAGAAGTTATTAAAAAAAACAATGGTTTTTTTCATGAAAATTTTAAGTTCAAGGGAGGTAATTCTGATAAATTTTGTGCTAGAGTTGTAAACCTTGTCACATATGATGTGGTTGATGACAAGCAATTTATATTTAAAGTTTGAAGAAAATACCTTAAGAAATGAAGAACTTATAGCGAAAAACTAGAATCAGAAATCTTGAAATTCAGTCCATTTGTTGCCATAGAAACCAGAATTTTCAATATAGGAAGATAAAAAAGGATGTGCATAATTTCCATACTGCCATCTACCCATATGTCAAGTTTCATAAACATATTTTCAGTACTTTTTGTGTTATCACTGGATCCAGGTTATGTGTAAAATTTGCCATATTTTCAGTCTATTTGTTGCCATAGCAACCAGAATTTTCAACATAGGAAGTAAAGAAAAAGACGTGCATAATCTCCATACTGCCATCTATCCATATATCAAGTTTCATAAAAATATTTTCAGTACTTTTTGCGTTATCGCGGGATCCAGGTTATGTGTAAAATTTGCCATATTTTCAGTCTATTTGTTGCCATAGCAACCAGAATTTTCAACATAGGAAGTAAAGAAAAAGACGTGCATAATCTCCATACTGCCATCTATCCATATATCAAGTTTCATAAAAATATTTTCAGTACTTTTTGCGTTATCGCGGGATCCAGGTTATGTGTAAAATTTGCCATATTTTCAGTCTATTTGTTGCCATATAGCAACCAGAATTTTCAACATAGGAAGAAAAGAAAAAGACGTGCATAATCTCCATACTGCCATCTATCCATATATCAAGTTTCATTAAAATATTTTCAGTACTTTTTGCGTTATCGCGGGATCCAGTTTTGTGGACGGACGGACTGACGGACGGACAGACAGACGGACGGACGGTAAACCTAAAGTCCCCTCCGGTAAACCGGTAGGGGACTAATTATTGTATGAATAACTATTATTTCACCCCAAAAAATTGAAGTCAAAGTTGATTAATAAAACAATGCTATCAGTACGGCGAGTGAAAATTTCACCATCAAAGTCTGAAAGCCCAATCATCATATAGCATTGATCTTATTGCCAAGTGTCTCAAATTAATATGTAAACAATATATAACTCAAGAGCTGTTTAAACCTGGTGATGTTTCCAAATAAGTTTTGGACCAGTGTTTTTTTCCTTTATATAACTACTACCCTAAAACGGTACTGTTCCCAATAGAAAATAGACATTAAAATTCCCAATTTCCAATTATTTAAATTCCCAAAATGGCTGTTCAAAATTGCCACAAGGCCATGTGATTTCTCTGAAATCATTTAAATCCAATATATTCATATAAATCACCACTCAATAGTTCAACCTGGACAGTGGAAGCTATTTTTATTCATGATGACTAATCTTATTTGCAGCTGAAAAAATCCCAATTTATGTCAAAATAACACATTTTTTCCCAATCAGTCTGGTACCGGCACCATTCCCAAAGTAGAGAAAAGTAAACCTCTTGTAGTTTTAGAGTTATGACCCAGACAAAGATCAAGGATGGACAAAGTGTTAACTATATGCTCAACCTTTTGGGAGCATAAAAACATACATTGTGAAGTATTTTTGTATAAAATTCAGTATGTATAAAATTCAGTATCTAAGTATAAACAATGCCATCAGTACGGCGAGTGAAGATTTCACCATAAGAGTCGGAAAACCCAATCATCATTTAGCATTGATCTAATTGCCAAGTGTGTTACACAACTAGACATGTGTCCACAGGACACGGATGCCCCCATACACCACTGTTCTGTCAATCTTATGACTCTAGGTCAAATATTTTTTGGACTACATGTGCCACAAGTTGAAAACTTAAAATCAACAAAGGGCCATAATTCTGTTAAATTTGGTCGCAGCAAAAATTCCTTCCTTTAATACCATCTACACATTAAGGTTGTTAATCCCTGGAAGTTTAAGCAAAATCTGCCATCCGGTTTAAGAGGAGTTGCATTCACAAAATTTCTACATAGTATATAGTGAAAAAATCAACAAAGGGCCATAATTCTGTTAAATTTGGTTGCAGCAAAAATTCCTTCCTTTACTACCATCTACACCTTAAGGTTGTTCATCCCTGTAAGTTTAAGCAAAATCTGCCATCCGGTTTAAGAGGAGTTGCGTTCACAAGATTTCGGGACATACGGACGGACGGACAAGTGCAACGCTATATGCTCCCATATTGTGGGGGCATAAAAATGTTAACTGAAAAGGAGCCAAAATCATTAGTAATACAGTATTTATCTGTTTGCATTGAAAAACACATATTGGTAACAATGCCATCAGTACGGCGAGTGAAAATTTCACCATAGAAGTCTGAAAACCCAATCATCATTTAGCATTGATCCAATATTAATATGTGACACAAAACATGTTTACTGAACAGCAGCCAAAACTAATAGTAATACAGTATTTATCTGTAGAAGATTTAAAATACTATCATTTAAAACAATGCCATCAGTACGGCGAGTGAAAATTTCACCATAGAAGTCTGAAAACCCAATCATCATTTAGCATTGATCTAATATTAATATGTGACACAAAACATGTTTACTGAACAGCAGCCAAAACCAATAGTAATGCAATATTCATCTGTAGAAATTTAAAACACTTTCATTTAAAAACAATGCCATCAGTACGGTGAGTGAAAATTTCACCATAGAAGTCTGAAAACCCAATCATCATTTAGCATTGATCTAATATTAATATGTGACACAAAACATGTTTACTGAACAGCAGCCAAAACCAATAGTAATGCAATATTCATCTGTAGAAGATTTAAAACACTTTCATTTAAAAACAATGCCACCAGTACGGCGAGTGAAAATTTCACCATAGAAGTCTGAAAACCCAATCATCATTTAGCATTGATCTAATATTAATATGTGACACAAAACATGTTTACTGAACAGCAGCCAAAACCAATAGTATTGCAGTATTCATCTGTAGAAGATTTAAAACACTATCATTTAAAACAATGCCATCAGTACGGTGAGTGAAAATTTCATCATAGAAGTCTGAAAACCCAATCATCATTTAGCATTGATCTAATATTAATATGTGACACAAAACATGTTTACTGAACAGCAGCCAAAACCAATAGTATTGCAGTATTTATCTGAAGAAGATTTTAAACACTATCATTTAAAACAATGCCATCAGTACGGCGAGTGAAAATTTCACCATAGAAGTCTGAAAACCCAATCATCATTTAGCATTGATCTAATATTAATATGTGACACAAAACATGTTTACTGAACAGCAGCCAAAACCAATAGTAATGCAATATTCATCTGTAGAAGATTTAAAACACTTTCATTTAAAAACAATGCCATCAGTACGGCGAGTGAAAATTTCACCATAGAAGTCTGAAAACCCAATCATCATTTAGCATTGATCTAATATTAATATGTGACACAAAACATGTTTACTGAACAGCAGCCAAAACCATTAGTATTGCAGTATTCATCTGTAGAAGATTTAAAACACTATCATTTAAAACAATGCCATCAGTACGGCGAGTGAAAATTTCACCATAGAAGTCTGAAAACCCAATCATCATTTAGCATTGATCTAATATTAATATGTGACACAGAACATGTTTACTAAACAGCAGCCAAAACTAATAGAAATACAGTATTTATATGTAGAAGATTTAAAACACTCTCATTTTAAACAATGCCATCAGTACGGCAAGTGAAAATTTCACCATAGAAGTCTGAAAACCCAATCATCATTTAGCACTGATCTAATATTAATATGCGACACAAAACATGTTTACTGAACAGCAGCAAAAACCAATAGAAATACAGTATTTATCTGTAGAAGATTTAAAACACTATCATTTAAAACAATGCCATCAGTACGGCGAGTGAAAATTTCACCACAGAAGTCTGAAAACCCAATCATCATTTAGCATTGATCTAATATTAATATGTGACACAGAACATGTTTACTGAACTGCAGCCAAAACCAAAAGTAATACAGTATTTATCTGTAGAAGATTTAAAACACTATCATTTAAAACAATGCCATCAGTATGGTGAGTGAAAATTTCACCATAAGAGTCTGAAACCCCAATCATCATTTAGCATTGATCTAATATTAATATGCGACACAAAACATGTTTACTGAACAGCAGCCAAAACCAATAGTAATTCAGTATTTATCTGTAGAAGATTTAAAACACTATCATTTAAAACAATGCCATCAGTACGGCGAGTGAAAATTTCACCATAGAAGTCTGAAAACCCAATCATCATTTAGCATTGATCTAATATTAATATGTGACACAAAACATGTTTACTGAACAGCAGCCAAAACCAATAGTAATGCAATATTCATCTGTAGAAGATTTAAAACACTTTCATTTAAAAACAATGCCATCAGTACGGCGAGTGAAAATTTCACCATAGAAGTCTGAAAACCCAATCATCATTTAGCATTGATCTAATATTAATATGTGACACAAAACATGTTTACTGAACAGCAGCCAAAACCAATAGTAATGCAATATTCATCTGTAGAAGATTTAAAACACTTTCATTTAAAAACAATGCCATCAGTACGGCGAGTGAAAATTTCACCATAGAAGTCTGAAAACCCAATCATCATTTAGCATTGATCTAATATTAATATGTGACACAAAACATGTTTACTGAACAGCAGCCAAAACCAATAGTATTGCAGTATTCATCTGTAGAAGATTTAAAACACTTTCATTTAAAACAATGCCATCAGTACGGCGAGTGAAAATTTTACCATAGAAGTCTGAAAACCCAATCATCATTTACAGACTTCCCGAAATACGTCGGTCCGACGGACATGTCCGATAAATTTTGATCAGGTCCGACAATTTTTTATTCCGGATCGGTCCGACTGTCCGGCTTTTATCCAAGCCGCATGTATACAAAATGGCGTCGCTAAAGGTGCCAAACCTGGGGAAAAACCGAAAATCTACGTCAGAAGAGTGCGCAGAACAGCAATAAAAGGATGAAAAGAATAGACCCAAGACGAAATTTAATGAACAAGAGCACCGCTAGGCGGAGCATAATATGCCCGAAAGTGTGTTTTTTTTAGTAAGGATGAAGCATTTGTAAGACATGGGAATTAGCTGTTCATCCTATAAAATTTTACAGATGTAGGTTGATTAATACTTAAGTTATTAATAATGACCTTAACCTTTGACCTTGTGACCCTAAAATCAATAGGGGTCTTCTACCTTATATGGACAATCATCCTAAGGAGTTTGAATATTGTTGGCCAAATGGAACTTAAGTTATGCTCCGGAAACTGTTTTCAATTTTAAGGTGATAGTGACCTTGACCTTTGACCTTTTGACCCCAAAATCAATAGGGGTCTTCTACCCAATATGGACAATCATCCTATGAAGTTTGAACATTGTGGGCCAAATGGAACTTAAGTTATGCTCCGGAAACCAAATTGCTAACGGACAAATTGCTAACGGACGGAAACTGTTTTCAGTATCAAGGTAATAGTGACCTTGACCTTTGACCTTTTGACCCCAAAATCAATAGGGGTCTTCTACCCAATATGGACAATCATCCTATGAAGTTTGAACATTGTGGGTCAAATGGAACTTAAGCTATCATCCGGAAACTGTTTTCAGTTTTAAGGTAATAGTGACCTTGACCTTTGACCTTTTGACCCTAAAATCAATAGGGGTCTTCTACCCAATATGGACAATCATCCTATGAAGTTTGAACATTGTGGGCCAAATGGAACTTAAGTTATGCTCCGGAAACCAAATTGCTAACGGACAAATTGCTAACGGACGGCAACTGTTTTCAGTATCAAGGTAATAGTGACCTTGACCTTTGACCCCAAAATCAATAGGGGTCTTCTACCCAATATGGACAATCATCCTATGAAGTTTGAACATTGTCGGTCAAATGGAACTTAAGTTATGCTCCGGAAACTGTTTACAGTTTTAAGGTAATAGTGACCTTGACCTTTGACCTTTTGACCCCAAAATCAATAGGGGTCTTCTACCCAATATGGACAATCATCCTATGAAGTTTGAACATTGTGGGCCAAATGGAACTTAAGTTATGCTCCGGAAACCAAATTGCTAACGGACGGAAACTGTTTTCAGTATCAAGGTTATAGTGACCTTGACCTTTGACCTTTTGACCCTAAAATCAATAGGGGTCTTCTACCCAATATAAACAATCATCCTATGAAGTTTGAACATTGTGGGTCAACTGGAACTTAAGTTGTGCTGCGGAAACTGTTTTCAGTTTTAAGGTAATAGTGACCTTGACCTTTGACCTTTTGACCCCAAAATCAATAGGGGTCTTCTACCCAATATGGACAATCATCCTATGAAGTTTGAACATTGTGGGCCAAATGGAACTTAAGTTATGCTCCAGAAACCAAATTGCTAACGGACAAATTGCTAACGGACAGAAACTGTTTTCAGTATCAAGGTAATAGTGACCTTGACCTTTGACCTTTTGACCCCTAAATCAATAGGGATCTTCTACCCAATATGGAAAATCATTCTATGAAGTTTGAACATTGTGGGTCAAATGGAACTTAAGTTATGCTCCGGAAACCAAATTGCTAACAGACGGACGGACGCCAGGGGGTATAACATAATATGCCCTTTCGGGCATATAAAAATGGAAGCAGAACCATGAATCATTGGTGTATGACAGGAAGGAGATGAAAATGCGCTGTACGGATTGTGCCGATTTTTACGGCGAAAAAATAAAAAACAAAAAGTGTCTTAGAAATACAAACACAAGTTTTTCTTTGATTTTGATCAATTTTATTTGGTCTGACAGATTTTGTTTCGGTCCGACAGATTTTCATGGTTTGTCAGACCGAATGTCTGACAGTTTTTTTCAACTTTCGGGAAGTCTGCATTTAGCATTGATCTAATATTAATATGTGACACAAAACATGTTTACTGAACAGCAGCCAAAACCAATAGTATTGCAGTATTTATCTGTAGAAGATTTAAAACACTATCATTTAAAACAATGCCATCAGTACGGCGAGTGAAAATTTCACCATAGAAGTCTGAAAACCCAATCATCATTTAGCATTGATCTAATATTAATATGTGACACAAAACATGTTTACTGAACAGCAGCCAAAACCAATAGTAATGCAGTATTCATCTGTAGAAGATTTAAAACACTATCATTTAAAACAATGCCATCAGTACGGCGAGTGAAAATTTCACCATAGAAGTCTGAAAACCCAATCATCATTTAGCATTGATCTAATATTAATATGTGACACAAAACATGTTTACTGAACAGCAGCCAAAACCAATAGTAATACAGTATTTATCTGTAGAAGATTTAAAACACTATCATTTAAAACAATGCCATCAGTACGGCGAGTGAAAATTTCACCATAGAAGTCTGAAAACCCAATCATCATTTAGCATTGATCTAATATTAATATGTGACACAAAACATGTTTACTGAACAGCAGCCAAAACCAATAGTAATACAGTATTTATCTGTAGAAGATTTAAAACACTATCATTTTAAACAATGCCATCAGTACGGCAAGTGAAAATTTCACCATAGAAGTCTGAAAACCCAATCATCATTTAGCACTGATCTAATATTAATATGCGACACAAAACATGTTTACTGAACAGCAGCAAAAACCAATAGAAATACAGTATTTATCTGTAGAAGATTTAAAACACTCTCATTTTAAACAATGCCATCAGTACGGCGAGTGAAGTCTTTCAGAAAGACCTTCGGACCTGACCAGTAAAAACTCAGAAGGTCCGATAAAAATATGTATTGACCGCCCGGCAGTCCAGTAAAAAATTAAGGTTTTATAAAAACCTTACATTCAATATTTTGCAAAGGCCGATCATTCACCTATATTCAAAACATATCAAAATTTTGTCAGTACACAATATAAGCTTGTGCAATGCTTATCAACTGTTATGCATTCAGACTTCCCGAAATACGTCGGTCCGACGGACATGTCCGATAAATTTTGATCAGGTCCGACGAGTTTTTATTCCGAATCGGTCCGACTGTCCGGCTTTTATCCAAGCCGCATGTATACAAAATGGCGTCGCTAAAGGTGCCAAACCTCGGAAAAATAAAAAATCTACGTCAGAGGAACAGGCAAAACAGCAGTAAAAGGATAAAAAGAATAGACCTGAGACAAAATTTAATGAAAAGTAGAAGCAAGACAGTGAATCGTTGGTGTATGACAGGGAGGAGATGAAAATGCGCTGTAAGGAATGTGCCGATTTTTACGGCGAAAAAAATAAAAACAAAAAGTGTCTTAGAAATACAAACACAAGTCATTCTTTGATTTGATCAATTTTATTTGGTCCGACAGATTTCGTTTCGGTCCGACAGATTTTCATGGTTTGTCAGACCAAATGTCTGACAGTTTTTTTCAACTTTCGGGAAGTCTGTGCATTCTCAAAATGCAAACTTTTATGTAGCAACGAAAGATAAAAATATCTGACAACTAGTAATTTAAAGTCAATAAGCGGCAGCGTAAATTACATAAGCAGCCCAGATGTGAAAGGTCATGCGCTATTAGTTTTTTTTACACCAAATAGTGTGACCCTGACAATAACCCCAGTGTTCTTGAAGATATTCTGTAAAAGTTTTGAAAAATGCACAAAGACTTGTCAAAAGCTTACAATACAGTTAAATTGCTATTTCAAAATGTTGTTGATCACAAGATAAAAATAAATTACAAAAAAATTAAAAGGCAAGACATACTTTGTGGACGCAAGCTTGGCCCTGGTCCATATTGCTGCTCCTTTGCCGTCTCGCCTTCTTTTTTGTCTGGTGTTTCTTTCGGTTTGTCTGTTCCTTCTGTTCCACTTGATGCCAATGTTGGAAACTCGTCTTGAAAGTATGGTGATTTGTGCCCCACTATCTTCTTCACCGGCTCCCCCATGGTTACACTGCTCCATGACTTTGCCCCACCTTAAAATTATTTAACTTTTTCCTCAAGCAGTCATGTGAGTTCAATTTTCTTATCCACACCTATCCCCCAACCAGCAGCTTTTATTAAGTTAATGGCATCACTTTTTGGAAGCCATGCTAGGAATAACGACTTGTATGACATATAGACAAAATTACAAGTGTTTGTCATTACTTCAAATATAGCTTCTAAGTCAGTGTATATATACAATTTAATTTTTATAAATGGCCTTTTCTGTGCTTTAGATAAAGAATAGTGTTGTTTTTTTTTCAAAGCAGAACTTGCAACTTGAATTCGCAATAAAAAGAAAAACAAGAATTTGTAACAGAGTTACCAACGTCCCCCGCCTCGGGAAGTTTTATATGAAGCATAAAATTGTGCTATTTCAAAAGATTGAGGTATGGATCTCAGGACATTCAGTCCAAAATTATGATCACTGCTAGATCTGCAAATGTAACAATAAATTTGTTAAAAAAAATAAAATGAAACACAGAATTTAAAAATCTATCATGTTAAGCTTTGACCTCTAATTGTGACCTTGACCTTGGAGGTAGGGGCGCAGGTGTTGTGCATGACATATCGTCTTATAAATGTAACTATTAATGCCAAGTATTTTCAAAATCCCTTGAACTATAAAGAAGTTACAGATTGGACACAAAATATACCCTATAACAGACTATGTAAATCTTTGATCTCTAAGTGTGACCTTGACCTCTGAGGTAGGGACACAGATGTTAGGCATGACATATCATCTAATCATTGTGACTATTTTCAAAATCCCTTAATCTATGAAGAAGTAATGGACGGGACACAAAATATACCTAATAACAGACTCTGTTAACCTTTTACATCAAGTGTGACCGTGACCTTGGAGGTAGGGGGGCAGGTGTTGTACTTGACATATTGTCTTATTATTGTTACTATTTGTGCCAAGTTATTTCAAAATCCCTTGAACTATGAAGAAGTTCTAGATCCGACACAAAATATACCCTATAACAGACTATGTTAATTTTTGACCTCTAAGTGTGACCTTGACCTTGGAGGTAGGGATGCAGGTGTTGGACATGACACATCCTCTTATCATAGTGACTTTTTGTGTGAAGTATTTTCAAAATCCTTTGATCTATGTAAAAGTTATGGACCGGACACAAAATATACCCTGTAACAGACTATGTAAGTATTTGACTTCCAAGTGTGACCTTGACCTTAAAGGTAGGCGACTGGTTTTTGCGCATGACACATCGTCTGATTCATGTGAACAATTATGGCAAGTATTTACAAAATCCCTTCATAGATAAGAAAGTTATTGACCGAACACGACATATACCCTCAAATAGGCAATGTTGACCTTGAATGAGCAAGTACGACATTGACCCTGAAGGTATGGGTCTGGTTGTTGCGCATGACACATTGCCTTATTATAACAAACATTTGTGCCAAGTTATTTCAAATTCCTTTGATAAATGACAAAGTTATTGACCGGACACGATATATACCCTGTAACAGACCAATTTAATATTTGACTTCCAAGTGTGACCTTGACCTTGAAGGTAGGCGACTGGTTTGTGCGCATGACACATCGTCTGATTATTGTGAACAATTATGGCAAGTATTTACAAAATTCCTTCATAGATAAGAAAGTTATGGACCGGACACGACATATCCCTCAAATAGGTAATGTTGACCTTGAATGAGCAAGTGCGACCTTAACCCTGGAGGTAGGGGTCTGGTTGTTGCGCATGACACATCGTCTTATTATAATTAACATTGGTGTCAAGTTATTTCAAATTCCTTTCATAAATGACAAGTAATGGACCGGACACGAAAGTGTGACGGACGGACGGAGCCTATTTCTATATCCCCCTTTTTTCTTCGAAAAGGCGGGGGACAAAAAGATTAATAGAAAGTTGTTTTTTTTAAATCATGTTTTACCTGTTGCTCCTGTATTGTTTGTGCCCCCTGGAGTTACAGGTGTGCCCGGTGTGGCTGATACTGTTGTTGGTGTCTGTGATGTTGGTGTGTGAACTGGCCCTGTTACTGTGCCAGTGACTGCTGCGGCAGATACTACAGGCTGCAAAAAGTAGTTATGTCAATTAATATAGATGAAATGTAGTTTATTGTCCAAATCAATGGAGACTTTAGTACAGTTATCCTAATTCATAATACACATTTTCTGTCCATTTCGTTTCTATAGAACTTAAAGGATAAAAAATAGAAATTTAAAACTCCCTAAAAAATCAAAATTTTGGTAGGTATTTTACATATTTAATATTATATCATAAATTTTGCTTACCCTTATATTATCAAAACAATAAATAAATAAGTAAATTAATAGATAGTAAAGAGATATTCATATCACCATTTTCAAGAATGTGTCCATTTCATTTGTTGGGACAAAATCAATAAAAAGAATCATTAGAAAGTTAATGAAACAAATGACGTCTGTAAGACAATGTCCTTCACTTTTTTCAGTGCTTGCTTGTAAAACAAGAGTCTGGCTCAGTCTGGACGTCAAATTTTTTGAATTCAAAAAGGGCCATTTTTCTGTCAAAATCCAATTAAGAGTTATGGGCCTTAAACACTACAGTGACCTATTATGCTCTCAAGTGTGTGAAGTTACAGCCAATTCCAACTTGGCGACAAAAACTGCACATAGTCATAAGTGTGACACTGAAGCTTAAGAAACAACAGATTTTCAGTGCTTTTTAAATTTGAAATTAGCCAGTTCAGATTTGAAAGTCACCAGTGGTCTCAGTCTGGGAAAGTAGCCAGCAGTATGCTCCAAAGAAGCCAGCAATTTCATGAGCTGTTACGACTAAGGAAGAGTTTGAATTTTGCCAATTACCTTGTTTGTTTGCCCCAGAGATTGCGCTGTAGTAACCTGCTGCTGCTGCGACGATGGCTGCGGACTGCCACTGCCTCCCTTCTCCTCTTTCTCCTTGTTGCCCCATCCTTCAATAAATACCAAAATTCATACAAAATGTAACCAATATAATATTTATATATATATATAAAGACTTGCAGCATAATATTAAAATTTCTTTTTAACTGCTTTTGGGATTATCTTATACCAAATCAAACCAAGGGTTGAATATAATGAATTTTAGTGTAAGTTAAAACAAATTTATACAGGTCTTTAGACTCTGTACTACAGCTATTGTCCAACCAATTTTTTAGAAATTTTTTAAGGTTGCATTTGATTCAACAACTTCTATTTCACTCGATGCCTCAAGGTGTAAACATAAAAAGTTGGGTATTGTTATTGTTTTTTTTTAGTGAAACTGAACAGTACAAACCTGCTCCCCCTGTTGGAACTAATGTTATGTTCGGATCGTTCCCACTATTCTCACTTTTCAGACTTGGTAAATTGGCCGGAGGCGGCATGCGCCGGACGCTGCCCACTTTACCCAAGCTTTGCAAACCATGTTGACGTGTTACTGAAAATAATAAATAAAATCCCTCTTTAAATGATTGATCTATGCACAATTTATTGATTCAAATTAGTTGCTGTGCAGTGGTTTAATCTTCATTTTCAAACTAGAAATTTTTTCAAGATATTCTGAAACCCAACAGTCACTTATTTTTGTTCATATAACCTGGTACTTACATTAACCTGGTTTTTAAAATTTCAAATTCTTTCGCAAGTCTATAAATTTACATAAAAGAAATTGAATAATCTTCAGTAATGGATGGTCAATAAATCTATAAAGAATTTGTATAAATGTCAAAATCCTAGAAATTTTCAAAAATTTGGAAATAGTTGTATTTTCAGTTTTTAAACAAAAAAGTACCTGGTGTCTTCTGCTGCTCAACGCTCTTTCCTTTATATATTGTGTTTATGTTGATAGATGTGAACTTTCCTTTGTTCTTGTCGGCCTTATTGCCTAACCCCGAGAAGGAGGACATCTTGTCAAGATATACATCAGAGATACTTTTGCCAAGTACCCTATGAACGAACCGTTATACCTGAAATATAATAACAGAAAAATATCTTCATT
Source organism: Ruditapes philippinarum (assembly GCF_026571515.1). NCBI lineage: Eukaryota > Metazoa > Mollusca > Bivalvia > Venerida > Veneridae > Ruditapes > Ruditapes philippinarum. The sequence goes on from NW_026863278.1 coordinate 321,798, forward strand.
TAATTTTGAAAAGTCACTTTCTTTGTCTATCCTAAAACATGTATAGAAATGACTTATGCCTGATCAATTACTTAAGAGTCAAAAAATATAAAATTTCTGTACCGAATTTTGTGATCCATGCTCACGACTAAACATAATCAATAGTTAAAGTATAGGCACCTTCACATACAATAAAAACATGTCATATTCGAACAGGTCACAAATAAAAAGGCGTTTATAAATGTCCTAACAAGAATTTCTGCACCGGCTAAACTTTTGTCAAACAAAATAGATTATTGACGTTTGTAGATTTACAAACATTACATTATAATACATAATTAAATCAAATACAGTTCCCTTCATTTTGTTCAAAGCAATGTAATAATGATAGAGAGTGGATTCATGCATTTTTAACAAACGACGCATTTTTATCTTGGAACGAGAAAAGCGTCTAAAAAATTGTACTCTTCGACCTAGAAACTAGGCTGACAACAAAGCTCATTTGCATCGTAAAACAAACAAAAGTTAACACTTACACCGGTCCGTTCCAATGGGTAAAGTATAAAGACAATAAAATCACGGGGATTTAGATTTAAAAGGCACCGATGACCTTGATATTTCGCGGATACAAGAGCTTAGCCCCTGCTAATATAAAATCCAAAATGGCGATTAGTATGCAAATGATGCAATGACGTCACGTCCGTTCCCACAATGCTTTTTGCAATGTTTAGATGACGGTATCCAGAATCCAGAAGATACAAGAAACTTTATTTTAAGTCGGTTTACATATTACAAGAAACATTAGCTAATAAGCTATTTACCGACAATAACAAAAGCATAAAACATATTTGCTAACATAGAACAGTTCTGAAAATAAAAACATATAAAACTATTAGCAGCTTAAGCATGAAATAAGAGTATCAAGGTTAAGAAGAACTTTACAATAAGATGGTAAATTAAGGCATAGTTTGATGACATGCACAGTACATGTTGTATTAAAGGTAATAACAGTTTCTAAAAGTAATAAATAACTGTAGTCTAGAAATTTAAGTATGATACATATAGCAATGTGAAATAAATAAAAATAATAATAAAAAATTAATAAAAAAGTAATAGTTATAAGTTAACATCTACAATTTATAAATACGTAATTGAATGTTTCCTAAAAAATATATATAAATAAATAAATAGATAAAATTAAACTTACTTATAAAAGTGCATAAAAATTTATGATAGAATTTATACAGCATAAAAAAGAAACAAGATAAAGCTCATACAGTGTAACAAACAAAATTAACTAAAATTAAGTTGCATGCACAGCCTAATCAAATGGAATGGGGAATAAGGAGTTTTAATATGAACAAAGCATACAAACACAACAAAGATTCAACTAGCATAAAGTACAAGGGTTTAAGAAAAATTAACACACAACATATAATCAAAGCATCATAGCAAACTAAAAGGGATGCACAAAAGCAAGGCAAACAAACAAAACATGTAGTCTAAGCATTTACATAAATTAAAACTAAGCAGAAAAACAAACACATAGCAAATTTAAAAGCACATAGCACATTTACAGCTTGGGCCACTCCAGACCTGGATCAGTCTCCCAAACTCTTTGTAATTTTCAACCTTGCGGATGTCATTAGGGAGACTGTTCCATATCTGGGCACCTTCAAACTTGAAAGAATTCTTACCGTATGTTACTGTTTTGACCCTTGGGACATTTACACTTTTTTGATACCTAAAAGAATAATTGGAATTTTTAAATTGAATTAAATCATTTATATATGGTGGTGATTTTCCGTACAGGCATTTAAACACTTCTTTGGCTATTATTTTAATTCTTGACAAATGTAAAGTAGGCATATTAACTTTTTTTAATACAATAAGATATATGTTTGAAAGTTAAATAAAAAATATACTAATGAGATTAGTAATAATAAGTACTGATAAACTAAAGTTGCATGCCTTCAAAAGAGCCCTAAAAATCAATAATATCCGCCTTACGACAAAATGCACTCAGGATTTAAGAAAAGCAAATATTTTTTAAGATTCAAGTAATTTATAATTTACATGTGACCAGTAATGAATGGTCGATTTTGCATTTTTTATCAACATATTTCTACTGTGTAACTAAAGCTGTCAGTTAAGGGAGCCCTGCATGTTTTTAACATTTCTTTGGTAATTTACATGGATTAAAAGTGCTGTTTGCAATCTGCAAAAAACTTACTTGCTTCACTTGAAAATATTTTACTTGTTAATATAGTTTCAAAATTTTCATCAAAATTAGCATAAATTAAGAGGTTTGTTGCTTTAATTTATCTTCAAATGAAATGTTTCAATGTTTCCATGAAAAAATTTAAACCACCTGTCCTGTCCTGTCCCGTCCCGTCCCATCCCATCCCATTATAACCATTGACGCCTTAAAAATAATCTATTTGAAGCTAATAAATTTAGTAAAATGTTTTCGTTATTAAATTGATTAGGAGATATGAAATATTTTATATATTCTGTATAAGAAATAATTAAAGTATAATTAAAAAAAACTTTCAAAATTCGAAACTCGCCAGAAATTTATATATTTTTATTTTTCTAATAGCGCAAAAAGTTAACATTAGTATTATTTTTTTTTGTAAATTAAGATGATAATATACAAATTAGCACAAGTTTAAGTGAAACCATTTTTACTCCACCACTTTACATCTTTGTCACGGAAAGGACGGAAAGGAACGGAATTTATCAGCGTTAGTAATGGCGGCCTCCATGCAACATTTTTCTCTACAAGATTGTAAAGGTTTATTTCATTTTCTAAGATTTTTCTCTTGTTAATAATTACATTCCACTAATAGTTCATTTCCCGCACAAAACGGGTTTAAAATAACAACAAATTTGTTTACAAATAATAACATATTTTTTTACAGTTATAAAATATTGCAGTTTCCATTAGATTTATCACTGTACTGGTTGGGGACCACCAAAACCGGACAACCACCAAACCCGGACGGCCCCGAAAATGCTTAATTTAGTATTTTCTATGTTCAGTGGTTGTCAGTCACTTTTTTATCAACAATAGGTGCATGTTTCTTTTAAAATTAAGTAAATAAATTTATCTCAACCTCCGTAAATGGTAATATTTTAATGTCTATTTCAAGAATGTTGACGTTGAAATATGGGGGTCAAGAAAGCAATGCTGACCTCATATACCAGCTATAATCATTTGCAGTGAATAATAGAATATCCAAAACTTCAGCATTAATTTTGTTGCTGACATATTGTATATCATGTTACAAATCAAAAACCAAAACACCCAAGCTTTTATCTGAATTAAATCACATCATGTACATATCTGTCCGGACACATATGGTACTGTAGTGTAGACAATTTAGGTAATTTTGATACCCTCCTTGTCCAGCCTCAGATAGAGTGTCAATACAATCAGAAATAAACAAACTAGTTTGTTAGTTAGGAGAAGAACCTAGCTGAACTGTGTCAAATTTTTTGGTCTCTAGGTTAAAAATTATGAAATCTGTCCGGAAAAATGTTCCAAAAGTGTCCGGTTGATGGTCTCCGACCAGTATGGCATATACTATCCCGAAACAACCAATTTTCAATCACAACCTAAACTCAAACACAGTCTTAATTCTGTGGCACTGATGTCATGCCTGACTAAATTGCATAAAGTCACATGTTGTAATATGAAATTAGGCAAAGCCTATGAACGGGGAAGTCGTTAAAATATTCCTTTCATTCCTTCCGTTTTAAAGGTGTCATTCGGTATTACATGCACTGCTTCCGTTTTCACTCGGAACACTCGACGATTATTATTTATCCGAAAAGTTGAGATTTGGTACGTTATCGGAATACCCCGCCTATTATCATTGAGTTACATTGTAAATGGCGGTGCCCGACTAGAACTGACACTGAAAATTTCGTTGATAGGTATAGAATTCTATATATTTTTTTATTGTTTTTTATTTGATTTTCTTTTAAATATACATGTGTAGTCTATAGCCGGGCAAGCCAAAGCCCGGACCCGCTTCGCGGGCCCGGTCTTTGAATCTCCCGTATTAACTTCAAAACTTTTAGAAATGTCACACTTGATTAATTGTCAGATGTTTTCAGAAAAACAATAAGAAACTGTTTGTTTTAAGTGACACAATAATATGAAATTAGGCAAAGCCTATGAACGGAGAAGTCGTTAAAAAATTCCTTTCATTCTTTCCGTTTTAAAGGTGTCATTCGGTATTACATGTACTGCTTCCGTTTTCACTCGGAACACTCAATGATTATTATTTATCCGAAAAGTTGAGATTTGTTCCGATATCGGAATACCCCGTCTATTATCATTGAGTTACATTGTAAATGGCGGCGCCCGACTAGAACTGGCACTGAAAATTTCATTGATAGGTATAGAATTCTATATATTTTTTAATTTTTTTTTATTTGATTTTCTTTTAAATATACACGTGTAGTCTATTCACGAATTCGAAAACCTAGCTAAACGCCGTTTTCCGGTACTTTCTGTACATAGCTCTGGGGAATTCACCCAATGGAGTGTAATAGCGAACTCGGTGTTTTCGGCCTTTTTTTAAATCAAATTGAAATAAAGTAATTATTTCTTTATAAGAAAATAATAAGATATCATTGTATGAATAATTCCATACAAAAAATAAAGTAAATACACAAGTTAACACACAAAATAACCTTATTTATTATGGAAGATTCCACTAAGTCTGTTTGAATTTTATTGATTTTCATTATAAACAATTTATTTTTTTGAATAATTTGGAATAGATATTTAAGGAATATTGATAATTTTCAAAAATATCATTTTTTTCACCTTAAACGGTTTAAATAATGATAGAAAAATCGAAATATCACGTAACTGTGTTATGTACTTCATTTGATGTAATTCCCCAGGGCTAAAACGGTAACGTACCGGAAAACGGTGTTTAGCTAGGTTTTCGAAAAGGTCAATAGCCGGGCAAGCCAAAGCCCGGACCCGCTTCGCGGGCCCGGTCTTTGACTTCCCCGTATAAATTGTCCAACTTTCACTATATCAAAATAGTCACTTGTTTAAAATGGTGGTAAAATTTTTCTAAGCAAGTTAATTTTTTTATAAAGTATTGGCTAAAGAGTTTTACCATTTACCTCAGTCCTAGGTGTATTTAAAACATTTATTTATATGATGTACCACTAAATATTCATCAGAATTTACATGGGGGTCCTTATTAATAAAATCTTATATTGTTATCAATTTTTTTCATGTGATGATTGTAGAATAATTGGTTAGTAAGCGATAACAGCCGGCAGATCTAGACAAGTTTCCATATTTGCTAATATTATAAAGTGGGGAAGGTATAATGGCTGTAAAGATTGGATGCATTTATCATTTTGCACCCCAAATAGCGCACTAAGAAGTGACACCTTAAACTGCCTTTTTATGGACATTAACAGTAGTCATACCAATGCATTGTGCTGTACATATGTTATAACATTTAGTGTAAGTTTTTTAAAATCTTGAAAAAACTGTTGAAAATCTGTTAATAGACTATTGTGAAGTTTTCTACAATTTTTAGTGGCCCTGATTTATCTTTAACAGATTTTCAATGGTGATTACCCGGCTGTTTGAATTAAGGTTAAAATATTCCTTGGAGTAACCCAAGTGGTTCATATTGTTTTTATTGAATTTCTAAGAAAGATCAAGACTTGTTGAAAATGTACCAACCTGAAAATGAATAAGTTTTAATAGATGCATTGATAGCTAAAATAAGTTTAAAGTATAATTTCCCCTTCCATTTATTATTGGCTAAAACAGCTTAACTGATTGAATATTGGTTGTCCCGGGATATAGGTTTCATTTGACACAGGAACAAGACACTTCACCCCTCTATTTTGAACACTTCACCCCTCAAGACATCCCCCTCCCAAAATCAATATGACACAACTCATCCAATATTTTTTTATAAAGTTAAGAATTCAACAACAAATTAAGGTTTTATACAGGGAAGCCAAAGTATGTGGGTCCAGACTTTGGCTTTAGACTACACGTGTATATTTAAAAAAAAAATCAAATAAAAGACAATTAAAAAATATTAAGAATACACGGATTGACAGTTTCTGAACTAGCAGACGACAGGCTTTTCTTATCAGTAGAATTGCGAATAAAGATAACCGATTGCGTATCTCACTGTATAAAACGTATGTAAAATGGTCAGAGTTGTGGTAGGTTTAACTGTAAATTTCAATACCTTCAGTGTCAAAAAATGTGTTGAAATATATACTGAGACGAAACTAAGATCACAAGCTTTTCATTGGTGTAATAATTTTTTAAAATCAAACATTAAATCGCCCCAAACTAGCGGTTTAAAAACGGCTAAATTTACATTGTTTTGCATTAGAGATAATGATTTTATTCGAAGCTAAGGGAAACAACTCTTGTTTTTTCACTCGATATACCTTGGTTATTTACGTAGTTCATATAGAGACTGTCAATGGGTGTATTCTATACCTATCAATGAAATTTCCAGTATCAGTTATAGTCAGGTGCCGCCATTTACAATGTAACTCAACAATAATAGGTGGTTTATTTTGATAACAAAACAAATCTCAACTTTTCAGATTAATAATAATCGTTGAGTGTTCCAAGGGAAAACAGAAGCGGTGCATGAAATACTGAATGACACCTTTAAAACAGAAAAATGAAAGGAATTTTTTAACTACTTCCCCATTCATAGGCTTTGCCTAATTTCATATAATGTTTATTCTAATATTGTTTGGTAACTTTTCATTATCTTTCAAAAATTACAAACACTTAGATATTGTACATCTTTTAAACATTTTAAACTATGGTAGGTTCCACAAGAGATCAAATTCCTCAAAAGTGAATGGGCCTGTTGTGAAGTTTTATCTTTTGATGACATTTTATTTTAAAAAAAAAACACTCAAACTACAGTGTATAGGATAGTAGCATTAAGAATAACAGTAATCCAAGAAGGAAGAAAAGATGGTTAAATAATGAAAGTTTCATTAAAACTTTGATTAAACAAATTTTAAGTGTGTTTGTGATATGTTCACATTAGGATTAAGAAATTGAAAATTATGGAAAATATTGCAAACCTAGAAATATTTTTACATGGGTCATTAATAAAAATTCCAGGCAAAACTTTGTACATGAATGTGCCACTGTATGTTGTAATCCTTTGCATCAATTTATGAACAAAGCCTTTAAGATTGGAAATTATTGCCCTATTTCCTTAAAGATCCTGTAACACATTTTTTTCATGGTTTTATTTCATAAATATGATGCTCAAATTAAGATTTGTCAATATTGTTAGTTCTAATAAGCATTATTTATAAAGATATTACCAAATTTAACATTTCATGTAAATAAAGGGAGGTAATTAGAAATTCATTTTCTATAAATTTTAAGTTAAATTTTCCAATAAGAAATTAATGCATGTAATATATTGATTAAATATAATGTGCACAATATTTGCAGTACACATTTTACATATTCTTCGATGTGTGAAAATCGTTTTATTTTCATATTAAACTATATACATATATATTATTTTGCAAGTGTGGTATACACATAATAACAATATCAATTACAAAACATACAGTATCTTTAACATCCATTCCCTGTAAGTAGACTCAGTATACTTAGGAATATTAAAAATGCCTTCAACACAAAAATTTTTCCTATTGTTTAATGACTAATCATAAAAGTCTTAAACATTTTTTGTTATTTTAGGAGCACTGCAAGAAATTCTCTTTGCATTTCGGGAACCAGGCAATGTGAGGCGACTGGACGAAGCCAGGGACCATGCTGGTAATGACATGTTAAGAGCAATGCAGACAGTGTTCCCTGTAGCTTCACAAATACAGATGGAGGTTATAGAAAAATATGGATTCCCTTCAGATGGTGATGGTTTGTGTTGATTTTGATGTGTATGATAGATTTAATATGTTTTGATTCTGACAGAATGATGCACATTTTGAAGTGTATAGTTTAAAGAAAAAAGAATAATAATATATAATTTAATAGCATGTTCAATGTATCAACCGAGTCTAGCGATTGAATTGCAAGTATTCCAATTTATATAAAATTGTAAACACTGGATTTCAGACTCACAATTTTAATTATTTACAATATTTGCAATAATTAATATTATTATGCCCCCATTTCGAAGAAAAGGGGGTATATTGCTTTGCACCCGTCGGTCCGTCGGTCCGTAGACCAAATGGTTTCCGAGTGATAACTAAAGAACCCTTAGGCCTAGGAACTTCAAACTTGGTATGGTGATTGGTCATGACCAGTAGATGACCCCTATTGATTTTGGGGTCAAGGGGTCAAAGGTCAAGGTCACATTGACCTTGTAAGCAAAAACGGTTTCCGATCAATGACTAAAGAACCTTAAGGCCTAGGAACTTCAAACTTGGTAAGGTGATTGGTCATGACCAGTAGATGACCCCTATTGATTTTGGGGTCAAAGGGTCAAAGGTCAAGTCACATTGACCTTGTAAGCAAAAACGGTTTCCGATCAATAACTAAAGAACCTAAGGCCTAGGAACTTCAAACTTGTATGTGATTGGTCATGACCAGCAGATGACCTATTGATTTTTGGGGTCAAAGGTCAAGGTCACATTGACCTTGTAAGCAAAAACGGTTTCCAATCAATAACTAAAGAACTTTAAGGCCTAGGAACTTCAAACTTGGTATGGTGATTGGTCATGATCAGTAGATGACCCCTATTGATTTGGGTAAAGGGTCAAAGTCAAGGTCACATTGACCTTGTAAGCAATAACGGTTTCTGGTCAATAACTTAAGAACTTTAAGCCTAGGAACTTCAAACTTGGTATGGTGATTGGTCATGATCAGTAGATGACCCCTATTGATTTTGGGGTCAAGGGGTCAAAGGTCAAGGTCACATTGACCTCTTGGGTAAAAACGGTTTCTGATCATTAACAAAAGTACCCTTAGGCCTAGGAATTTCAAACTTGGTATGGTGATTGGTCATGACCAGCAGATGACCCCTATTGATTTTGGGGTTAAGGGGTCAAAGGTCAAGGTCACATTGACCTTGTAGGTAAAAACGATTTCCGATCAATAACGAAAGAACCCTTAGGCCTAGGAACTTCAAACTTGGTATGGTGATTGGTCATGACCAGCAGATGACCCCTATAGATTTGGGGTTAAGGGGTCAAAGGTCAAGGTCACATTGACTTTGTAGGTAAAAACGGGTTCCGATCAATAACTAAAGAACCCATAGGCCTAGGGACTTCAAACATGGTATGGTGATTGGTCATGACCAGCAGATGACCTATTGATTTTGGGGTCAAAGGTCACATTGACCTTGTATGTTAAAACGGTTTCCGATCAATTAACTAAAACGCTTAGGCCTAGGAACTTCAAACTTTGTATGATGATTGGTCGTGACCAGCAGATGACCCCTATTGAGTTTTGGGTCAAGGGGTCAAAAGTTAAGGTCATGACCAGTAGATACTTGATAACCCTTATTAATTGTTTGATCACTGGGTCAGAAGTCATGCATAATAACCTTTTCACATGACTAATTGGCTGCTGATAGGGGGCATACATGTTTTACAAACATATCTTGTATTTCTTAGATTTTGATCTAAAATATGTATATGAAACCTCCTGTCTGCCAATCTTATCATGCTTCAATAATTGTAGGGACAGGAAAATCTGGCCTGGCTCTATACTGCTGTCCGATCGTAATGGTGACTTACCTGTTTTATTTCAATATTTCAGGGGTTATACGATTCACACAGGCAGTAAAGGTATATGAGAAACAAGACCAGGATGTTGCCCAACTTAACAGCCAGCTTCGTGCCATACTGATTCCACCTATAGCTGCACATGGTCCTAGCACTAACGGGTCGTGACGGAAACCAGCTAAGGAATAATTTGTCATTGTAAATAACTCATTTTCCAAATGATGAAGAAAATCAAATGTTAAACACTGGATGTCAAGCTGTGCTTGCTTTCATTCAAAGTGCTTTTATACAGAAAATTGTCATTACATTTTTTTGTACACATATAATTATGTTTTATATGCAAATTGTGTTGTGAATGTGATATTCTTATATACACTATAAGTAGTTGTCTCTGTTAACAGTGTGAACAGTGTGAAAAACAACATTTGTAGAAACGTTATTTTCATCTAATTCAATGTAAGTTAAGTTAAGAATAATAATGTAGTAATAGTCAAAATGATCAGATCAAGTTAAAGAATTCTTGTTTTTAGTTCACGAGCCACCATATTTAAAGGTAATACATGAATTTGTATGATTCAATCATTGAAAAAAATTTCATCAGAATCTTGTAGTAGCAAAAAAATGGAATATTTTAAAAATATCACATTAGTAGTGTATATGAACACTTGCATACATAAAATACAGGCACTTGTATCAGCTTTTATGTTTGGAAAATGTTCATTAAAAAAACCATTTGGAACGAAAAATATGGAGCAGTTGGAAAATATTTGGCAATCAATAAAGATAGTAAACACCGCGTACATGTAACCCACTGTTACACTTCATGTATTATTTTTTTTAAAACATACCAAACAGGCTCATCTTGACTTCATAATAAAAATCTAAAATTGCTGTGATTTTTTGTCACACACATTGTATATACATTTTCATTGTCCACTCCAGTTATAATAATTCTTTTCATTATACAATCGCCAGCCAAAAGGACTATAATTTTTTCCCATGCTATCCAGTTTAGCTTAACCATTGTCTGGTGTTCTAAACATAATTCTCTGATTGCAAACTTGTAACTGAAATGATATCATATAAGCGGCGACCTGAGGTCTTCCTTCACCAAAAGAGTTAGCTGCAAAATTTGCCCATAGCAATTTTTACAGCTTCAAGGGTAAATAAATTTATTACACCTAGTAAGGTAGAAGCCTGTTACTTATCATATACATGCCTGAAATTGTGCTAAATAGTATTTATTTATTATATTGTAAGTATCGATGTAATTTTTATCAATCTGTGCCAATGTTGGAATCTCGTATAAAATAAACAAAAACAAAAAGTCAATATTGCAATTGGTTAATGTTTTATTATTTTTTCATTTTTACAGAAAAGAATAATGTCTACTTCTCTTCCATGTGGAACTCTGATGTTGCCGCAATAAATTATCTCGCAATTGAAAAAAATTTAATAATAATTAACATGCAATACGTTGCACAAAATCAATATAACATAACACAGCAATGTGTTGCCATGGAAACACAAAGGTGATTTTTACATAAAACAATTTACCAGTAATAACAAGTCAAAATAACCATGTCCTTTAAAAAAAAATTTTATTACAATTTTCTCGAAATTGAAAAATCATTTTTTTTAGAATACCTTATATTGTAAATCATTGACAGTCACTCAACGTCTATGTTGAATACATTCAAACTTAATATAAGTACCAATAAACCTGTTCAATGACAAAAATTGTCATGGGCTAAAATGGTGAGAACTTACAGGGTGATGATATTTATCAAAGCATGATGGTTTTGTGTATGAAATATAGCCAAATTACCTAAACTGAGATGGGACAAATATAATAAGCTGCAAATTTCACACAAGTTCTTTTGATTTTGTATTATTATTACAGTTTTTTTGTTTTTGTTTTTTTAAACTACAAATACAATTGATTCAGTTATTTTCTTACTTTTTTCTCTCTTCACAATGTACTGTAACTTTCAATATATAGAATGATAATTCAACTTGTACTGTAACTTATAATTCAAAAAATTTGCAAGTTTTAACTTTGAATTTGTTCACTGAGTTAAAACCCAAACTTTTTAAAAAAAATTTAAATAAAATTTTGTATGAATATTTACTCGGTAAACCTTTGGAAAAATCAGTTTCTAAAAAAAAGCTCTCAATTTGGAAAACAATTTCTTCATAAAAAATTTTTTTTACTAGTTTTGGCTGGGTCAGAAGGGAAAAAACTTTCTTTATAAAAATATTTTTTAAAATAAAATTTTTTGTTTACTGGGGTTTTATTTTAAAATTTTAAAACTAGAGGGCCAAAATTTGTCACCCTTAATGCAATAAATGGGTTTAAATCCCATTTAATATAGGGAAACCCTAACTGTTGCTGCTCTAAGGTTTCAAATCAAGTATTTTTTTCATGTGATTTTGCAGTTGGGCAATAAGAACTGCTAATTTTTGGGGAAAAAACCTGAAATTAATTTTCAAATGCTGATAAATAAAATTTATAATTACAGTATAGCCAATGTAAGATAAAGAAAAAATTCATTAGCAAAACCAAAATTAAGCATATTTTATATTTAAAAAAAACCCGAAATTGACATCCTTTTATGTTTTTTAAATTTGAATCAAAATTTTTATCTTTCCCACCATATAACATTAAATAACCTAAAACATTTTTATGTTATTTTTAAAACAGAAAAATATAAATTTTGACTAACATTATGAAATCCTAAACCTTTCTGTATTGTGTAATGGATTTCCCTGGTTTTTAAAAATTGGGAAAGCCAAATTTAAAGTTTTTATGACTTTTGAATAAAAAAAACAAAAATTAGCAAAACAATTTTAAAGGTGGTTTAAATCACAGATGTCACGCCGGCCCCGGCGCTATTTTAAATGGGAGCAAAACTCATCATTCTTTATTCAGCAGGTAAAGGGTAAAAATACTAGCAGTACAATTTGAAAGAAATTTGGTTTTCACAACATCGTTTGAACAGAGGTACGTTAGGTACAAGATACTTGAATATTCTTCAATTTCTAAAAAATTTAACGTTTTTTTTTAAGAAGATTTCTCAAAGAATGTAGCTTAAATAATATTATAATGTTATAAGAAAAAGACATTTTTAGGAATCTTGTACAGTTTGTATAAAGTGAATTTATCAATAACGCATCAATGAATTTCCTCTTTTATTTTAATAACTTATAATTTAATGACCTTAAAATGCTTTCTTTAAAAATATTAAGACTACTAGTACTGGTGTATGTATAATGCACACAAAAGCATGGTCAATGTAACATTAGATATTCTGGTGTTTCTTTTATAATGTCTGCTTATACAGTCAATTAAAGCGGCATGCTTCCAGATGAGCCACAATATTTCACCTTGAGAAAATTGTACTATGATTTGAAGAAAATTAAAAAAATTCAAGATTCAAATAAACACTCACATGTTATGTGTGACTAATAATGATTTTGCAGTATTTATCACCATATTTCTACCATTTTGACCTCTTTAATAATTTACATTGTAAGGTCATTGTTTGTAATGTGTAAATTACTTTCCTTGTTCACTTCACAATACTTAAATCTTTTAATACATTTTCAAAATTTTCATGAAAATTAGCATTAATCTGGAGGCATACTGCTTTTAACATGTTCTGTTTACTTTAATGCAACCTGAATTCCAGATATTAAGACTCTCAAAAGTAAACTTTTTCAACAAAGAAAAGTAAAATTACAATGTCAGGATACAGGAATTTTGTATAATTATATAAATATTTTTCATCTCTACATCCACCCATACATCCACCCATGTAAGTAAACTGAAATAATGAAACGAATCACATTAACAGAATCTACAAAAACTACGCCAACTTTACCCCATAATGCTCTAGGATCTTAAATAATATAAAGAAAAAAATTGTGAGTTAGGTGAAATGCATTTTTGATTTTTATTAAAGAATGTAGTAAATGTAACATCAAATCTACTGGCAATGCTTATTTCTGGGGTTAATTAAAAACTCCTTAACCTGGTGAATTTCTTAAATGGCCTTGTCCAGCTCCAATTTTTGGAACTGTCCATTATCAATTTTAGGGCTATTGAGTTACTTTGAAGTATGTCTGCTAACAGTATAGAGCCTGATCATACTTGGATATCCAGGCTGGTCTGACTCTTTTATGGTGGCAATAAACTTCTGTTTCAGCAGGAAAATGGTTAAGATATTGTTTCACAGGGCAAAAACATTGTAGAGAATTTGTAATATTACATCTGAAAAGAAATAACTAAATTGTATAGCATGTTTTGAAACAATAACAAAATATTAAAGACAAATAGTTCCAGTTGGTAAAAAGCAGGTTTACATTTACAATGTGTATTTCTTCAACAATAAACAATTCTACTTCCTTCGTATGACACTAAACATTGAAAAATAAAACCACTCCATTCAAATTTCAAAAAAATCCCAACAAAAACAGTGACAATTGAAATCTGGAAGACTTGTGAAAACACTGAAGTGAGGCTGTGAGAAGAAAACCTAACAAGTACAAAAAAAGGTTCAATGTTACCATTCTTAACAAAGTAACAATCGAATGGTTTTAATATCAATTTTTTTTTTCACATTACATAACAAACATAAAATAACGAACAAAGTCGAGTGCTTAGGCCATAGAACCAGCCGAAAGTCTTCATTGTAAATAACTAAAGTTTTAACCATAACATTATCATAGCTGGTGCTCTGAATTCATTGAGTATACAAAACATGTACATTTCTATTACACCCTCAGATTTTATTGTGCAGATTCCAGGAAAACTTCAATACTATAAAAACTAAAAAATTTAAACAATATTTCATTCAATGTTGAAAAGTTACAAAAAATGTTTTAATACACCCAGACATTGTACCATAGGCAAAGGAAAAATTCATTATTTTTTTTAAAGATTATTATTTCAAGAATTATACTTCTTCTTGATCAGACGTTTTGCCAGTGTTTATTTTAATGTTAATAATTTCTTTTCTCCTTCTGACACTTCATTTATGCTTCTTTAATTTTTAAGTATCTAAAAAAATAATTTTTTTTATTGATAGGAGTCAGAAGGCAGGAGTCAGAAGGAAAAATAAGCCCATACAACTGGACACTTATGCTTGTATTACTTCAGAAAGAGCTTAAGACTGACATTACAATATCAATATTATCATAATTACAAGAGGTAGTGAATAGCATTGGTTTGAATCTTTGAATCTTGATATTGTGTCAGTGTTAATACTTGACTCCTCAGATCTTTCCTGTATAAAAGTAAATGATTACCGTAATTGGCTTTACACATGTGGCTCAGTTCTGTCAGTATCGCCACAAGTTGTAACAGGGTTTAAGGGTTTGAACCAAGGTACATTACCGTAACCCTTACTTCTGTCAGTATCGCCACAAGTTGTAACAGGGTTTAAGGGTTACAAACTCAGTGACATCATTTGAAACACCATTGAAAACCAATAGAAACTTAATATTACATGTATTATCTTTTATTTAATTTCAAATTTTTATCATCTTTTCTTTTTACATTAAAAATTCAAATTTGTTACCCTAACAACGCTTGATATCTTAAATCAACATATCTATTTTTTAATCTGGACAAAAATATTCATCACTTTAAGGGAAAATTTCAAAATAACTATTCATTAAATAGTGAACAGTGCAGACCATGATCAGACGGCACGGATATACAAGCTGATCTTGGAAATATTTAGTTGCGGTCAGTAGGCTAAATGTTAACAATTACAAAGTGAAATATTTTTTCTTTGTCAATACGTAGGCAATAGGTTTATTGCCTCGCAATATTAATGCCCACGGTAACGCCATAGTAACAACCTAATTATAATTCTCTTTACTTTTAGAACACTTACTCAATATACATAACGAGTTTTGCCCATGTAGAAAAACAAACTTTGACAATTTATACAAAAATAACATGGAAAAATGAAATGCTGATTGTGTAACATAAAAATTAACAAATGGTTTATAGAACGAATATAAATATATGACATAGCAGATGTAGAAAAATATGAAAATTTATCTAAAATGGAAACTACAAGCACTTTTATAAAGTGGCACAAAAATCCCTTCATTAACATACAGAGTACTAAAATGTATGATAAAAATTGGCATAATTTATACCAATAGTTCTTCTGTTTGAACAATACTCTCTTCTACCCTGAAACACATTTGATTTGACCATGATATCTTGAGTCCAATTGACCATGGTCCCACATGCTATTTAAACAAGTTATACGAGTACATTTGACCAGGGTCAAATGTTGGAAATTTCAGTATTTGAAAAGAATCTTTTCACCGATGGTGATTACATTTAAAAAATTGCTAGCAATAGTCTTTTCCTTAAAGTTTTACATAAATTTGTGGAGAAAATATTTACCCCAAAAAATAATCTTTTTTTGATTACTTTAAACAAGCATAAAAAAATGTTTTCTTTCACAATTTTTATAATTGTTTCATATACCTTAACAGTCCTGCACATGTGTAACTAAGTTGTTTTTTTTCAAAAACAAATCTGTTCAAAATGTCAGGACTATGATATTTAATAAACATAACATCACATGATATAAATATATGAAGGATTTTATTAATGAAAGTTTTGATGAACTTAGGAAGATCCTAATTGAGAATCCGACCAAAAATACCCCTTATAATCATTCTTATGGCCTAGCTTAAATCTACACTTAAGACTTATAGTCAGTAAGCATAACAAACTTGACATTAAAAAATACACTGCATTTCTCAAGTGTTCTGTTAACATCAAAATTTTTTGCAATTTTTTTCTTAAACTGAACTGGTCAATAATCAGGTCTGTAACACTACATTTAATTGTCGATTGATATTAAATTTGTTTGTTTGTTTGTTTCATTTTACGCCTTATTCCAACAGTATTTCAGTCATATAGGCGGGTAGTTTTCCTAACCATCGTTCCTGGAGAGTTACACCAGTACAAGACTACCTTCCTCCGCGCTAAACTACCAAAGCATCTCCCGGGGATCGAACCCACCCAGAGGTAACTGGATTAGAAGTCATCGACTCTAACCTCTCGACCACGGAGGCGGTTTGATATGTAAACCTTGAAAAGAATATAAATATATTTGGGATGTTATTGGAAAGAACATATTTTTGGATACCTTATAACATATCTATACATAGCGGATAATACTAGTAAATTATTTCATAACAGAATATTATTTGTCATCATATACATTTTCATTCTGAAACAGTATTGACATATTTTTTTCTAGAAATATTTTATAAGAATATCTATATGATAGATTTCTTTTGTTCTTCTTAATATATATAAGGAAAATATGCCCATTGTAGACCAATCCATTTAAAGTTATAAACAAACATGCCCCCCCCCCCCCCGACTTTACTGGTTAATAATCATAATTTGTTATTTCACCAATCTTCTCAGAAGTTGATCTCAATTATGGTTGACACTCCATCATCACAGGAAGACGAATTAGGCAAAAATTGTCCGCAGTTAATTTTTTTACATCACTTCACCCATTCTAGTCTAGAAAGCTCTAGCATTAATATACATCAGAAAAACAAAGACAGAAATTATTGCCATAAACATGTTTCAGGTCACCTTCACTGCATTCACAGATGTTGCATAGATAAGACACTTAAAAACAGTAGCCAATCAATAAAGCACAGCCATCACATGAACATAATCCATCATATCTGAAAAATCTCATTATCGTTTTTTTCCCCCACTTCTTTTATTTTCTTTTTGTTGGCATTTTTATGCTCCCCAAAAAAGCAAAAAAGACACAAAATGTACTTCAGTTTTAGCACTTTTGGCAAGTCAGTGTCTCTCACCCTCTCCAGCCCACACTAATTAACAGTATATGCCAAGAAAGTACAATTAATATTGGCACATTTAAGATTTCATTTACACTTTCCATTGAACAGCTTATTGTATATTTAGATGTCTCAAAATTTCCAACCAATCATAGTAAGCCCAAGATACATTGGAAGAAAAATTCAACTGGGGTATTACACAGCGGTTTTTTTAAGATGTAAAGTTATTTTAGCCGTCCTTGAAATTTACGGAAGTGGTTATTTTCTTACGATATAAATTTTCTTAAAATTTATTGAAACAAAATCAAACCCTGCGTAAATAGAAACTTCTGTACCATATACATTATGACTTGGCACTAAACTTATTAAATTTCCTTTAGAAGTTGTATATTCCACCTACAACACATTATATCAGCACATGTCTTGAATACAATTTCTTTACGCTTGATTCAACAAACACAACTAGAACGATCTTCGCAACACTGGTATAAAACTAGGGAAAATTGTGGAACTTGCTCGCGAACAACTTTTTGATATCTCAAAAACAAAATTTTATTCCATGGGCTAGCACCAGTCCGCAATGTAATTAAAGTCACGGAACAGTTCTTGATCTTCCAGATTCAAACTTCGTCTATCTTTAGCTGGTGTTAATATAGCTTTTTCCTGAGTAAACTCATCATCAAAGTTACTGACATCCTCTGAATGACCCTGAAAATATACAAGATAACAATACTATGAAGCTGTGAAAATGGTACTCTACTTAAAGCTCTAGTTTCTCACATAAAAGTGGCAGACACAACTTTCATGTACAAGCTAGTAAAAGGAAGACCTCAGGCACCCTTCTGTGCATTATTTCAAGCACGAACGGGCACCTGAGTAGAACCACCGATGTTCAGTGAGCTTGTTGGGTAGCTTCTCCACAAAAATCCAAAATCCCTGTCGGGATTCGAACCCACAGCGGTGATGGGCAAGTGGTTTGAAGTAAACGACAATTAATTGTGAAATATAATTTTAGAAAATACTTACTACAGTGGGAACAAATGGTGGCTTTACTTTCCTCATTAACAACTGATTCCAATCGAGATTCTGTAATAAAAGAAGTGCATATAAATCTAATTGTAATTAATAACAAGAGGGCCATGATGGCCCTGAGGTCGCTCACCTGTATATAGCCCCCCCCCCCCCAACGTTGCAGAGCCAATTTAACGTAAGGGCTTTTATTTGCACAAACTCGGTAGACACCCATAAGAAGATGTTTCATGCTAAACATTTAAGCTCTAGTTCATTGGGCTTTTTAAAAGATTTTTTTTTAAGTTTTTACTATACACATATAGTTAAAAACAATGACACCCCTGGGGCCGGGCCAGTTTTGACGCCAGGGCTTTTATTTGAACAAACTTTGTAGACACTTACTAGAAGATGTTTCATGCTTAATATCTAAACTCTAGCTATTTGGGTTTTTTCAAAGAAGATTTAAAGTTTTTGCTAAACACATATAAAGAAAATCAATGACCCCCGGGGCGGGGCCAATTTTGACCCCTGGGCTTGTATCTGAACAAACTTGGTAGACACCTATTACAACATGTTTGATGCTCAATATCTTAGCCATAGCTCTTTGAGTTCTTTAAAAGAAGATTTTTTAAGTTTTTACTATATGCATATAGGGAAAATCAATGACCCCCCGGGGCGGGGCCAATTTTCACCCCACGGCTTTTATTTGAACAAACGTGGTAGACACCCATTAGAACATGTTTCATGCTAAATATCTTAGCTCTAGCTCTTTGGGTTCTTTAAAAGAAGATTTTTTAAGTTTTTACTATATGCATATAGGAAAAATCAATGACCCCCGGGGCGGGGCCAATTTTGACCCCAGGGCTTTTATTTGAACAAACTTAGTAGACACACACTGAAGATGTTTTATGCCAAATATCTAAGCTCTAGCTCTTTGAGTTCTTTAAAAGAAGATTTTTAAGTTTTTACTATATGCATATAGGGAAAATCAATGACCCCCGGGGCGGGGCCAATTTTCACCCCAGGGCTTTTATTTGAACAAACTTGGTAGACACCCATTAGAACATGTTTCATGCTAAATATCTTAGCTCTAGCTCTTTGGGTTCTTTAAAAGAAGATTTTTTAAGTTTTTACTATATGCATATAGGGAAAATCAATGACCCCCCGGGGCCGGGCCAATTTTGACCCCAGGGCTTTTATTTGAACAAACTTGGTAGACACTCATTAGAAGATGTTTCATGCCAAATATCTAAGCTCTAGCTCTTTGAGTTCTTTAAAAGAAGATTTTTTAAGTTTTAACTATATGCATATAGGGAAAATCATTGACCCCCGGGGCGGGGCCAATTTTCACCCCAGGGCTTTTATTTGAACAAACTTGGTAGACACCCATTAGAACATGTTTCATGCTAAATATCTTAGCTCTAGCTCTTTGGGTTCTTTAAAAGAAGATTTTTTAAGTTTTTACTATATGCATATAGGGAAAATCAATGACCCCCCGGGGCGGGGCCAATTTTGACCCTAGGGCTTTTATTTGAACAAACTTGGTAGACACCCACTAGAAGATGTTTCATGCCAAATATCTAAGCTCTAGCTCTTATGGTTTTTTAAAAGAAGATATTTAAAGTTTTTTCTTTCGGTTGCCATGGCAACCAGAGTTTTGCATGGAATTAAATTCTTTGAACAATTTTTAAAGGTGACCACCAAAGGAACATTCCTGTGAAGTTTGGATGAAATTGGCTAAGTGGTTTATGAGGAGATGTCATTTAAAGTAAAAGTTTACGGACGGACGGACGACGGACGGACGCCAAACGAAAAGCGATCACAAAAGCTCACCCTGTCACTTTGTGACAGGTGAGCTAAAAATCACTTTAATAAAGCAATATTTAATGGAATTATTCTGATTTGTTTGTATGATTTATTTATGAAACTATTTATGCATGCCATAATCCTGACTAAAAAATAATGTACATTTATTTTACAAAAATTCCTATTAATTTACATGTAGGTGGAATCCTGTCTTGCTTTAAAGCAAATTGGAACAAATGCTTATTTTCTTCAGGACCCTCTATCTAATGACTTCATAGGTACAAACTAATGAATAATATAAACAGTGTTTACACATATCTTGCTACTTTGTCACAAGTAAATATGTAAAATGATGTTACCCTAAAGAAAGCTTGTTTCTTAACATCTTCAGCCATCTCTCTCACTGGATCCTAATCTTCTATCAGGGTTACGACGTAACAACTAGAATAATAATTATCATAATTAATACATCTGTATTTTTTACAGGTTATATGGCTCGATATAAACGGTTGTTTGGAAATTTACCCCTTGCCTAGCAGTTCTGGTTATATTGCAAACAACCATTTATATACGGCCATTTAACCTGTCATAAATATTATAACAAATTTATAATAAGCAAGTATCATTTTTTTTTTTTTTCAAAGTAAGATTTCTTCATAAATCGACAGAGGCTGTGTATATAAACTATATAAAATCATAATTATCAAATGAAAAGTAAACATAACATACACACATGCAGTATAACAAGGAGTGATATATGCAGTACTGTTATTCTTACTATTATGTACTTTCAAACAATATTGAAATCTGGTGTTTAAACAATAAACAAGAAAATGAACGAATCAGACCAAAAATTATATATTTTCCTATGCAAAACCTGAATTTTTCTTAATGAGCAAGAAGTAATAGCTTTTAAAAGATTTTTCGCATTACTGTTATGACTATTGGAACTTCAGATCATGTTTTGTTTGTTTGTTGTTTTACATCACATCGACACAGTATAGGTCATATCACAACATTCCAGCTTTTACTGGTGAAGGAAGACCTCAGGTGTCCTTCCGTGCATTATTTCAGGCACGAACAGGCACCTGAGTAGAACCACCAACGTTTCGTAAGCTAGCTGGATAGCTTCAGATCAAGTGACACCAGTGCTAGAACCAGTGAATTACAGACTTACCCTCCTCATTATAGCTATGGCCTCTGTGGATAAGAATCGTGGATATTTCACCTCCTCATTTACTATACTATCAAACACTTCTTCCTCATCATCACCAGGGAATGGTGACTGGAAATAAATCATAGCACATGTATACAGTGAGTAATATTCAAAATATCATCACCTTAGTGAAATAACAGATTAAAGTGACTTTCAGCTTTTCTAAAGGTTACTAATGTTATTTTTAGCTAAATCATTTCATATAATTGTCAAATCAAAAGAAGTAAGGTGGAAAATGAATTTAACTGACAATAAAATACATAAACAATAAGGAAAACCCTTGATACCAGTGCCTCTAATTTAATGGTCAACTCTCTATATTTGAATTAGTAAAGCTGACAATTTTTAGGAACAAACATCATTTACACGTTAAAAGTAGCTTCTGTTTGGGGAAAGGGTTTTAAAAATAAATTGTATTCCCCAAAAATTTTTAAAAATCTTAGTTTAAAACAAATTTTTTCCAAAATAATAATATTTTTTAATTAAAAGATAGAAAAAAAAATGCAAAACCCTTCCAAAAAGCATTTCAAAATAAGTAAACCAGACCCCCCAATAAACTGCTCAGTTATATGGTTCTGTCAAATTCCGGGGCAAAAAATTCCCGGGAAAAAAAAATCCATTCCTTTTTTACAAAAAATCAGCAATTTTAAGATAACCTTCTGAATCTAGCAGTAAGTTATCCAACTTTAAATCTCTGTAAACAGATGCATTGTTCACTGATTACATTGTTGTGTGTATGATAATTCAAAAAATTTATATTATAAATATGAACCATTGCTATTTGTGGAGATATTTCAGTCTATAACTTGCTATAGAGTTAAACTAATACTTTCTATTTGTAAAGGAACTCCACTGAGGTGTAAAAAGCCTAATATCATAAAACTTATAATTCTTGAGCACTATAAAAACACAGTAAATAAAAGATAACAAAGACATTTAGAATTAAATTGAAAATCAATATCTATTTCAATTTTTAGCCCAATTAGAGTTTAAAAATGTTTCAACACTTCATTTTTAGGTCATTTTGCTTTCACAAAAATTATTATTCTGGTCAAAAGGAGAGAGCAAATTTCAATTTTTCACATGTTATTCGGGTCGCCCTTGATCAAAACTCATGAAAAATTTTTTAAACCCTAAAACCCCTGAAATCCTTTAAAATATACTGACATACCGGTAATGCATTGTTATTAAACTTTTTTATTAAAGATGTAAAATTTAGTTCTTTCAGGGGTTTTCATTAATTCAACAGTTCCTTTGAACAAAACACAATAACCCCAAAATATCTAAAAAAAGTTCAAATCCCCCAAGTCTTGTCCCCAAAACTTTGTTAACTTGGGGACTTTTACATAAATTAAATACAAAACAGTTAAAAAAAAGGCTTTCCTTTAACTTTCTTTTTTTGTTTCTTCAAAAAAAAAAATTAATTTTATTTTTTTAAAATTTTAAAAAAATATAAAAAATTATTCTGAAAATATTGAACCCTGAACAAAACCCCGAAAAAAAATGTCGGGGTTCAGTAAATCGTATTGTGTATATGCTCATCATCCAAATCTCCCCACAGGGAAATAGCTCCATCACAAATATTACATGCTCCTGAAATATACAATAAATGTTCATGTATATTGCATATTGCATTTGTACGCCAAATTATATATTACATTTTTACATCATCGTCCTTGCCATCATTTCCTGTAAACAAGTATACCTGATGAAGACTTTTGAATATCAAAACGTTGTTTTGTTTTTTTAAAAATAAAACGATATATTTTTAAATTGAAACTGGAGTTGATTTTACATTCCAATTTACATGTATTTCATGTTTATTGTATTTAAAGCAGCATGCCTCCAGATTTGTGCTGGTTTTTTCCCTCATGAAAACTTACTCCTGAACCTGCTTAATATAATAATATTTAATTTCTTAAATGGACTTACTCATCTTCTATTTTAGGAACTTTCCATTATACATTTTTGGGGTATCAACATGAAACTTTAAAGCGGTCAGTCTACAGTGTGAAGACCAGTCAGACTACTGGAAAACAAAGACTACCCACTCAGCAGAGACAGGTTTAAGTTGTTGGTTGTTGTTTTTTTAAATGACAAAAATGTAAGGAGATATACCCTAACCTAGGAAGCCACTTATTCCTTTAACTAGTTAAGAATATATGCAAGCATTCCCTCATACCCCCAAAAGATCAAGGAATGGCATTGTTTTAGTGATACGAAAAAAAAAATATGTCATATTTTAATATACCTGGTAATACATTTATATACGGTAATACAATTTAAAAGTTCAGCAAGGACTAGCGGATATTTATACATTTTCTTCAAAATATGATTTTTTTTTTTAAATTTCACTAATCTGGAGTATGCTTTTATTTTGTTTGTTTGGTTGGTTAGGTTTTAGTCACTGCAACCAACACAGTAATAGGTCATATGGCGACTTCAAGGTTGCCCTTCCATGCATTATTTCAAAGGCTGAAGTAAGAACCACGCCACTGTCTGTTAGCTTAACTGATACCTTCCTCACATGAAAGAATCCACAGCTCCTTCCGGGGATCTCTTTAACTGAAAATCAACAGAAATGTTTTTTTTGTTATATGACAGTGTTAAGAACACTGTTATATTTTACCTGAGTTTGGAAGCAAGCAAACAAATTCACGAGGTATGGATGTCTCATGGCATTAATCACTTCAAAAATTCTCTTCTCTGACATAAGACTTTCCACTTCATCTCTCGCAATTATCTCCCCTTTCTTTAATGCTTTTAAGGCAAAATATTCCCCTGTATTTTTATACTCAGATAATATGACCTGAAAGTTAAAAAAACCCAAAAAAGTGTCCATTACAAATGAAGTTGTAATGCGATGGTTTCAAATAAATATAAAAGTTGTTTGTAATGCGATGGTTTCAAATAAATATAAAAGTTGTAACGCGTTGGTTTCAAATAAATATAAAAGTTGTAATGCATTGGTTTCAAATAAATATAAAAGTTGTAATGCGTTGGTTTCAAATAAATATAAAAGTTGTAATGCGTTGGTTTCAAATAAATATAAAAGTTGTAATGCGTTGGTTTCAAATAAATATAAAAGTTGTAATGCATTGGTTTCAAATAAACATGAAAGTTGTAATGCGTTGGTTTCAAACAAATATAAAAATACTATACTGATTTTTTTTTATAAATACCTTTTATTACCAGTTTGTTTTCTGGACTTAGTTCCTATTTCTAGCATGTACAATTTTTTTCATTTGGTAGTTTATATCATGATATAATAACATATTAATAAGATTTTTGATCAGCTAATGACTACATGTAATATTGGACAAAACAATTATACAATAGCAATTAAATTGCTACATTTCTGAAAATTGATTAAAAAAAAAAGGGGGCCATTTACTTTCTATATAATACTGACAGATTGAAATGAAAAGTTACCTTTCCAAAATGGCCACGACCAAGAACACTAATGGGTCGAAACTCTGACATATTGACAGCTTGACCGGTAAAACTGGAAAATATAACTTTGAAATATGAATCCAAATTTGATGAGCTCAAATAACATGTGAAAGACATTTGCGTTTTACTGTGAAAGCATAATGAAACTTTTCATACAATAACTCGTTAACAAACAATTCCTTTTAAAAACAATAACTTGTAAACAATGACTTCCTTTAAAACACACCAAAAGTAGAAGAACTTAGTAGGGATTTTTTTTTTGCT
The DNA here is from genome assembly GCF_026571515.1 of Ruditapes philippinarum. Classification (NCBI taxonomy): domain Eukaryota; kingdom Metazoa; phylum Mollusca; class Bivalvia; order Venerida; family Veneridae; genus Ruditapes; species Ruditapes philippinarum. The sequence goes on from NW_026863278.1 coordinate 347,137, forward strand.
TATATTATAGCCGATATTCGGTCATATTCCCAACTGAAAATAGTGTATTATTTTCCCAATCCACAGGAAAAAATTCCCAATTAAAAGTTACAAAATAGAAATATTGAATAACAAATTTAAAACTCTTTGAAAGAAGGGTTCTTCATGTTATGGTGAAAAATGTTTGAAGATGCCATCCTAGCATTCAGGGTATTCTGAAATTTAATTATTTTTCCCAAAATTTTTTATCAAAACTCGCTGAAATTCCCCTTCCATGGGTATGGGTCTTTTTCCAAAAATCTGGAAAAAAAAAACCCGAATTCTTGGTTGCACGGTTTTAAACTGGTGATATGGTCTGCTTGGTTATGTAATACTGGGCGGGGCTTTTTGTAGGAAAGGGGGGGGATGGGGGTCGGGCTGGCATAGTTGGGAGGGGGACTGTGAGGCGGGAGTCCCCCAAAACCCAAAATTGGGATATGAGTTAAATCTTTCATATGACAGGCAAATCTTCACCAAGAAAATCAAACGTTTAAGTTCCTGCAAATAAAAGCAAACAATCTCTGTAATATGTTAATAATTTTTACCATCCCATATGTAAAAGTTTTTTAATTAAAATTTAGATTCTTTACCAGATTTTTTCTCAGAAATTTAAACTTTGGGAAAAAAAACCAAACTCAAGTAAAAATGTTAAAATTTTTCCCTAAAGGTTACTAGGTTTTTGTATTTTATAGTTTTTCCCAGACTTTTTTTTAGAATTTTAAAATTTCATAAACAGTGTGTGAGAAGAATTTAAATTTCCCTTATTTTTTTTTCGATACTGCTTTATTTTTTGTCAATGGAATGAAAAAAAACAAAAGTGGTCAAAATTTTAAAGATCAAATTTTTTTTAAATATTGATTTTTTGTAAATACATTTTATATCAAATTAAACAAATTACTTTTAAATATTTCCTCAGTCATACTTTTTTAAAAATTCAGCATTAATTTACAGCTCCCCATATATGATATTCATTCAAAAAAGCTGAAGTCCCTCCTTATTATATAAATAATGATTTTATCTATATAAATGTGTAGCAAATTACCAAAATCGGCAAAACCTTTGTAAGACTGTGATGTCTGTATACTCACAGGTTAAAGATGTGTCAAGTAATATATTTGGTTGGTTGAATATAATATACATAATATATAATGTTATAAATCTTTTGAACCAGTAAACAGCCAGTTAAAGGGTCAATAAACTACCTGTACATCTCTTTCCTGGCCTTCAGGTGATCTGGAAGTGTTAAGAGTTTCGGAATGATGTTGATTATTGAGCTGTTTATATAGGGTGACGGGTTCAAAAATGTATGGGGTTTGGAACAGCAGGTCTCATAGCTTGAATATAGAAACTTAAATATTTTTTCCCCTTATTCATTTTTACAGTCTTTTTAGAATTTAAAAAATTGATTCAGTGTTGTAGGGTTTCCAATGCAAAGCATATCAACCCAAAAATTTTACGTAGGAAATGTACAATATGGAAAAAAAACCCCTAAAATCGATTTTTACTTAATTACTTGAAATTTAAAAATTTTTTCCCTGTTTCTAAAATTTATTTTTTCATACATTTATGTGGGTCTTTTTAAAAATGTCTTTTTATAAGTTTTTTTTATTAAAATTCTACTATAAATATGTACTTTAAAATTGGTCAATGATCCATTATGCTTTAGACAAAAGACCCCTCTTCTGTGTATTTTTGAGTAAATTTTCACAATTTTAGACACCAGAGATCTGCCAAGAATTGAAAGTATGGGCCCGGGGGCCCATTGGGTCTGAAAAATGGGGGGCCATTTTTCCCAAAAGTATGGGCCGGGGGAAAAAAAATAAACATTGCCCAAAATAATGTTAAAAGTTTTAGTTTTTGAATTTCCCGGGTAATAAACTTAAATATTTTTTATGAAAGGGTTCATTTATGATTCAGACTTTACCAAAAATTTAAAAAAAATTTGCAATGTAATTTTTCAATAATTTTAATTGCAGGCAAAAATGAAAATATTTTTAAAAAATGGCTGCTTAAAATTTGATATAAAATTTTTCACAAATTGCTGGTCTTATTGTAAGTTTATATTGTGCTTATCCATTTAATTTTTTCCTACTTTTGCACCAAAAGTCCCTTTCCACTTATATTGACGAATTTTATTGCCCTTTTTTGCCCCTGTGTAGAAAAAATACATCAAAGACATTTGCCGACAGACCTTTTTTATTGAAAAAATATCACAATGTTTCTTGATTGGTTATCCCCTGTCAAACATTCTGATTTCGAAATATACATCTTTTTTTTTCATTCATCAGCAAAACTTGCCCCTGAAAATTTAGTGACTTAGGTTGATCAAGTTGAAAAACCTGTCAGTTATACTGTTTAACTTACAGCTTTCTTAAAATAGCAACCTTTTTTTTTAGTTACGATAATCATTTTTTAAAAAATTAAAATGTTGTTTTAATTTGTTTGTTTTTTTTATTGGATTAAATTTCGGTAGTGAAATTTAGTATCTGTGTGGGAAAGGGATTATGAGAATTAACCTATAGCCTTCGGCTTCTTATGAAAAATTCTTCCAATATAATTTTCAATAACGTAATTATACCTCCCCCGACTATGGAAAATTTTTCAGTTTTGAATATCAAAAGGAGTAAGTGTTTCTGGGCGGACCCTATAGGTTTTAAAACAGATACCCCTTGGGTGCGTTGACTTTTGGGGTTGCTAAATTAACCCTTTACACGTGACCTTTCTTATAAACCCTCACTCGATTCGTCTCTGGGGTTTTAAGGCTTTTAAGAAATGTCACGTGATTATGGTAAAATTTCGCAAACCCCAGAAATCGTCAACCAGCAATGGTATCTTTAAAAACCCCGGTAAATAGATAACATGGACAAAAGCTATGGGGAATGGATAAACCCAAAAAATATGCGTATACAGGAAAATGGGGTAACATTTTGCTGTTGGTACCATTTTTGACTGGATAACAAAAATAACCCAGCAGACAGTTTTGTTTTCTTATAATTTTGGCACAGATTTTAGAGGGCCCCCATGGCCCTTTGCTGGGGTTTTTTTTTTTCCGCGCCTTTCTCTTTTTTTTAGCCCCCAAGGCGCAAAATCCTCCTGGGGGCAGATTCTGAGACACTAAAAATTTTGTTACTTGTAATTTTTTTTTTCAATTTTCTTTTTCAATTTTTTTTATCTGATGTATATGCCCAGTTTCTTAAAATTACTCCCTGCTTCCCCCAAAATGAAAGACTTATATATACTTAATGTGAAAAGTTGAAAAAACTTTACCCTCATCCCAAGAATATGAGACAAAAAATCAAAAAGGGGCAACATTCAAAAAATTACTCCAAAACAACCCATGTGTTCGCTTAAAAACCCTTTCAAACAAGAGAGAAACTGTAGCAACAGCGGGTCCAATCAAAATGCGCGGTGTCAGGGCTGGTCTGGACCCATTGGTCGCAACCCATTATGTTGGTTTTTTCATGACGCGGCTCATATTAATATGCATTTTTATATACATACCAGTATTAACAGTGGTGGGGTGAAAACCTTGAAGGTCTACACTGTGGAGGATAGCTCTTTTCATTAACCGACCCCCTGTTCTACATTTTTATTCATCTGCCAGGACGCAAAAAGTTTTTTCCCCGAAAATACAACTGCCAATAAAAAAAATTTCCCTTCGAGAAAGTAAAAAAAAAATTTTCCTAACTATTAATTTTTTTTTTCTTAAAAACATCCGATCCTGATTTTTTTTTCTTCAGCTTTTCCTTTTTTTTTTCCCCGATAATTGCGGTTAGTACAGTCGGGGAAAATTACAATTTAAAATTTATTTTCTTTTGTGCCTGCTGGGAATAAACATTTGGTTACTCTATTTTCTGGAATTAAATGTATCTTTAAAAATCTTTAAAATCCCTTTTGTTGTAATTAAGGTTTTTCCACACTAAAGTGAAAATTTTTAAAATCAAGGCCCGAGGGCAAATATGTACCATAAGAAAAACCCTCATAAAATTCCAGAAGATCTTGGGAGGTGTTGGATCATGTACCAAAATTTTTCTACATGGGAGAAAATATTGAAAAAGCTTTCAGAAAGCCACAGATTGTGACGAGAAGAAGTTCATAAAAATTAACTAAAATTATTCCCATTATTTCAAATACTAGGGTTTAAGATAAACCTTTTTTTGATGAAAAATTTAAATTATTTAAAGTATTTTTAAATTATTCTTGGGAGTTGTTTGTATAATTATATAATTTTGCTTATAAAACAATTTTTAAAAATTGAAGAATATTAAAAAATATTTTCTGCAAATATTTGTCCCATTATATGTAAAACATTAAAAAATTTTGCATTCATTTTTATTGAAAAATTTTACTTAGACTTTATAGAGAAAATTTCTAATTACCTCCCTTCATTAACATGAAAAAAGTAAATTCAGTAATATCTTTACAAATAAACTTTTTTTGGAAATTTCAATATTTAAAAATCTAATTTGTTTTTATTTTATGATATTAAAAACCATAAAAAATTTTTTGTTATAGGATCTTTTTAAAAACCCCAACTACAAAAATCTTTGTAAATTTAAATATCAGTAAATGTGTATTAAATACCTTTTTGTTTTTGGGAAGATTTTCTTTTTCTTTGTAACTTTGGGGTTTTTGACAAGTTGGGTTTAAAAAAAGTAATCTGAAATAAAACATTATTCATTAAAAATATAAGGGGTTACATGACAAATATTAATATAAATATCACAACACAAAGTTATTTTCCCAGGGCGGCTGGACCCCAAAATGACCGTTCAAATGCTTTTTTGCCTCCCTTCAAACTAAAAAAATACTCTTCATGTATTTTAAATGAGCCAAAAAAAAAAGGTTGCATCAAATAAAAACAAACAATCCAAAGAAAAAGTAGCCTTTCGGACCGTATGGGCCCACCCAGGCCGGGTTGAACATTGTGCGCTCAGTCCACCCTCTGTACTGTAAAGAATTTAAGTTTTGCATTTTGATGTTGAAAATCCTTTAAACTTTCAATGATGTTCAGACGGGAAAAATCCTTCCAGTATTTTTAAAAAGGGTATTCTCCTTGAGCTTTTCTATTTGATAAATGCTTTAAAAAATTTAATTGGATTTCAAACAAAGTTACAATAACACTATAAAAGGGAGATTACGTAAAAAATTTTAAAAATACAGCATTATCCCCAGAAAACAGGATCCCTTGGGGTTCTAGATAATGCAAATACCATGTCTCTGGTTGTAAAGGGAAATCTTCAAATGTAAAAATTGACAGTCCCATTGACCCAATTCTTTCCAAATTTTGTTTTTTCCAGTTTTCGATCTTGTAAAAACCAATAAAACATACCTTTTTTACATTTAGATTTATATAAATAAAATAAAAATGATTTTACACTGTTAAATGACCCCCTTAAAATAGGTTTAATAAGAAGAATGCTAAAATTTTTTATTAAGTAAAAAACAAATCTGTAACTTTTTCAAGTTGAAAGTTAAACAAAATTTTAAAAATTAAAAAATATCATACTTGAAATGTTTCTTAAATTTTTAATTTTTCAAAAGCTTTTTATTTTTTGGGGTGTTGTTTTCAAAAAAAAAATCTTTTATTACATAAAAAAGTTTGTTTCTTTCATCTTTTTTTTTCTCATAAGTAAATAAAGTGAATTTAGTATTTTTAGGGGAAGTCAAAAACGTCTTTTTTACAATTTTCTACCTATATACATGTGAGTTCAATTAAAGCATTTTTTTCCTAGGTGTTTTAAAATATACTGTTCAAATACTTATTAGCACATGTTCCCTTCTAAAAGAAGTAAAAGGACTTTGTTTTTAAAAATTCCAAGGTTAACTGCCTTTTAAGGGGCAATAATCCCTGATTTTCTTTCAGCAAGTGATAACCTGATAAATGTTTAAACCACACAAAGATGCCAAAATATATGAAGTGGTGGCTGGCCCAGTGGTGAACATGTCTAGTAATAGTGGGTTTAAACCTGTCAGGGGGCAAATTTTTTGTTTATTGAGCAAAAACTTTTACCTAATTGCTCAGTTTTCTGGTTGGTTCCCGAAATGGATTTAAAATTGTCTTTAAGCAATAGTTTCAAACATAATTGAACTAAAAGAATTCAGTATAAACCCCAAATACATTAAAAATTAATCTAATACACTTTAGAAAGTTAAACACTATTTCTTTTTACAATTCTCACAGAAAAAATTTACTTCTTAAATTACAAAATATATACATAATTTTAATACAATACCTGTCAAATTATACTGGTCTATGAAACCAGCACTGCTGACTGTTATTTTCCACGAGTTTGAACAATTTTATGATCTACTTTTCCAGCCTTACTTCATTTTCAAAAGCAAAAAATTTTACAATCATTTTCTTAGGGGGCAAAATCTCCCGTCCCGCTGCGTATTTTAAAAAATTTCCTATATTTACTCATATCAAATGTAACTAAGCTTGACCAAACTCTCGTTATCAACTGGAAACACCCCTTATGACGACCAATGTCCCACCCGCTGCCAATTTAAAAATCAGGATTTCAAAATGAAAATCTTATTCCTATCACAAACTCACAAAGAAAAGATTTTTAGATATAAAAAAAACTTACTTGATAATTCCTCTTTTAAATTGTATTGATTTAGATTTTTCCCCCAAAAAACTTTTACTCCCGGGGCGCCATCAACAATCTGCAAACTAAACCTTCCGTCGACCTGGGTTTCATCAGAAACCCTGGGAACCCCCCCAGTCTATGCAAAAACAAAACATGTCAATAAAAAAGAATGGAAAAAAATTTTTATTTTCGTGACTTCCGTTAATGCACGGTGCATACAAATTAAAAAAAAAACCTTCGTTCTGGGGTAACAAAAACAAAACAGACAATGCCCAGCACCATGGGCATATTACGTTTTTGGGAAAATATTAGCAATTTTACCAATGGGAATATGTTTGGTAATTGACAAATGGGGGACACCTAGGAAAAAGGCCTGGTACCCCCTTCTTTAGCATTTTTTCAGGCAAGGTTTTAACAAATTCAGAAAAAAAATTTAAAACTGGTAACCTACTTATAATTAAATACTTCAAAACCCTAATTTTCCCAAACCTTTTGTTCATACCAAACAAGCCCTGAAAATTTTCAAGTCGCGGTCAACATCAAATTATATTAATAAATATTCCAATCAAAATTAAAATATTTCATACTAATAGAGCTACACGAAGGTGATTAATACCCCCAAAAAGAACCATTAATTTTGAAAAATAAGTTGTGAACAATAGTTTGAAGTTAACTTAATTTAGAAAATTAAAATGAGTACAAAGAATTGAAAACTCAACCGGTCTTCAAGAAAGCTTGTTTTATGCTAATTTTGATTAAATATTTATTTTTAAATCTAATTCTAGTTCCAAAAATGTATTAAAATGTTTATAAAAAGTTACGCTTCAAAATTT